>NC_066618.1:102789117-103100736 GCF_025201925.1 Gopherus flavomarginatus | reverse complement strand
GGTAATGTTTTACAAGATCTATTTCTTTACTTTTCCATAAGATTCAATTCTTCTGGTATGTCTACTACATTAAGTCATGATTGGGGTCCTGCAACAGTTGTGGAAGACTTTGAGGGTCTCAGATTTGAATGGCTACAAGAGACATCACCAAGTATGAAAATAACTGTTGGGAAAATGAGTTTCATACAATTCTAGATGCCAACTAACATTCCAAAATTCTTGCATAAATCTATGCTAGAATTATATTCTGAAGCACCTGAAACAAAGTTGGGTATCTTACTTCACTTAGACTACATCAATTGAATAATTACTTTGAGACTGTAAGAGTAAGTCAACATTTCAATGTTGCTCTGAAGTGCAAGTGTTCAGAATTGGCAAATTTTCTTGCATTAAAGCATCCCACAAGACAGACTAAACAAGCCTTAAATTATTTAAGAATAAGTTAAACTATAAAAACCAAAAAACTTGAAACTGGTATGCTTCATCCTGTACCTCAGACAACTAAACTCTTATTCTGAACTAAGACTATTCCCTCCCATATTCCTTTTAGTTATCTCCCAGTGCCCTGTCTCACCATGATCACTGAAACACAGAAGCCACCAGAACCCTGCTCTGTATATGAAGATTTCAGGGTTACCAATAACTTAGTGCTGCACGCAGACCAGAATCCTTTTCCTCATTTGCTAGTCATTCTCCATCAACCTACCTAGCCCAAACCTAGGAACAAAAGGTGACCAAGAAGAGTGCAAGTAGTACCTCACAAGTAACACAAAAGCTTATTTCAAATAGTTGTACCAGTTATTTGGCAACAAACCATGAAGTGATTACAGTATTCCAGGCACTCTGTTACCTGGATGATATACTGCTAGTTCCTGTGACCAATGAAGAGCACCTGGAGATCCTCCCAAAAAAAGGATGCACACATGTGAGGCATAATTTAAGGTCTCACTGACTTGTTAGAGCCGGATCTATAGAGCAATATTCAACACTGATCAAATGGCTGCTAATCTCACAGCTGCATGGTTCATGTTAAAGAGCCTTAGTAAGAAGCTACAGAGAACCCATTGGAAACCTGGAGTAATAAGTAGGTCATGGTGAAGACATGCAAGCCAGCTTCTGAGCACAAGTGCCAAAGTATTTTCTACACCAGTGATGCCTATTGAAATACTGAGCCTACAATACAAGACAGTGACTAATAGAAACAAGGCTCACTTTTTTCCTTTGTTTATAAAACAAAGCCACACAAGAAAAACTCTGCAGAGCAAGAAGATGTTGCTGATCCAGCTACACCAAGTAGTACAGACACTATTATAGATGCTGTTGAGGCTTGGGATGTTATCCAGACAGAAGCTGTAATCCCCCTCTCAGACAATGTGTAGCATGTATGTTTTGTACAAGTGCACTGCTTTCATTAAAAGTGTTTTTTTTTTTTTTTAGAGAGAGTCCTTTTACACTAAAAGGAGAGTATAACGCAAGAACTCAGTAGTGTCCCTTTAAATATTCTGAGCCTTTCAGGATATATCTATATAGCAAGCAGCAGAAAGTTGAGGGGTCATCTATGCTACTGTTTAAATTGATGCAATTTACATGTCTCAGGGGTGTGAAAGAGACACTCATCCCAAGTGATGTAAGTTGCAGCAACTTAAGTGCTTCCACACCACACTATGTCTCTCCTATTGGCATAGCATGTCTTCACCAGATGTGCTACAGAGGTGCAGCTGCACCAAGGTAGTGCAGTAGTGTAGACTTGCCCTCAGAGTCCAGGTAGACTCAGCTCATGCTACAGTGGGAGAAATAGCTGTCTAGATGTTGTGATTGGCCTAGAGTGCAGGCTCTTAAGCTCACACCTCTCTAGGCTTCAGATCCTGAGCTCCAGTCCAAATTGCAATGTCTACACAGCTATTTTCTGTGCTGTAGCATGAGCCTGAGTCTGCTGACCCACAATCTGAGACCTGCTGATATGGGCTGTGTAGATGTACTGCTAATGGCCCTCACTGTCTACATTTCAGAAGTCACCAGAACCCTCCCAGAGCAGCAGTGCATCTGTAACTAGGCTTTGCATATTAAAGTGTTCTGTAAACATGGTAATTTGGAACCCACCGCACCTGTGATTCCTTCAGGTTATGTAAAGAGCAAAAACCTGTAAGCTCACCTGGCATGAATGATGCTTATTAGGCCAAATACATCTGAGTGAGATTGCACTTGGCTTTAAAGACATTTCCCCAAATGATGGAACAGACTAGAGACCAGTCACTGACATAATCCTAGTGCATCCTTCAGGCTGCTTTAAACTTATGCTTGGCTATCCACAGCCTCCAGAGGACATTGGCATCTGAGAACCTAATAGTGTATAATTATTAGTATTTTGCAACATGGAAGAGCATAGTCATTGACCTATTGTTCTAGTTGCTGTACAAACACAAAACAAAGAGTCCTTGCCCCAAAGCTTACAATCTAAGTAGAAGACAAGAGGTAGACAGACAGGTAGAAGAGTACAAGTCAATTATAAGAGACCGTATTGGTCAGCATCAGGCTGTGGTCTGTGCATTCCAGCAGCCTAACCATTGTCAAGTTTTGTGGGCATCACAAAGAAGAATTTCAAAAAGATGATGAATTTTGAGGAGGTTTATATGGCAAGCTTTATGCTTGAGGGGCAGCATGAAGGTGCTTGTTTGAAAGTTTAGCAAGTGGGTGATGAAGGCTGACATCATGGGCCAATTAGAGGCAGGAGTTGCCATGCTTAGACCAGCTCTCCCAGTACACACACAGGTACAGAGGTGCATTGAGTCACTATACCAAATCTACACCACTCAGTGATTCCTCTGATCTGGGGGAATCTTAAAGGAGATCAGAGCCACTGAAGCAGCTAGAACACAACAGAATATAGCTCTTACTCTGGATACAGGAGTCCCCATGCACACTTTACATCACTACATGTAAAAATACTGTTTACTAGGATATCACCCCTCTTAGCTAAGACCACATGCCTTACTGAGCATTTAACTCTTTATAAATCAAGTTTTTCCATAGCAAGCAAAGCCATTTTCATGCAGCTCTATAACTGGCAACTGAATAAAATTGTCAAATAATTTGAAAACAATTAAATCCAGCAACTCAGTTATTCACTGACTATTATGTGATTGGCTACAGTGGTTAGAATATTCCAGTCCCAGGCTTCAGGACATGAACTCAACTTAAGGTCCAGAAGGACTTCTGCATCTCCATTCCACAATTGGCTGCGCAAGATGACTTGTTGAGTTTGCAATATTGATGCATTTTGTGTTTTGCTTCTCAGAAGATCTCAGTTCTTAGGCATAGCTACAGGCATGACAAAACTGGTGTTATCAGTAGTGTAATTAGCTTTACCTAGTCTTCTGGCCTCAGGGTATAGCTTGGAATGAGAGTAGAATCTCTCACTAATGATTTTTATACTATTACAGAAAACAAATCTGAGTAAATAATTTAATTATTTTCCCTTAGGCTATGTTTCGTTTTGATGTTTAAGAAAATGCCCATTGGTGTTTGAAAACAATCATTCCCTTCCTTAAACACACAAAAACAAAAGCATCCTTTAGGCAGTTTTATTCTAATTCAATATCAAAGTTATGCTAACAGCCATGTTGTTTTAACATGTTATTGAACAGTCACTTAAATTTACTTGTAGTTGCACAGGTGTTCAGTTTAAAATCAACTCCTTTAGAATTCTGACAGAAAGGAAGTGTAAGTGGATAGACTATAATTTATTCGCTTATTTAGGACTGGATTCAAAACAGTGAAGACTATCTATCCTCCGATTTCATCAGGCTTTGAATCAGACCCTTGAAGATGTAGTTGTACACACACTGAAACATACTTTGAGGCCTGGTCTACACTACGTGTTTAAACCGATTTTAGCAGCATTAAACCGATTTAACGGCACACCCGTCCACACTACAAGGCTCTTTATATTGATATAAAGGGCTCTTTAAATCAGTTTCTGTACTCCTCCAACAGGAGTCGTGCTAAAATCAGTATTACCATATCGGATTAGAGTTAGTGTGGCCGCAAATAGACAGTATGGGCCTCTGGGCGGTATCCCACAGTGCACCACTATGACTGCTCTGGACAGCAATCTGAACTCTGATGCAGTGGCCAGGTAAACAGGAAAAACCCAGCGAATTTTTGAATTTCATTTCCTGTTTGCCCAGCATGGTGCTCTGATCAGCACGGGTGGCGATGCAGTCCCAAATCCAAAAAGAGCTCCAGCATGGACCATACGGGAGATACTAGATCTGATTGCTGTATGGGGAGACAAATTGTTCTATTAGAGCTTCATTCCAGAAGAAGAAATTCCAAAGTGTTTGAAAAAAATCTCCAGGCTACACAGTGCTGCCTGACAAGCGTAAAGGAAAGCCAAAGAATCAAATGGACGCTCATGGAGGGAGGGAGGGGGTACCGAGGACTCCAGCTATCCCACAGTCCACAGCAGTCTCTGAAAAGTATTTGCATTCTTGGCCGAGCTCCCAATGCCTGTAGGTTCAAACACATTGTCCGGTGTGGTTCAGCGTATAACTCATCAATTTACTCCCTCCCCCCACATGAAAGAAAAGGGAAAGAAAGAAATAGTTTGACTTTTTTCAATGTCACCTTATGTCTACTGAATGCTGGTGGTAGACACGATGCTGCAGCAGTGAAGAGCAGTATCTGCTCCTCTCCCCTCCCCGGTGGCAGATGGTGCAGTAGGACTGGTAGCCGTCCTTGTCATCAGCCCGTGAGTGCTCCTGGCTGGCCTCAGGTGAGGCTGGCCAGTGGTGCCTGGGTAAAAATAGGAATGATTCCTAGTCATTCTTAGTAGATGGTACAGAACGGCTGGTAAGTCCTCATCATAGCAACTGGGGGCTGAGCTCCATCAGCCCCTTTCCTTTCCTGTGTAAAGAAAAGATTCTGTACTGCCTGGACTGTCATAGCAGCGGGATGCTTGTTCCTTTTTCCCCACACCGCTTAATGTCCTGCCTGGACTGTCAGCAGCGGGATGCTGCCTCCCCCTCATTTTATCTCACTAACAAGGCACTGTTTCTTATTCCTGCATTCTTTATAACGTCATGACACAAATGGGGGGAACACTGCCACGGTAGCCCAAGAAGGTTGGGGGAGGACGGAAGCAACAGGTGGGGTTGTTGCAGGGGCACCCCGTTAATGGCATGCAGCTCATCATTTCTGCAGGATCTGACATGGAGTGGCTGTGCTCTCTGATACACTGGTTCTCTAGTACACTTGCCCCATATTCTAGGCAGGACTGACTATTTTTAGAAACCATAAAGGAGGGATTGACTCAGGAGTCATTCCCATTTTTGCCTTTGTGCCCCCGGCCGACCTCAGCCAGGGGCAACCATGATAGCAGCAGACGGTACAGAACCACCGATAACCATCTCTGCTATCATGCAAAAGCAAATGAATGCTGCTGTGTAGCGCTGCCGTATCACCTCTGTCGGCGGCATCAAGTAGACATATGGTGACAGTAAAAAAAGCTGAACGGGCTCCATGGTTGCCGTGCTATGGCGTCTACCAGGGCAATCCAAGGAAAAAGGGCACAAAATGATTGTCTGCCATTGCTTTCCCAGAGGAAGGAATGAGTGACGACATTTACCCAGAACCACCCATGACAATGATTTTTGCCCCATCAGGCATTGGGATCTCAACCCAGAATTCCAAGGGGCGGGGGAGACTGCAGGAACTATGAGATAGCTACCCACGGTGCAATGCTCTGGAAATCGACACTAGCCTCGGACCATGGACACACACCGCCGAATTAATGTGCTTAGTGTGGCCGCGTGCACTCGATTTTATACAATCTGTTTTACAAAACCGGTTTATGTAAAATCAGAATAATCCCGTAGTGTAGATGTACCCTGCGTAAGTTTTGCTCTGTGATACTATGGATCTGAAGTAGTGCAATTTTTCCTCTGTGTTAATCCAAATTTAGTCCCCAATCCAGAACAGCATTTGAATACTTGCTTAACATTCAAATAGTCCCATTGGAGGCCTTTGTTGAACACCCAAAATCACCAGCCATTGGAAAAAATTTATAGGCCTAAGTTTTCACATATCAACTATGAATTGAGAGACTATTTTGGCTTGGATATAAAAATCTAAGCAGATGTTTGAAATCAGATCAGACATTCAGCTTGATTTGGTTGTACTTTTCCAGTTTACTAGTGCTGACACTGAGTTCAAGCTACTAGCAAGCTGACATTCAAATCTTATTTTTAATGGCAGCTATCCAGTGCATTCATCCCTGTGCTACTTGCTTTGTATTTTTTCCATACAATAGCTAGATGTTCATGTCTGGTACACAGCAGGGACTTGGACTCAAGTACTGCTTAATCAGTGTTTTTGATTTTCATTGATGTATGGTGATAAGACATAAGTGTCTTCACTCATTCCAACAATGAAATTTTAGTTGCATTCTCTTTGTACCAAGTGTGCAGTAGACAAGTCACTGGTTCTCAAACAGGGGTACACATGCACCTGGGGGTACACAGAGGTCTTCAGAGGGTACATCAAATCTAGATATTTGCATAGCTTTTACAAAAGGCTACATAAAAGCAGACAATGACTTGTTTTACACTGAAACTGAAGTACGTTTATATTCCAATTGTTTATTATTGGTAAAAGTAAGCAATTTTTCAGTAATAGAAATACAAAATATCAGAGCACACTGATTTTGTAAGCAAGTAATGTAAGTGAGGTGAAACTTGGGATATACAAGACAAGTCAGACTCCCGAAAGGGGTATAGTAGTCTGGAAAGGTTGAGAGCCACTGAACTAGAGGGCCAGGTCAATCCTTAGCTAGATAAATGGGCATCATCATTCTTGCCCTTCAATAAACATGAACACTATTGAAGTTACAAACTGGTGATGTCTCTAATCAGAAGCCAGATGTTCTGCATGTTAACTAGAGCTGAAATCAAAGATAGTATTCCATTATACTTGGATGTCCTGTTTCTGGCCTCATGGTATAGGACCTCTTAAAAGTGTTTATCATTTAACCATAGACAACTCATGCATAATACTGGGAGGGCACAATGTAAAGGAGAGGACATGCTGAGACACACAGCTCCTCTGGGCCAGGACAGGTAATCCCACTGGCTCCTGGGGGGGATAGTGCATGTATGTGCCTCTGGACCCAGACCCAGACCTGGCCTGGGGAGACTCAGCACCAGTGTCTTCCCAGAGCTCCTGGGCACCTCAGCAGGGGAGGTACAAGGCATGGGCAATGCCCCTACCTCCGTCTGAACGGAGGTCAGGGAACCTGGTCCCAGCCCCTTCCACGGTGACCTCTTGCCCTGTACCCAGCCGAGGGCCACCATGCTCTCCCCATTCCACTGGAGTTACCTTTGGGGTCCTCCCCCAGCAAGTTTGGGGGTCCTCCCCCCAGCAAGTTCCTGGCTTGCTCAGCTGCTCATCTAGCAGCTGGACATGGAGGTGGTGGTATGGAGCCACTTCTCATACCAGCTGAAGTGGGCTGCTCCCAGTCAATGCACTGTGTATTGTGACAGCTACCTGTGATAGCCAAGATGGGGAGGTGACAGTGGCCCACCCCCTCAGCTCTACACCCAGGCCCAGCTGCTGGGGACAGGGTCTGAGCAAGCCAGTGCCTGACCCCCTCTCCTTGGCACATTTCCAGTTTGCTCAGCCTGTCCCCAGCAGCTGGGCTGGAGCAGGGTGTAGAAGAGGCAAGTCACTGCTGCTTCCCCAGCCAGGCTCTTGCAGGTAGCCACCATGCTGCACAGAGCATCAACTCAGAGTGGCTGATGAGAAGCAGCTCCATCCCACTTGGGCCTGGCTGCCAGGGACAGGGGCTGAGCATGCTCAGGGGGCATGAGAGGAGAGAGAAGACAGGCATGACAGGAAAAGGGAGCCCTTCTGCAGGCCAAGCATAAATCTGGGGGGCACTTGACCCTGCATGTCCCCCATGTCACTTATGTATTAGCCCCCCTTTTTCCTCCATAAGAGAATGTGGATGATAGAGAGGGAGAGGATGCTTAACTTCTCTATATTTCTAAGTCACACAGTCAGAGTAGGGTGACCAGACAGCAAGTGTTTAAAAAAAATTGAGACTGAGGATGGGGGTAATAGGTGCCTATATAAGAAAAAGGCCCAAAAATCAGGACTATCCCAATTTTATAGGGACATATGGTCACCCTAAGTCAGAGCCAAGACCTGAATCCAGATTTTATACAAACAGCCATTTGTTTCCTAGTCATTCAATCACAGATGCCTCCCTAGTGTTATTTGCTTCCACAATACTAGACATGCATCATGAGTGAAAGAAAAGGGATTCATACTAGAAGAGTTAGATCAGGATCTTGCTTATGGATTCACAAAGGTATTCAGATCTGACATTTGATCAAGGCCATTCCCTACTTGAAGGAAATTAGTTCTTTTCAGCAACTTCTTGATTTCCATCCCCATCACAATCTCGGCTAGGGCACACTGCTGTTTTTAGTGAGCTAGCTAAATTAAAGCTAGCTTTGCTATGTCTACACAAGCTGTAAATTACAACCCTGGTTGCAATGTAGGTGTAGCCTTACTTTTTGTAGGAGGATGATTGGTAACTGAATGGAGAAACTATTCCAGAGTAGCAAAGACCCGGAGAGGTTGAACTCTCAGAAAGCAAGAGTTCCACGGGCTCATGAGAAGATAAAAGGCAGAGGAACAGAAGAGCTTCACAAAGCTGCAAGAAGTCTACGTTTGGCAAATGTTTATGCTTCTCAATTGATGTCTGAGACACTTTAAAGTCAGTGTACGTGTCCAGACTGCTGCAGAAACAGTCACTTGAGACATTCAAATTAGCGTTCATATCGTAATCCTATTCTGACCCCAAGTTACGCTACAGTGTTAAGGGCTTCTGCTTCACTGTTCTGTATAGCTGTTAAAATCACTGGGCTGTAAAGAGAAGCTGGACTGTTCAAAAGATGGAGATGCAAGGCTTAAGAAGTCCCTGTAATTTTGCACTATAATTAAAAGTTTGAGCTCAATTTAGGTCTCAGAACTGCTCTTTGATACTGAGTAATTCCACTGACTTCGATAGAGTGGACAACTCCAAGAACTCAAAAATTGAGTGAGGTCTTCTCCTGCACCCAAAAAAGTCAAAATCAGCTTTAAAAAGGAAATTGCTTCAAAAATAAAGCTTGTGGTTTTATTTGTCTTCTGGTTTGCTGCCAACAACCAAGATTCTAATACCATGACTCCAGAAGCTTGGACTTTAAAACCCCAAAAGACAACATGAGATGTACAAGAATGGAAAAGAGGTGGCAACACCAACCTACTCCTGATTTACACTAGGGTGAGAATAAAGCTTTGTTTTTATGGAGTCAGGCACATTAAACAAGCACTACTGACATGCTGTTTTCATTCATTATAATGAAGGGCAAGGCAGTGAAGAGAGCTGTTTTTGTGGGGAGGGGAGAGAGGGTAAAATGACTGGTCAGCAGAGTCACACTCACTCCCACACCAATCCCCAATCCTACATCTACAGCTTGGCCAGGCCCAATGATGGAGACTAAAAATCTTGCTCATGAAAAGAAACAAAGGAGAAACATGCTTCTCATTCAGTATATTAGATGGAGAAAACACTGAAATTTATCCTGAAATATGTATTACTATTAGGTTGTATTTTGGTAGCAGCTACCAGGAAGGGCAAAGCATCATACAAGAATATAACAAAGACAGTCCCTGCCCTAAAGAGCTTACAATTAAAATAAATTTAGGCTTTGTGGTGATCTGATGTGCAATCTAGGTCAGTGAGGGATTGTGTCACCACTTTCCCTGCAACCCTGGATGCCTTGTTATCTAGGTCCCAGCCTGGGACATCGAGTCAGAAAGCAGCATCCAGGTCCCACTCTATGTCTGTGTGCTTAAACAGCCTTGATTCAGCAACACTGACCTGAGCAGCCTGTCTACAGCCCCAGTCTTGCTCCCACCAGCCTGGGTTATGGGACCCCAACACTCCCAAATTTCCCCAAACCACTTGGCCTCGAGTCCTTTCCTGGACAGCTCAGAGAGATAAGGTGTGTTGCTCTTTTAAAGAGAAAAGCACACAACAGCTTATGAACTTTAAAAGATTGTATCTACCCCATTTAACACAGCACTGAGTTGGCTTACAGTAAGAAACAAATTGACAACAGGATATAGGTTAAGTGATGCTAAGTAAGAGGACTAAAGTTAGAAAGGGTTACAAGCGAATAAAAGTGAAAACATGCTAGATCAAGTTTCAGCCTTTTAGGTGCACAATGCAGACTTTGTTCAAAATAGGTTGGAGAGGGAGACAAACCATCTTCTCAGCCATGACTCTTTCCCTCAGTCAGGACTTTCCACAAATTTACTCTTTTCTTAGGTGAAACATCTTTGCCTAAGCATGTTAATCTCCTATATAAATCAGCTCTACAGACATCAATACACCCCCACTGGTTGAAGGGCTCATCGTTCTCAGCTCAGAAGAGAACTGTTCCCTTGTGACTAGTGAATGCTAGGGATGACTTCTGTCTTTGTAAGAGGAAACCAAGTAATTGAACTTTGCTTATAAGCAGGGATGAGCTCATGCTGTTCACCCTTTCCTAGGGGCTTTCAATCCCACTGGATGATTTGAATATAAATGGGGCTTCCATTATTTCTAATTTACAAAGGAGAAATGTCACAGCTAGCTACCTTCCCTCCTGTTTGGACAAACAGTACAGCCTAATTCCTTGTATAGTATTTACATACATTTCAGTGATATCAATCACCAGTGTATCATAGCTTTCAGAAAAGGCCTCACTCTGTATACTTTAATACAACATTGTATACTACCAGTTGAGTCAATTGCTTATCATTTAAGGTTCAGCACCCCTTTCTTTATAGACCAATAAACCTTTGAAATGGATTCTTCTGAAAAGTAAAAGCCAGACTGAACTTCTGTCCTGTCAGGGCTAGATGCCATGCTCTTTTCCCTGTTTGTTTCTACGAGGTTTGCCTCCATGCCTCGTCAGCGTGATGAGTTTGTTTGTGATATGTAGACATTCTCAGTGGTCTTTCGAAGTACTTTGGAAGCAACTGCCAGGTGGGGAAAGCTACATTCCTTTGTCTGGGGTAGACCATTTTACCAACCCCATGGCATTCCTGGCTTAAACACACTTTAGTAATCATGCCAGCAAATGTCATCACTCCTAATACCCATCCATCATGCAAGAATATTAGTGATCATCAAGTTATTCGTTTCTAAATGCTACCTCAAGGCATATTTTGTACAAAAATTATAGTAATTGTGTTAGGCAAGAATACAGGGGTGCTTAGTGTGACAAGGATAAATTCCTTTACAGCCTGTTCAGGAAGTCTTAGCCAGCTATTATGTCCTCCAAACAGACGTACTATTAAACTACACCAATCTTAAAACAGCATTTGAACCTGGTAGTGCCCTATATCTTTTGCATTGCCAGCACAGCTAACTGATGTTGGAATAGTGTAAAAGGGGGAGAGGATATTACCATGAACAAACAGAAGTTGTACCCAGTTGCTGCTACTATGATTGGCAGAAGCAGCATAATTAAGGCCATCTCTAAAATGATCAGGTGAAATTCATTTATGAACTTAAACCAACATTGTAAACCCAGTTAGATATGCAAATGAAGATTAGCATTGAAGCAAAGAATAAAAATAGTAAATGGAGGTAAATTAGCTGTGTGATGCACTGATGATTTTACTGGGCAACTCCCATTAAGTGATTCAAAGCAGGATAATCCAGTTCTTCATTTCTTGGTAATCCAATTGAAATGAATTTTCCATATGCATTTTCCCTTAGAACCAGACTATGAATAAAGTTATTCCAAATATAAAGAAAATACATGTTGAGTGAATCATAGAATACCAGGATTGGAAGGGACCTCAGGAGGTCATCTAGTTCAACTCCCTGCTCAAAGCAGGACCAATCCCCCAGCCAGCTGGCACTCAAAGAAGCACTTATCCAGCATGCAGTAGCCTACCTAGTTATCTAAAAGATACTAGTTGGTGTTTGCCGCAAGTACTGTTTGGCATTAGTATTCAATGTTACAGCAAGATGGGCAAAGCACCCTCTCTCCTCTCTAGTGCAGAGTTCAGGAACAATGCAGTAGAATCAGGGTTCATTTCTCTCCTATCTACCACAAAGATAATTCAAATCAGATGGAGTGTTCAAGTCTGCAGACCTGGGATTAGACATTAGCGTGTTCTTATGGAGATCTCAAAACCAGTTTCTCTTTTCCCTACCGGTCGATGGCAGTGCTGAAGTGTGGGATGTATTTGGGTCATGCAGGGAGGAAGCGCTTATTTCTTGTTTTTAGAACTAGAGGTGTGCTTTTGCAACCCGATTTTGTACTGTTTAACTATGCTATTTTTAGGGGGGAAATGTACTGCATTTCTCCCGGTATTTACAAAAATGGTGACTTTTTAGTAGTAGGAGATGAAGCAAAGTTTCAATCTGACTATTTGACAGCAGTTTTGGTGCTTGCTTCAGTGAGTACATTAATTCTTACACCATGTAAGCCAGTCATGTTGGGGCTCGTCCCTCTCAGGTGCGGCGGGGAGCCAGGGCGCCTCCTAGCACGCCGCAGTCCGGGTAGGCTTAGCCCCTCCGCAGGTGTGGAGGGGGGTACAGGGTCTGCAAACAAGGTAGAGCCCCGGCCCTCTAGCCGGGGTCGGGGCTCTCAAAGTAAATAAGCCCCAGCCCTTGGGCAGGACGGGGCAGTAGCAGTTGAAGCTCAGACCTCTAGCAGGGGCTGAGCAAACATAGTATCAGCCCAGGCCCTTGGCAGGGCAGGGCAGTAAAAGTTCTAGTTAGCTCTGGCCCTCTGGATCAGGACAGAGCAGTGGCAATAGGCGGGAAGAGGAGGAGTCTGCCACCCGGTTATGGGTGGCAGGGGGGACGCAGGCCCTCCCACTCCACTGCATTCCAGCCCAGGGCCCTAGCAGTGGTCAAGACCCGCTGCGGTCAAGACCTGCTGCAGTCAGTGGGGATCCTGGCCGCAACACACTGACATGGGTTCTTCTTCAGGAGCCAAACCAGGGTCGGCTACCCCCGCGCCACTTCCAACCTCCCCCTCTCTGGGTACCTGGTCCTTGCCGGCGTCGTCTGGGGGGTCCCAGACCATGGGCTCCTCGGGGTACCGGTCGTGGGGAAGCTCAGGCCACTCCTCTGGATAGTGGGCGCGGGGCAGGTCCAGCCAGCGCTCCTCTGGATAGTGGGCACGGGGCAGGTCCAGCCAGCGCTCCTCTGGATAGTGGGCACGGGGCAGGCTGGGCCCGGCGGGAGCCCGGGCACCAGCGTCTGTCTTCTCCGGCAGCCTGCTCCCAACTGAGCGCTGGGGCCGGGCTTTTATACTTTCTGTCCCACCCCTTGACTTCCGGGGGGGGGGGGCAGGGACAGGCAGTGCTGACTCCGCCCACTAAGGCACCTGCTCTGGCTCATCCCTCTCAGGCGCGGCGGGGAGCCAGGGCGCCTCCTTACACACCACAAGAATTACAAAATGTTGTCTTGTCTGATATTGGTGCAGTAACTGCAAAGCAAAGCTTGTGTTTGTATCCTTTCAAAAGGGAATATACCCATCTGAGACTAGTGAGAGATTTCTTGACAAACTATATGGACAAACCAGAAGCAACAGTAAGAATTCACAAGAGAAAAACAGTTATAATATTGAACTACATTCAGACTATATCTGATGTTTCAATTTAATCAATTATTTCATGGGAGAAGCCATTTTGTTGCATTTTTTAAAGGAAGAAAAATGCTTTAAAAATTACCTTATTAAATGATTGTCAAATGATGTGATAAGAGGCATTGTTAGGAATGAAGGAGGAACAATATGGCAAACACTTGCACACTATTAAGTTGTCTAGAACTTTTATCAGAGAAATGAAAGTAGCCCATTTGCAACAGCTCTAATTCTATGAAAAGACACTCACCATCCCCATTCTCCTCATAGAAAATGTTAACACTGTTTCAGACACCCAGAACTAGACCATGACGATATGCTGGATAAGAGTTTGAGTCAAATTCTTCTAAGCTATGGACTATGGAGAAACAAAATGGTCCAGAAAAGCTTCCAAGCACTAAGGGGTAAGTGGAGGAGCTGCAGAATCATAGAATACCACCCCCCCCCCCCCACACACACACACACACACACACCCCTCCATCCCCATGACCTTACAGACCATGAAAGTCCTTCCACAGAAAGCTCCTCCTGCTCAGGACTATTCCATTCTATTGTCCATCCAAAGCTACAGTCATTCTCCAGTGGGAATCCTAGTCTGTCACTGGGACTCCACAGTAGTTACTGATGTCAGTGTCTCTTCACCTTTAAGCCTCCCTCACACAGGAGTAAAGTGCAGGATCAAGAGATACTCAATAGCATGCGTCCCTTAGCCATGCTGCTAGGGGAGTGGGACACAAGAATGCAATATAGGGGATCAGGTACTGGACTGTAGTGGAGTTACACCAGTACAGAACTGGTGCAATGGAGTGGAAAGTCAGGCCCCAAATCTTAGAGATGAGTTGGTTTAAATGGGAATACAAGTTGTTTTTTAAAAACCATACTAGGACACATTTGTGAAAAAATGTTCTGAAGAGACCACAGTTCTGTATTCCCAAAGTTACCTGTGCAGTTATCAGGGGGTCAGGCACCTGCATGTTTTCTAGAATCAAAACAATCTTACCTTCCCGACTTTTAACCTACCCAACCATATACATAAGATATGCTACACTTTATTTTTCTGGATAGGGTATGAGTGCATTCCGGCTGGCCCTTCTCCTCCTTGCTGAAACAGCAAACTATAGTTCCTATGCTACACTTGCTAAGCTTATTAACGGCCTGCATCCAAAAAAAGCCATTCACAGCTGATATCACATTTTCTGTGTTGGTATAACAGCATGCTTGTTTCTCTACACTTCCAGAATAATTTCTCTTAAAATTTGTTGTGCTTAATTTCTCCCAAGCACAGCATGTGACTATTCTGAATTTAAAAAGATTACTATAAATAAATTTAGGGCTGATCTTGCCATACTGATCCTATCTCAAGCCTACATTACAGTGGGCATCTGAAAGTATTGATATTGTTGTGTCTCAGTTGCATACCTATTGTTCTCTTTAATATGCCCATACCTAGGGGTTCAAATGATCTCTAGGAAGTGGTGGTCCTATCTTAGTCTAATGAAGGCATTTGGTTAATTCCATAATATTTTAATGTCTTGGCTAGGTTGTTGAAGTAATATAGTGATCCTATCAAGAGACCTGCCTTAGATCCGATTTATTTGGTTGGGGTTTTGGCTTCCAGGTATAGGGGGAAAAATTAGAGTGGATCAATGGGTCAGTTACTCTAGATCTCCATGTATATCAGAATATTTAATAGATTCATATGTTCCAAGGCCAGAAGGCACCATTATAACCTAGTCTGACCTCCTGTATCACAGGCCACAGAACCTCCCCAAAATTTGTAGAGTCTCTCTTTCAGAAAAAAATCCAGTTGTGAATTTAAAAAAATTTGCCAATGATGGAGAATTCACCATGCCCCTTGGTAAATTGCTCCAACTGGTTACTCACTCACTTGAACTAAGGTGCACATTTTTAACAGTCTGAATTGGTCTTTAAGCTACATGGTTCCTGACTACCCATATGGAGGGATTAATGGTGTTTTAGTTCTGCATAGCTTCATGGCTTGAGAAACCTGGGCTGATTTTTATGCTGATGAAAATGAATAAAAAGCACATGCTTAGATACATTATTGTAATGCTGTACATAGAAGAAAAAAGTTACCCCAATTCCTTGATCTCTTTATCTTGAGATCTGAAGAATGAGAAATATTTCTTGTTGAATATTCTTCATAAGCTTCTTGCAAAGCATGAGTATCCTGCACATGATCTGTCTTATCTGAAACAGGATAACATTTATATTTCCTTCAAAACTTCCCCTCTTGTATAAAAATAGTCAAAGTTTTCCTTCCTGAGGGTCAGAGACTCTACTACTTTAAATGTCAGAACACCATTCAGAGATACAGAATAACTTGGCAAAGGATGTCTTGATAGTTTCCCACCATTCCTCATCTACATAAAAAACCAAAACAAAAACAGACCAACAGTTTCCTCTACAAAAAGGAATTGCTCTCAAAACTGGCCATTGGTGGCCATCAGCCTGACTACATTAGCCTGACAGATATTATCCTCAAGGGGTTATGTTCAGGTAGTTCTTAGCATTTAGTTTGCAGCATTATTTCTCAACTTTTACTATTGTTAATAACACATCTAGAGTCTGCCTGTTCAGCTTTCAACCTTTTAGCAAACAATGGCAAACTAATTCCTACAGCAGAGACTTTAAATGTTTCCTCTGAAGTCAATGGAGCTACACAAATTGATGGCAGCTAAGGATCTGGCCTGTAGAGTTCAACTCACTGCTCTAGGAAGATGGCAAATTGAAAATAAAGGAACACGGAGTCTGCAGAACAGGCATAGGAAATGCAGCAAGCTTTCACTCTACTCTATGCTATTCTTTAACTCTCACCTTGAAATTTTACCTCTAAAGGTAAAAAAAGTTTCAGTCTCTAGGGCTGCATCAGCAGTGGGGGGCAGGGGTAAAGGTAGCATTTATACTGCTCTTCCCAGATCAGACCTCAGCACAGAGACCAGTCTCAGAACTGCCCTACTTTACACTGGCTGCCAAGAGCCTCCAAACCATGCCCACTTATTCCACATCAACATTCCTCTTTCAACAGAGACCAGGAGATGGGTGGCACAGGCATAGCTATCATGGCCTTTGCCACTGGACTACTGCCTAGGCAGGAAAATCTTCAACTGGCTATATCTGTTTAGCTTACAGCTGATTTGCATTGGCACAGTGGCACAAAGGAGCTGTAGGCTCTAGCTCTTCAGTCACATTTCTGAGTGGAGACTTAAGCAAACACTTTGCAGAGGGATTGGGATCAGGATCATCAAGTAATTCACATAGGCCATGAAACAAGTGCCAGATGGTGATGGCTTCCTAACACTACCAACCTAGGCAGAGATTCAAACCAATGAAGGCTCCATAATATCCCATTACCAATCTCAGTCGGGAACTAGTTCCTCATGATCCCACTCATCCAGCTCAATGGCCAGCACAGCTTTTGCTACCTTCTTCTTGTCAATGTTTGGTCAATTCTATACTAGACCAGTGCAATGACTGGAATCATCCTTTGGATGGGTGAAACCTAAGCCAACTCAATTGCTAGCTTTTCCTATCAATGACACATCTATTTCCCACATTCTCAATAGCAAAAGGGGTGCCTCCAGGCACCAGAACACCAAGTGCGTGCCTGAGGCAGCAAGCCACGAGGGGCTCTTGCCAGTTGCTGCGAGGGTGGCAGGCAGGTTGCCTTCAGCAGCATGCCTGCAGAGGGTCTGCTGGTCCCACAGCTTCAGTGGACCACCCACAGGCATGTCGCTGAATCCGTGGGACCTGGGCCTCCCGCAGGCAAGCCACCGAAGGCAGCCTGTCTGCCATGCTTGGGGTGGCAAAATACCTAAAGCCGCCCCTGAATAGCAGTTTTTGTTTATGTATCTAAAGCCCATTTTGTAATTTACCAAGGAAGGATTGAATAAAAATAGTCATGGCTTCAGGATATGGCCCCTTAGGAACAGAGCACTTTAAAGTGAACATAAGAAGTACACATTTGCATTTAGTATAGAATAAGTTCTGCAGTAAAATTGTGCTATTATTTTATACATACATTGCATTTCAATTAATGATTTGCTCAGTATACTGCATTTACTTTTTCATTAAGATTTCAATGTCTCCTCATTCTGCTCTGAAGAAAAACGTGACGCACACACTCCCTAACAGTTCTTCTCACATTTTCAAGGCAAATACATTAAAGAAGTTGGGGTGGGCAAGTTCATTTTACCTAAATTCTAAGTCATCCTTCTCCTCTGTTCCCACCCCTACATTTTACTCCTTCACTTCATTAGCTCATCATTGAAAGAACTATGAAGCAAATAATTTTTTCAAGCAAAACCAAATGTCTCATTAGAGAAAACTACTGAATTATCTACTTGTGCTGGTCACAAAGCATATCATTGCTGATCTGAGCAATTACATATCACCACCTTGAAAGATACTATACATGCTTAAGGCTCTTAAACAGTCTGCTCCTCCCAGCACTTAGAGGCATTGCCCCTTCCCTTTTTTTTCAAGCCCTTCACAAACATCCTCTAACTCACAACAGCAGCTTTCCAGAGAGGTTAAGTTATTTGTAGAAGGCCATGAGCAAGTCAGATTTAGATGTGCAATTAGAATTGTGTTTCTGGATAGCAGTATCATGTTCAAACCACATATCCCCAAGGATTAGGAGAACATTTTGGCACAGCCTTACTCACACAATACATACTGATAGTTCTGTACCATTTTATGCCCACTTTGCACTCCCTATGTATTATTTATCCCTGAGTGAAGGAACAAGGCTGGGCAGAATCAAGCCCAGACTAAAACATAACATGATATTTGCAATATAACAATGTTTTCCTATATGTAGAGGAAACACTATGTTGCTGGGTAATAAAAGCCTCCCATGTGGTGCTGAATGAATAATGTGTGGTCAGTTTAGTTATTCCAACAGATCTGCGTTGACAGCCATTTTAAGATATTTATAATTACCTCAGTTACTTTGTTAATGTGTTATCAACTGTTTCTTTGGGGGCCATATTCTGTTCTCAGCTACTCTGAATTATTAGAGACTCCACTGATGTCTGGAGTTATCCTGGTGTAACAGAGCAGGATGTAGTCTAGCATGATACCTTAAGTTTAACCTATTCATTATATAAATTTTAAGATTAATAGTGGAACAAATTCCTGAATCCAAGGTCCCTCCTCCTCCTCTGTTACAATCTGAATCTGTGTAAAAGACAACTGCTCTAATACTTCAACTGTGTCACTTGATTAATTGTCTTGCATGCACTTGCACCAGATCTGAATTTGGCCCAGTGCAGGCTATTCCCATTGAAGTCAATTGGCCCACTGTCATTTTCAGATACACCTCTACTCCAGTATAATGTGGCCCGATATAACACAAAATCGGATATAATGCAGTAAAGCAGCACTTGGGGGGGGAGGGGCAGGGATGCACACTCCAGAGGATCAAACCAAGTTCTCTATAATGCAGTTTCACCTATAATGTGGTACGATTTTTTTGGCTACCAAGGACAGTGTTATATTGAGGTAGAGGTGTATCAGCACCAGTCTTTTCAGGGTTGCTATATCACTATAGACTAAGTGTTCCCTGTCTAAGGATATGCCTATGCTGATGCTGGAGGTGTAATTTCCAGGCCCGTTAGACAACTGGCCCAAGCTCTGATTGAGCTAGCCTGCTAAAAACAATCAGTCTGAGACCCTTAGGCACCTACATGGGGGCAGGCAAGCCTGTCCTGCTACCTGTGCAGCTACACTGCTAATGTTTAGTGCACCAGCCTGATTAAAGCTAGTGTGGGTATGTCTATCTGATCTAGAAATTAGACCTCCAGCATCAGTGTGGACATCTTAATTATGATGGCACAAGACACCACACAGGTAGACCAGGGCCCACACAGTCTCTGCATTTGACCCTCTACACCAGCCTAGTAGAACAGCAGTTTCACCAACAACTATCCCTGCTAAGGCAGAAGGCAAGAGTTGCCTCTGTGTAAAGAGATGACAAGGGGACTTAAAACAGGTTGGGAAATCCCTTCTGTGTTCTAAAGCTAGAAGAGTTGTTGCTTTATGGGAAATGGGAGAGAAGGAGTTACAGGAAAGTTTACAGAGGCACTGTCTTTGAGGTAAATGATTGATTTCATTTGCTGTGTCTACAGAGCTACTACATCTTAGTGTGACCATGCCAGCAAGATGCAACAGAAAGCATGCACGCAAGATAAGGCAACATTACATTTTATCTTGAGATGAGAGAATACAGTTTCTGACTGTGGCTGCCTGCTGTCAACTCAGATAGCAAGAAACCAGTGGGAAGCAGCAGAGTGGAAAATAAAGTACCCATAGTATACTGTTGATTCAGACCTTTCTAAAGAACAAACTGATTTTGGTAACTATTTATTTTAGGGGGGTTAACATAAGTTAATGGTTGAATTTCAACCACAAATCTTTAGGTCTGACTTTTCAAAAGGAAAAGTCAGACCTAACTCTGGTTTTAGCTACATTTCTCCCATGAAAATTCCCTCTGCTTTTTATTTAAAGCATTGGAGAGGGGGGAGGTTCCTTGAAGAAAGATGAGGTAAGTTTTAAATTGTGTTATTCTTCCTCCCCCAACCTAACAGACATGAGAATTGGTGAATGTGAAATGCCCCAGCTTCAGTGAAGCTACACCTGTTCTATAAATGAGAAAAGAATAAGGCATAACATTGGTGTTTCCATAACACAGGCCCTGGATTATCTTTCATTAGTTTAGAGAGTGTGTGTATTTAGCTATAGCATATAATGAATATTATTCCTTTTTCAGGCAGTTACCTCTTAGGAGATGTTAGGGAATCAAGTGTGAAAACACTTACTCACTATAGCTGGTTAGAAAATTCAACTAATTTTTTTCCTCAGAATATGTTGTTTCCAAGCCAAAAATATTTCACAGATGTATTCATTCTGATAAAGTTTGACAGGAAGGTTTCTGAGGTCCAAAACTCTCAGGTCACTTCAGAGCAGAGAAAGAACAAATTGAAAACCTGATCTTTTTGATCCAAGTGAACATTTAGACAATTGATTGACAAAGGTTTTGTTTTTGTTCCAGTGCAGAAGAAGAAGTTTGAAACTTCAAAATGTTGACACAAAATGGAATTGTCCTCTGGTCAGCTCTACTACTCACAAGTCAAGTGTTTATTGTAGGAGTGACCCAAAGAAGCACCAAAATTTACCTAGGTTGATTTTTCCTAATTAATGGCAAGGAAAGTCCATGACTCAGAGGTTGCTAAGCATGACAGAAAACCACAGACTTGCTGTGATTCTTTGGAATTCTTCTTTACAGTAGAGCGCTTTGCCCCCTTACAGAGCCAGCTGGGATTCCATGCCCTAATCCTGGACATCCTGCAAGATCCATGATCTAATGTGATCTCTAGGGATCCATAACAACTTAACCTATTCATTCACACAGAGACCCTATTACTTTTATAGATTATGATCCCTCAATCTTCTTGATTCTTCTAACCCTGACCATAAAAAAAGTATCTGCAACACTAATGCCAAACTACCATGACTTTAGCCTTTGGAATCTAAGAGTTAGTGTTGTTAACTTTCTTGGAGTCTACTGCTAACTTCTGGGCATGATAGAAGTCTACATAGTCATAAGAAAATGAAATACAATCATGTGGTTTTTATGAGGCTATAATACAATTAGTTGATAAGCTACAAAGCTGGAGACAAAGTAGACTGTCCCATCGGGGAACAGCATTATTGCCTCAAAACAGCACAATAGTATTTTGCTATTGCATGGGAAGTGGTTTAAAATGGATTTAATTCTACTTCCTGCCCTCTCCACACCCCCAATTCAACTTGATCTTACTGGAATTCTAGGAAGAGAAAGCTTCTCAAACTTTCAGGGGCTCCATGATAGGTCATTCCAAAAGTTTCAGCTGAACATTCAACCTTAGAATGTGCCTATTTGGACATGACTTGTATTAGGAACTTTATGTTGTATTCTACAATGAATTTTTAACAATATACAGTGGCAAGCTACCATCTCTTAGGCTAGGGTGACCAAACAGCAAATGTGAAAAATTGGGATGGGGTGGGGGAGGTAATAGGAGCCTATATAAGAAAGACCCCAAAATTGGGACTGTCCCTATAAAAATCGGGACATCTGGTCACTATCTCAGGCCACGTCCAGACTAGGAATTAAAATCGATTTTAGATATGCAACTTCAGCTACGGGAATAACGTAGCTGAAGTCGAATTTCTAAAATCGAGGTACTCACCCGTCTGGACGGCGCGGCATCGATGTCCGCGGCTCTCCGTGTCGATTCCGGAACTCCGTTCGGGTTGATGGAGTTCTGGAATCGATGTAAGCGCGCTTGGGGATCGATACATCGCGTCCAGACTAGACGCGATATATCGATCCCCGAGCAATCGATTTTAACCCGCCGATGCCGCGGGTTAGTCTGGACGAGGGCTTAGGCAAAAGTACTATTTAGATTACTAATGTAAAATAGTCCCATTGTGGACAACATTCACCCATGAAGAGGACCAGCAAAAGGCCCATTCTGACTGACATCCCATTGGGTCTCTGTTTTAGTAAATGAAGTGCTCAGATCTAGCAACAACAAAAAATTACAGTTCCATACTTGTGTGTCTTTTATTTGATTAACTGCCTCCTTATCACAGCAGTGGGGCCTTAAGTACAGTGCCACAATCCACCTTACAACTTTGTTTCATATATTATACACATAAAATTGACTGTATTGGTCTCCCATACTCTTTCACTACCTCCTATAATTCACCAGTCATTGTTGGTCAATTTAGTCATCAAGGTGAATGCTTAGTCCAAATAGCACAATGTGTAGTCTCATGTATATTTGTGAACCTTGTTTAATTAGTTATCTTAGTATCATGGCTAGTGGTGGTATATTAAATGCCCAGTTTACACCCACCACTTCTAGCAGTGCAAGTATATTCATTCACAAAAAGGTTAGCCAATTAACTGATGTCCAGAGTGTTGAAGTGACTTGTCTGGGGGTAACAGCAATTCATTGGCAGAGCTGGATATAGAATTCAGGGCTCCTGAATCCACCTTTGCTATGTTTACACCTACAGTAACATGTATAGTACAGGGATTATGTATGTAGTTACACACCACAATGAAAGGTTCTGGTAGCTCCTGTGCTGAGTCAGCAGAACATTACATTGATGTTTTGGGCAGACATAGGAGACAGTGCATGGGCATTTAGAGAGTCATGTAGGGTATGTACCCTGGGGGGTTTAGGCATTAGGGCACTCTAGTCACCTAAGCCGTGGCTCACTGTCTACACTGCTATTTACACCTGAGCTAGCTGGCTGTGCAGTGTCTGTACTCTGCATACCACCACAAGTGTAGATGTATCTTGAGACTGCCCATCAACATTAAGACTTTAGGAATCCACTTCTCTTCAACTGAAGTAATAACTAACTTTAATACCTTCTTTGAGGTCTAGTATTCATGGGAAGAAAATTACTGGGGAAGTTTTTTTCTCTAGGCCTTCATTCCTTTTCTTCCATTTCCTCCAGTTTTTTTTTTTAAAACAACTATCACCTTCTAGACTTCCAATGCCTTTTTCCACAAAAAGTTCTGAGCCCTCAAGCCTTTTCATCTAAACCCATTTGTACTAATTCTTGTCTTTCTTTAGTGGATAGATGAATAAGGACTTCACAACTTTTAAAGGTCAAATAAAAGCAGCCAGCATTATCTTGTGACCCTACTGCAAAAGGAGTCTAATTTCAGCATCAGCTGTCTTTAGGTGGTAAAGTTACAGATGTGTTGGCTCACTAAGTTTCCTGAGGAGCCTGCTGGGAATGAAAATCCAACAGTCATTACCTCCTCTAGTAGGTTCTTTTTAAAAGCAAAGTCACAAGATTGGGTTAAAAACTGTAAGGGACTCAAGACATCTTGCAGATTAAGTGCTGTACCTGCACCTAGAGCAGCAGACTTCACAATCATATTAAGCCATGTTCTAGTCCATAAGTACACCCACTTATTTCAGTAGGGATATTCATGGTCTAATGTATGTTTCTAGGCAGAAAAGACCAAGCTCCTTGCTAGAGGAGCTTGCAGTACAGTGTGAGAGCAGAAACTAGATCTGTCAGCATATCCAATAAGCCTGCCCAGTATGGGTCAGTTACAGTGGGTTTTGATACTGTATTGACACCTGGCAAACAAGTCTGACACTAACTCTTTCCCAGAAGGATGTTTATTCAAACAGCATGAGTGAAGCAAATTTTGGCCAATAGAGACCCACACCAAAGTCAGACTCAGATTCTAGGACTGGAAGGGACCTCGAGAGGTCATCGAGTCCAGTCCCCTGCCCTCATGGCAGGACCAAATACTGTCTAGACCATCCCCGATAGACATTTATCTAACCTACTCTTAAATATCTCCAGAGATGGAGATTCCACAACCTCCCTAGGCAATTTATTCCAGTGTTTAACCACCCTGACAGTTAGGAATTTTTTTTCTAACATCCAACTTAAACCTCCCTTGCTGCAGTTTAAGCCCATTGCTTCTTGTTCTATCCTTACAGGCTAAAGTGAACAAGTTTTCTCCCTCCTCCTCATAACACCCTGTTAGATGAGGGTGTCTGATCTCACACCAGCTTTAGACTGCTGTAGATCCACTGATTTCTCCTGAGCTACACCAATGCAAGAGTAATGAGATCAGAAAAGATATGCTAATAATGAAGAGTTCTGTATCCCATTAATTCCCTTAGGTATCCAGCCCACCCACCACTATTTATCAACACTGTTTATATACACAGCTTTTTCAAGCAATGTATAATTGTTCTAGATTATTTGAAGTATAAATTCCATACACACACTGACTTGACTGGATTTACATTGTGACCTTTGCTCATAAGCTGGTTCAAGTCTGTCACATTCACTGACTTCCTATCAATCATTGTCTAGGCTACTTGAAGCAGCAAAACTTTACTTTCCAAGTTGAAGTCTGTTTTGGCTGCTTTTTCCTGTTATGTTCAGTACAAAGTCATGAAGATTAACAACCTAGAACATTTTCTAAAAGCCTGTTCAGGTTTGGTTTGCTGGCTAGGAGGTGATTTGATTATATGCTTGCTTCTCTTTCTAGAAATCATGAGTCAAGAAGTCTGGCATTTTTCTACTCAGGTTCCACTGTGAAATTCCATTGTCTCAGTTCTGTATTTTCAACAGTTTAAAACATTGTTTTAGGGCAGGAGTTCTCAAACTGGGGATTGGGACCCTTCACAGGGTCATGAGCTGTCAGCCTCCCCCCCAAATCCCACTTTGCATCCAGCATTTATAATGGTGTTAAAGTTAAATAAACACTTTTTTAAATAAAGGGGAGGGGGTGTCACACTCAGAGGTTTGCTATGTGAAAGGGGCCACCAGTACAAAAAAAGTTTGAGAACCACTGTTTTAGGACATCATCAAGTGACTCCAGTTATTATGAGATAGTATTTAACTTCAGCTTGTTAGCAATATGAATGTGTGTTTGAGTAATGAGTTCAAATAGTCACCACATTGTGAGAGATGAACTGAAATGTTTAAAGACCACAAAAAGTTAGGGCCTAGGTAAGTGAGGGTACTTTTTTGACCCATGCTCAAGTGAATTTTTATTTGCATGAAGAAACTATACTAAGTTGGGAAATTAAGTTATTCCCTGATTCTAATGTTGCATTCTCAATACCTAGCTATTGCCAGAGCCCAGAGGTGAAATCCTTTGAAGTCAATGACAGAACTCATGGATTTCAGGGGGACTAGGACTCAACCACTAAGATAGGAGGCTCCCTAGATGAACGTTGTGACCACCCCATTTACAACCCCACAGAACAAAAACAATCTACTCCCCACAGCTATCCTTGAAAATTCCTCCACATTGTGTAGTACCTTTCAGCATACCACCCCCTCATCCCTAATGGGTTTCTCCCAGCATGTCACATCCTTAAACAAAAAGCCCTCTCTGGTGAGCTGTATATGTGCGCCTTAGCTGCTTCCTCTAGAGCCAAAATAGATAGCTAGGGAGCAAAGAGAGCTAACTGGGGACCTCATTTTCATCCACCAAACATATAGCCATAATGCACCAAAGACTCCCCTGCACAATTCTGAGAGTGGGATGTGTACACCCAGGTTCTGGCTGGGTGCAGGAGGGGAAGTAATGACAATCTCAAACTCTTGCCACAAACCAAGCTTCATCCACTCATGATACAAATAAGAGATGCCATTCTCACAAATTATGCAGGTATAATATCATCAACTCTTGTCTAGGCTGATCAGTGAAACTTAGTTCTGAAGCCAACTTGTGAAAGTTTATCAACATTGCTAACACCCCATCAAAAGTTCATGACTCAGAACTGTTATGCCTGAATCATCTGCAAATAGCTTACCACGTATTGCTGCACTGATTTATTCTTGCTTTATAGTTTAGGATTGCAGAGAGAGCCTCTTAAGTGTCAATCCTGTCCATTTAGAGTGCAAGCTCTGCAGGACATCAACTGTTTTAACATATGTACAGTGCCTGGCATAATGGGACCCTGAGCTCAGCTGTGGCCTCCTAGATTCTACTGGAATAGAAGTACAAAAAAGGAACTGGAAACTCAGCTTTAAGATAGAGGCAAGTGGGAAGTAGTGTTTACACTGTCACCTTCCTTCCTAGAATCTCTCTATTTGAAAGAAAACTAACACTGTTTAAAGGAGTTTGGCACTTTAAATATTATCCCCTTAAATTATTTTAACACTTGGCTAACCTTACACTACAGAGCTGTGCAAACTTGGCAGTTATAGTTAAAAGTTCCTTGCACGTAATTTTGTTCTGTTTTGTTTACATGAGTTGTCAAACCTGGAGTCTGGCAGTGTAGGATTTTAACATTCCAAATCTCAAAAATTAAATAAAAACCCTTAGCAGGAACTATCTAGTTTTGCTTAGATAGAATAAAAAACTAGACCTGAGAAAGCCAGCTTTTGCCTCTTCCAAAAACCAGCTTTTGCCTTAAGGTTTCCCAGACCTTACCCTGATGACTCAGATACAGGTCCCATTTTATTCAAGTCACTGAATTTTGAGGATTAAGGGATAGTTTGGATGAAGAGTTCTAGTGCCAGCTCATCTCCAGTTAACACAGTACTAAGAGGGGAGGAATTACAGATCCTAGAGGGCACTCCCTAGGACTCTGAACATCCTACAGTAGGTGCAGTCATGAAGAGTGCCTGGTTTTAATGGGATCTCAACCAGGCCCATTCAGTCTTTGGCTTCCTCACTGAGGCTTCCAACAAGAGTGCCCGTTAATGACAGTTCTGGGGCTGGTTTACAGGGGACATGGTACAAAGTGACTGAAAACCACAAGCTCATTTCACTTATGCCATTGAGCAGCAATCAGGTGATATCACCTTTGAATTGTTATTGACCTGCATGGGATTCAAGCCAACGGCCTTCAGGAGAAGGCCCATCTTCTGTACCATAACTTTTTTTATATTCAGAAAACAGAATTCAGACTCTGAGACATGAATAGTTATTGGCACCCAGCATCAACTGCTCTGTAACTAAGCCAGACAGATTCTACAATCTCTAAATGACTCAATCAGCAGCATCCTCTTAGCAAATAGCAATTCAGAATTCTATGTATTCATCCTCCACTTTCCTGTGGACAGTCAGAAATAATTTAAAATACATGAAATAAATAGTTTCATTCCAAAAATTTTCCGGGTCTGTACCTGGAAAGAAACTTGCATGATGCAAACACACCTAGGGCAACCCCCTGACCTCAAAGGGTGTTCTATGTTTACTTCACTAGAGGCTGGGATTTCACCCCTAATGCTTCAATATGGTAGACATATAAAAGCTCTAACTATACATTCCTGAACTAGGAACCATGGGGTCAGGATCTGAAGACTACTATGGAAAGTAGACAATGAGGCACTCTTTTCAGTCTTGCTTCACTGAATACAGACTCTAGAAGACAGACTTCAAATCCTGTGGGACCAACTCCTTCAAATATAGAAATGACCATCTTCCCAAATCACAGCTGTGCAGTTCAACACATGCATCTTGAAAACACATCAGCATTTGAATAGTCAACAAGATGGCTTAACCAGGGTTTGGGGAAGCCAGATTTGCCAATACCTCCTGGCCTACCTCACAGGGATGCTCAGAGTTACAATTGTTCACATAGTATTTTAATATCATCATATGAAGCTGCTATAAAGATAGCAAATAATGAGCCAACTGAGGATTTTGTTCTAGAGTTAGGCCTTTCTAGATAGCATATGAGACACCACCCCCACTCATGCAATTCCTTATACTCTAGAAATGTATTCTAGAGACAATGTGCTGTTTTGCTATACTTCTCTGCAATGTCATGGGGCATTTGGAGAGACATGCCAAATAAAGTTAAAAATAGATCAACATGCAGTGCTATAACAATGTGTTTAATTGAACACCAACCCATTGCATACAGTCTCAGAGAACAACAAAAGAAGCTGGTTTTAAGGAGCTCTACATTTGGTTTCTTTTAATGGTAAGAATCAGGAGCATTCTGCAATACTAGGAAAATGTGCATTTCTTGTTTCATTGGAATTTGACTAGGTTAATCTTGTTACATGTGCTCCTTGTGTGTATTCAGAGACAACTCTGCTGGCTTAATCACATGTACAAGTACCTTTTTACTCCTGCTAGCCTTACAGCATCAGTACAGCTACAGGATAGTCAGGCAGATTTTATTTTGGCTTAAAAAACAAAATTGTTATCAATAGTAAATTGCAATTCCAGGTAACAATGCTGTAGTCACTAGTCCCTCTAATGTGATTGTCCTTAGATATACTAGTGCAACTCATTTTAGGCAGTCACAATGCACAAATATGATGAGGAAATAATTTTAGCAGTAATGAAAATTTTGCAAGACAAAACAGTACACAAGCCAGAGAAAACCCAACTTGAATTTCAGATCCCAGACAGAATCTGCAAGGTTGGCAGGTAATATTTTTATTTGTTTACTGCTCAAATGTGATTGGTCTCCCAGAATCACCAAGGCACGAACAGGAATCCTCATAAAGCCATTTTCACAGAGCTACTTGGCAGGGTACAATCACACTGCACTGTGGCACTACTTGTTTAATTTTTTACCATCAGTCTCTGTACATAAGAGCTATCTGAAGAGATTTTCGAAGCTCTGTATAATAATGGTACAGATGTAATGCAGTGGAGAATGAGGATATGAATTTAAATTCTGATTCTCAAACAGTGACTTTGCCAAAAAGTGAACACTGATTTGGTTTTTTTAAATTCCTGCTTCCAGACTGGGATATTTGAGGGAAATGAACACAGAGAGCACTGAAAAGACAGACTTACCTCCTGTGGCTTCCAAGCACAAGTCTGCCTTTGCATTCCTGTTCTGATCAGCTCGCTGTTTCCTCCAACTGTCTGTCCTTTTTCTCCAGACTCCTTAGTCTACCACACCTGGATGGACCAATTCCAGTGTTATTTCCAGAAGGGAGGCAGCCTTTGATTTAAGGAGGGCTAATGCAGAAGTCCAACAGTCTCACACTGAGTAATTCAGCCTTATTCCAGGCTCACTAGTACTCCAATCCTCATGCAAGGGAGTTTTCATTTCTTCAGTGAGTTAGTAGGGGAAACCAGCCACCCCCCATCATCTTAGTCCAGGGACTCTATAACAAGTAGCAGGTAGCTGCTTACTCAAACTCATTGCTGCAACCCTCTAGAACAATTCTTAGCTTAGGCTGCTTGTAAGCCTATCTCACAGCCATTCCATAGGTTCCCCATGTGTATACATCTTTGCATAGCCCTCTTTTCTAACACCATCTAGTACTCATCTAGCCATGGGAAAGTCTCCTCATAGCTCTCACTCTGGCTTTTATGCAGGAGCCTTTCTTTTATTTGCCTTAAAGCCCATCACCTGGAGAAGCACCTAACAAGGTCCAATCACTTAAGGGCCTGTCCATCCAGCAATAGGCACATTCCAAGTGAATTTGTTTAAGAACTGGAACAAATCATCATGTGCCTGTTTGCACAGGATTTGCTTAGATCTACTTGTGATTATACTACCTTGGTCAAAAACTATCTCAGGTGGAAGGTAACTCATGTAACTAGGTCCTCCAAAGCATAAGTCAAGGTGCAACCAGGGCTTTAGGTTCAATTTTAAATTGAGTGGAATCTGCTTTCATATAAAGAGGGGGTCAAGATGCAAAATATGGTCCCACAGCCATTGTTCAGGGATAGTTGGATCCAACCCATTTCTAGTTCTAATGATGGAGCTGTGCACTGTCTCCTCATGTCCCTCAGAAGTAATAGACTGATAGAACCAAACAGTACAGGCTGTGGTATAGCAAAGGAGACAAGAGGGTTGTATTTTTTTAAAAGCAGGTGCTTTATTCTCATTTTAACTGCAGCTCAGCATAAATCACAATACAATCTTATGCTAAATACTATGAAAGGGAAATTATTACCAGCACTGAATGATCATTAGTTTCTACTGCTGTAGTTAAAGGCAATTGAATGCAAAAGCATTTCACAGAACAGTACTTTAACTGTACAGTGCTGTAACCAAAAATATTTATTGAAAATAAAAGGTGGGGGTCAGGGGGGGAACAACAGCACAGAAAAAAACAACCTTATTTGCTCTGTTTTGTTTCTATAGTATGGAGAGTCTGCTTCTGTAAGCTGTAAAAGGAACACCAGTCAGAGGCAGGTATACCTAGCTCTTACATAATGCTTTTCTTACAAATGGAGAAACTGAGGCAAAGTGGTCCAGTGACTTGCCCAGGGTCACTGAGCAGGCCAGTGTTAGAGCCTCCAGATTCCCAGGCTAGTGCTGTGTCCATGAGCACAAGCTTCCTCTCACTACACATTATTATTAGACCATTTTTTAAGTGGTATAACATTGCCTGAAATAATTCATGTAGGACAATAGATGGACAAACCATTTATAAACTAGACAACATTATATCTGCAGGGATAGAAGTGGCCAGATCTGGTCTAAATGGTGACAGCTCAGTTGAAGTAAATAAAGCTATGCCAATTTACACCACTTGAGGATACAGCCATGAGCTCCAAAACAGGAGGAGTAGATCAATTGTCAACTAGTACTTTGGCTCAGTTTGGATAATGATCTGAAGTTGTGGGTGTTTCTCCAAAGCTATTTCAACTACCTAAACTTCTTGATGTTGCAGATTTGGGCTGGAATGCTTCAGTAAACAGCTTTTGATTAGTACTGTGACACCTATCCCACAGCTTGCTCCAGCAATACTGCAAGAAAAGCTACTCTTATGCTTCCTACCAGTGAAACTAGGTACTGAAGAGGTGTACATTGCTTTGGACAATAGAGCAGTCCATGGAAACATGTTTGCAAGGATCCCCTCTAGAATATGAATATACAAACCTTCACTTCCTTATTTTTGTGTGTAGCCTTGAGATGACACAAGAGAAAATAAATATTGTTTGATTCAAGTACAAAACTGGATTGCAGTTTATTTTCTTGTATGCAGAAGTCAAATTATTGTGCTAATTCTCTCTTTTGATCACAGGATGAACCTGTGTCTCAATCACTTAGTATCCAGAGCAGCAGTTAGTAATTTTGCATTTCTGTAGTAAGAGAATTAGGAAGAAGATATATCTGAAGCAGGAAACAGGATTAATTAATTAGGGGAGAATGGGAATTAAGTGGGTCATAGTGAAATCATTAGACATACAGAGATGATTTTCTGGAGTAACTCTGCCAATGACATGCAGCAGCTGAGCTGATTAGTTATATCCTTTCATATGCACTTACGAAATTAAACTTCTTGGGTTCACGGTAGTGCTGGGAAAGGACTCATCACTGTCTATGGAGTTTAATAACATTTGACAGATGATGGGAGAACAACATACTTTCTTTGATGCTTCTTTTGGGCCTACAGACAGACTGACAAAGAGGATGGATTAATTCAGATTGCCTTTCAAGAAGTATTATATATATATATATATATATATATATATATATGTGTGTGTGTGTAAGAGGATTATGTAAGATGCTTATGCAAAGTGCCTGAGGCAGAACTAACTAGAGAGTGTAAAACACACTATGGCTCAAGAAAATAATCTATGTGTTTACTTTCTTCCCCTGTCTGTCATTGTAGGCTAGCAGCAAAATAGACCAAGTTCTGTGAATGCTAAAGGGTTTCTCCAGATCTATGATAGAGTCAAATTACAAGGGGATGTTGTTGTATATAAGTCTAAACGAAACAATGTAGATCCAATTGTGCTTCCACAGAACACTATGGTGTTTTTCCAGTTCTTTCAATGGGAGTAGGATAATACCCCTGTGCTTGTGTATTATTGGAAAAATAGACCTCATAATGTGGACGTTTGCTGTGAAAGATTAATGTGAATGGAAGTTATTAGACTCCTGTGATGGTGCACTCCATATGATGTTATGAAAATATGCTAATGAGTGTGAGTATAACGTAACTCAAATATGCTTCATGCAAAAGGTCTCTTGTAAGGTATCATTACAAAATGTATAATCTATTGAGTATGTTCATACTATTTGTATAAATGTATCATTCTTGTATGTGAAACTAGAAACATGAAATATAACTCTGAGGTCCTATTGTAATTATGCAAAGTGTGGGCTTGGAATTTTGATGGCTCCCATTAACCAGGACAATTGGTTGTAAAAGTCTCTGTTTACTTGTAAGTCTTCCTGTATACTGTGTGCTTGCAAGTGGGTAATGAAGTCTTGCAGTGACATGTGATCATGTCACCTGAACTGGAATCCATCTTTACTCTGGTGCTTTCCATTTAGAAAGAGGGAGGGGAACCTCGAGAGGGACAAAGGATTCCCACCTTGTGCAAAAGATATATAAGGGGGTGGAACAGAACAAAGGGGGCTGCAGTCATGAGAAATCCCCTAGCTACCATCTGAGCTGGAACAAGGACTGTACCGGGGAAAGGAATGGGCCCAGACTAGAAGGAGGCTAGTCTGTCAAAGAAGCTTATTGGATCATTTGATGGTGAGATTTACCTACATTTAGTTTCCTCCTGTATTAGGCTCAGACTTCCATGTTTTATTTTAATTTGTTTGGTAATTTACTTTTTTCTGTCTGTTATTACTTGGAACCACTTAAATCCTACTTTTTGTATTTAATAAAATCACTTTTTACTTATTAATTAATCCACAGTAAGTATTAATACCTGGGGGGCAAACAGCTGTGCATATCTCTCTATCAGTGTTATAGAGGGCGAACAATTTATGAGTTTACCCTGTATAAGCGTTATACAGGGCAAAACAGATTTATTTGGGGTTTAGACCCCATTGGGAGCTGGATATTTGAGTGCTGGAGACAGGAGCACTTCTTAAGCTGTTTTCAGTTAAGCCTGAACTTGAGGGGGACATGATTCAGACTTGGATCTGGTTTGCAGCAGGCAAGCATGTCTGGCTCAAACCAGGCAGGGCACTGAAGTCCCGAGCTGGCAAGGAAAATGGGCTTAGAAGTAGTCCCAGCACATCAAGTGGCAGTTCACAAGGGGGTTTTAGTGATCCAACCTGTCACACTTTCAGCCTGCAAGAACCCAAATATGGCACAGAAATAAAAATAAGTCTATAAAAGAAATAAATCTCTGTGCACACATAAAAGAAAACAAGAAGAAATATATATCAGGAGTCTGCAATTAATGTGGTATTTATTTCCTTACCATATAGACTATTTTCTTTAACTCTGTTTAATTAGAGATCTGACACAGTTAACAAGTCATCTGTGTCCTCCAAGCTGGGACCCCACTTGGCCACCCAGGCAGAGTATCTGAGATTCCCAACTCAAGTCTCTGCATGATTCTATTCAGCACTATCCACAGATTGCCAGGCTGGTTTGAAGGGAGAGAGCCTCAAATCTCTGTGAGATCCAGGAGATTATTTTCAGAAAAGAGTCACTAGCTCCTGCCTAGGGAAACTCAAAGAAACTGGAAGATCCATGTGAAATCAGCCGTTCTATGGACACAGATTATTGCAGGGGTGAGGGGAAGGATTATTTTAATCACTCCTTTTGTCCCAGAATGTACTTTTGAGTTCGGGAAGGGGTCAAGATTCTAATCCCCTGAATCATGAACATCAGGAAGGAGACAGAGGATACGGCCAGCAATGACCAGGTATTGCCACTATCTTGCAGTCTAGTGGTCCAATTATGGGATATAACCCAAAGGACAAGGGCAGAATCCTGAGAGCAGCCAAACCCCTTCTAAAGCTCTTAAATCAATGAGTCTCTTATTCCACCCAGGCCACCACATCTCAGCATCAGGGGGAATGGGAGGGGCTCATGTACAGCACATATGCCCCAAGAGGTGGGCTAGAGAGCAGAATCCTGTAACCATCAGCCCCCCTGCAGAGCAGACACCAGTCCTTCCAGCTACAGTCCAGGCCAGGAGTTTGGGGGAGACGGATAATGCTGCTTACTGTCATCATACACAGTATTTAAATAGGAGCTGAGAGAACCACAAGGATCTGGCTATGCCCAGTAACCTCTGTACAAAATCCTGGATGTTCATCACAACTAAATCCCACCTCTTTTGTGTCTTAAACTCGCTACCCACATTGGTCCCATAGAAGAAGGAAGGGCGCCCCACAGGTCTGATGAGCTATTTTACTAGGAGATTCCATCTAGACACATTCACTGGCGTGGCTGTTTCATGGCTGCAACATTAGTCACTGGAGGCCACTCAGGGAGAGGTCTCAGCCTCCCTCTCTTCCTCTTCACTGTTACCAAAAGCCTTCCTGACCCTTCAGCTACCACCACCTCCCCTGAACCTGCCTGGGACAATTTTGAACATGACCGTCAAACTGGGCTGTGATGGATTAATGAATCCAGAGGCAGAACAGCAAGAGAGGAGGTGGCAGTAACTAAATAGAGGCCTTCACTCTCTCTTGTGGGATGGGAGGAACAGTCACTGCCTTAGCTAGGTGAAGGTGCTGTGTGCAAGCAGGTCCATGTGAGGAACCCTGTTGTTTTGGGGAGATAGATAGAAAATGTTGCTGATTTGGGGGTGGGGAGTAGCAGTTAATCCCACTCCAGTCCATGCCAGAGACCAGCAGATCTCATAGCTTGTCCTCATAGCTGCAGGGAAACATCAGGCCTTCCAACCCTTCAGACACTTGCCTGAAGTACTACAGGGCCTGTGCTAGATTGGAGAACTCAACTTCCTAGAGCAGGTACCTTCCGTCTCACTGGAAATCAGGCAAGGGAGAGCAGATAGGAAATTATCATATGAAAGGGAGATACCAAACCTTTTGCATTGACAGGAACATGGAGACACTCTGGGAATCCCTGCCCCATTCCTTGTTCTTTGATTTTCAGTCTCTATCCTCCTCTCCTGGCTATAGGGTGCAACTCCAGTCCTGGTCCCTCACCTTGGCACAATCCATCCTCGGAGTGTCTGAGCCCCACACAGACAATGGGATTCTTTTCCCAACCCCACCTCAGAGGAAGGGAACTATTATCTCCATCTCACAGACAATGAGGATGATTAAGTGATAGGTTCTAGACCCCACCCAAAAACCTGGGGGAGAGCTGGGAACTTGATTATGTCTCATTCCAGTGCCTTGCCCACAATGGCAACTTCACTTCTTTCTCTTTATTCTCCCCTCTCTCTTTGACACTTCTTTTATGGGTTTTTTAGCATGAAATGAACAGGAGCTTCTCCCTACTCTGTGTTGCAGGCTCTGGGATCTGTCCTGTCCTTCAACATGTGTGCAGCCTGCAGCCAGCCCATCTCAGAGAGGAGTGAGGACAGGTGATCTCATCAAATCAAACCAAGAATTGCTACATCTCAGTGATATTTAGATAGAAGACACCTCCACCATTGTGGAGGCAAGACCCCTTCACTCATGTGGGCAACTAGGGCTCTATGGATGGCAATCAGTCCTTGCTACATAGAGTGACTGGGAGCTGCCCCCACTCCTGGACCTCAGCCCTGAGATACAGACATCTTTATCATTGTGCCATCCTCATTTTATGACCAGGAAAAGTGTCCTCAGAAGAGGTGTCCTTGAACCCGTTGTTTCCTATAGTAGGTTTCAGCCAAAGTAGAGATTATTGTCTGTCATATAGTTTCTCTGATGCCCTTTCCTTCTCTCCAGCAGGACAAACTGACTACTGGGCTCCCAGGATCCTGCTTTCCTGTCATTCCAGGACTGAGTGGTAGTGCTTGTACTGCCTCCATTCCCACCATCAACTTCTTTTCTCATGGAAATCTCCAGAGAGAAATATTGCCCCCTCTTGGAGCCAGTAATTCCACTCAAACTAGCCTCATCTGAGAGGTCCTATATTTGATATAAGAGGGTTAGGAATATTTGTTAGTGTGATGATGGTATTACTGGTGTTTAAATACTAATGAGAGCTCAATACATGTCAGCATATTACATTATGATGATGCAAAGTGAATAGAAGCAACTGTTTACTCAACAACCTATCAGCATATTTCCTATACATCTAAATCATGACAATGAAAACTTAAACAATATCATGTGTACATATACAGGAGTTGAAAGCATGAAAAACCCACCATCTGTGCAAATATGGTAGGAAGGTGGGAAATGGACCGAAAAAGCACCTACATTTTCAAACCTGTGACTAGATGTTTTGAGTTCTCAACTTGCTGAACACTTGCTCTCTAACCACAGGCCTCTTTGATGCATTTGGAACCCAAAAATGAAGGCAATTGGAATTACTGGTTACTAGGGCTGTCAATTAATTGCAGTTAACTCAAGTGATTAACGCAAAACAAATTAACTAGATTAAAAAAATTAGTCACAATTAATTGGTTTTAATCTCACTGCTAAACAATAATGGAACACCAATTTAAATGTATTTTGAATGTTTTTCTACATTTTCAGATATATTGATTTTAATTACAACACAGAATACAAAGTGTACAGTGCTCACTTTATATTTTTATTACAAATATTTGCACTGTAAAAAAGATAGAAATAGTATTTTTCAATTCTCCTCATACAAGCACTGTAGTGCAATCTCTTTATTATGAAAGTGCAACTTACAAGTGTAGAATTATTTTATTTTCATATAACCGCACTCAAAAACAAAACAAGGTAAAACTTTAGAGCCTATAAGTCCATTTAGTCCTACTTCTTGTTCAGCCAATCACTAGGACAAACAAGTTTGTTTACATTTACAGGAGATAATGCTGCCTGCTTCTTATTTACAATGTCATCAGAAAGTGAGAACAAGTGTTTGCATGGCACTGTTGTAGCTGGTGTCGCAAGGTATTTATGTGCCAGGTAAGCTAAACATTCATATACCTTCATGCTTCCACTTATAGATTGGACTTATATTTTAATCTTTTTTACAGTGCAAATATTTGTAATCAAAAATAATAATTAGTGCTGTCAATCGCAGTTAACCCATGCAATTAACTCAAAACAAATTGACCCTTTTTTAAAAAAAAAAAAGAGCATTAATCACTCAAGGAGGTGCTGCTGCGTGCCTCCGGGGCAGGGGTGCCCTTCCTCCCACTGCCCTGCTCCACTGCTGCTCCCGCCTCCTCCTGGCCCCATGAAGCCACCCCTGGCCAAGCTGCTCTAGACCCTGCCTCCTGTCTGTTGTGCTGAGTGGGGACCGAGAGGCTCATGTCAGGGTGTCCCCCTCACCCTCTCTGAGTACCTAGTCTCTGCTGAGCTGAGGTCAGGGAACAGGACAAGCCTGTCTGCTGCTGCTGCTGGTGGCTCAGGAATGAGTGCTCCCGACAGCAGCCACTGGTGGCTGAAAAAGCACACAGGCTGGTGAGTGCTCTGCTTAAAGAGACAGCACTCCCCCAACACACATCCACTTCCTCCCCATCCCAAAATATTTAAATAAATGGTATTGCGTTATTGTGTAACGGTGAGATTACAACTGTGATTAATTGTAACTTTTTTTAATCTTGCAATTAATTGTCTTAATCCTTTGACAGCCCTACTAGTTACTTCTGAAAATGTGGATTGCTGTTTCTAGTTTCACAAGCCTAAATCTAAAAAGCCAAAAGAAGACCCATGTGAGGGGGAAATGCTCTCTGGGAGCAGAGATCAAGCTTTTCCTGCTCTTTTTGTCTCACCTCAGATAAAATCACATCAGCTATAATTTGTGCTGCTTTCTGGCTTGCTTTTAATCTTCAGCCCAATTGAGAAATGATAGTGAATATAACAGGCATTTTCCAAGAAAACCTTTGGTTGTTTACCAGAGTTAAAAATTTGTGGTGACTCACTCTCCAAGCTCCAGAACTGACCTTCCATAAAAGTTTTGCCCTCTCATTCCTCCACTTGTGATAAAAGTGTATGTGTGTCCCCTCCCCCCACCCCCGTCTCCCCAGCCAATACGTGAATGCAGTTTGAGTAGGAAATGATTGCTGAAAATTTGGAGTTTGTGATAAAGCAAGTGATTCACCATTTAGCAAAAGACCTTGACAAATGCAAAGCAATGTTGACATTAAATAAATGTAAGGAAAACATCATAAAGTTCCATTTCTAGGATTGAAAGACAATCACCCCACATGTGCAATAATGTGCTTCTGGTTTAGGAGATGAAGTTTTCACATTCTTATTGCTCAATTCAGAGAGAGGAATCCATGCCCTTCTCTGCCCCATCAGGTCACAGCATTCACAGGAAGTTAAAAATTTCATCCGGACAATGAACCAGATTTTCTATATATAATTTGGTTGGGAGCTATTGCCACTTTTTCAGCAGTCTCTGGGGAGCCATAAGGATAGAGTGTTGCTGATGTATTTGGCTGTGTATTTTTTCCAAATTGGCTGCTGAGTCAGGAGTGATGTGGTACATCAGACAAAACTATTGACTTGAATAGTGTTACTCCAGATTTTCAGAGTCTGGCCCCACCTTTCTGGAGTTGCCATAGTATATAGCTAGAAAGCAGCACTGCTGCTGACCAAAGAGTTTAATTTTTGCCTTTAGTTGTATATCTTCCACACAGGAAAATACAGAATTCCAAATATATCTCTCTCCTCCAGAGTGTTTGTGTGCTTTAATGTTACTAATCTCAGACATTCATTCCCTAGTACTATTGTCTCTATTAGATAGCAATAACTAGCAAGCTATTAAGCAAGACAGAAAAATACCATGGAAACATGTGTAAACATGATGTGCCGAATACTGGGCTGACACACTTTTATGAAGTCAACATGTGGATTTTTTTTGTTTGTTTTAAATCTATTGGAAGGTACCAAGACACTATGGGATTAGGTGCCACAGAAATATTTAATCAAATAACAGAAATGAACCAACATGCTCTTTAACAAAATAAAACACAAGAACCTGATGCTTCAGAAAGCACTTAGAATGAAGAAAAATCCTCACTAACTTTTAAAGAACTGGCTGCGTGTGTTATCACACTTGTGGTATTCCATATTAGAGGCACTGAAAATATCCCTTGTAAGATTAAAGGGCTAGGTAATAAACATCAAAGTGCAGATATTCAAACATGCATGTGCTGAAGTGCACATGTGCTTTTACTTGGGCATGTTCAGATTCCAATGCCCATGTATGGCTCCTAGGCAGACATACCTGTGTGTGTGCAAATCATTGGCTGCTTACATCAAACGTCTGTCCACATACTTTAACACACACATTCAGAAATCTGACCCCTAGATTACTGGCACCATCTGCATTTTTGAGTGTGAAAATCCAATGGAATTTTTTTATTAAAAACGTCTACAATTATTCCAATTAATAAAAAGCATGAAGGTGTTACTGTATCAATTAAAGAATAACACAAGTCAACAGAACTAATTGGAGAGGTTTGCAGTATGTCATTGAACTGAATGTACTGTGATTTCAAGTTTGGATTCCCTAAGAATACCTGTGTTTCAAACTCTTAAAATGAAGTTTTGTTCATTGGCATTACTTTTCATGACAGACTCAAGGGGAGTGACTGACCAATGGTGCAATAGAGTAGAAGTCTACCTAAGCAGGGAGCAGGATTTGGTCTACAAGAGAAGAGAAGAGAAGATTCCCCCACGCTTACAAAACTAGCAGAAAAACAACATGTTCCTTCCTCCCGCCGCCATAAAAATAGCATGGTCATTTATTAACCCTGATCCTCATGTTCACAAAAAATGAGTCAGTGAAATAATGAGTGCATCTGCATTTCAAAGTGTGTTTAAATGTCAGAGATTTTTAAACATACATCATCCATACTCAAGACATTTTAGAACTGAAAACAAAATATTTAGAAAGCTTCAAATGCTGCCAAAAGGAATTTTCCTCAAAAGAATAAATTCCCAGGTCATAGTAAAAGTTTATAAATAAAACTTTTTATAAAAAAAAGTGTTTTAATTCTAAATGCCTTTAAGCATTGTATCTTCTCAGACTAAAACAGAGGTTTTAGACTGTTTAAGGGTGTGTCTACACAACTAAGAAAAACCTGTAGCTGGCCCATGCCAGCTAACTCGGGCACACAGAGTTGGGCTGCAGGGCTGTATCATTGCTATGTAGACTTCTGGGCTTGGGCTGGAGCCTGGGTTCTGGGACCTTCTCACCCTGCAATGTCCTTGAGCCCGGGCTCCAGCCCGAGTCTGGACATCTACACAGCAATGAAACAGCCTGCAGCCTGAGCCCTGCGAGCATGAATCAGCTGGAACAGGCCAGCTGTGGGTTTTTCTTTGCTACATAGACATATCCTAAGAAGCCACAGAAACTCACTCTTGAGAGGAGTAATTCCAAAATGGGATCTACAGGGAGTTTCTGGGTCCTATGATGCAAGTTCTCCGGGAACCCACTAATCTCCACTGCATGAGAAGAGAGGACACAGTACTTTCTGCTGTAAAGCTGTTTTGTTAGTGATGCTTCATGCATCTTTATCAGTGTCATCCAGTAGTACTCCTAAACATGACCATGATGCTGGAGCACTGAAGTTAATGGGAGTTTTGTCAGTGACACCCAGAGAAGCAGGATCACACCATACGGCCAAAATATATTTTGTTCCTGACAGATTTAAAAAAAAAAAATTGAGCCCAATCCTGCTGTTCCAATCAATTAAACTAGGTCTCTACTGGTAATATGTCTTTTATGTTGAAAGGTACTACTGGCTTAACACATTAGGGGTCAGTGATGTATAAGCACCTAGACATCTGTTACTTGGTGCTGGCTAATGAACTCTCCATCTGGTAATTAAACCTTTGAGGTTTCTTTGTATTACAAAACAGCTACACTTTGAAGGACATGTGGTCCTAAGTGAGGTGCTTTAGGGCTTGTCTACACTTACAGCACTGAAGCAGCAGCGCAGCTGCACTGCTGGAGCATTATGATTCCAGTGTTACAGGTGATGTGAACTGAGGCAGAAGCAAAAGTGACTTGCTCATAATCCCACAGCAAGCCAAAGGCAGAGCCTAGTGGAACCCTCCTCTCCCAACACCAACTTCTCAGTTCTAACTCAATTCACTGGATTAAGCTTCCTCCCAATAATTCAGTACTATTCCATAATAATACAAGCGCTGTTCACAGGTGTTGTATTTCTACCAGATTATGTCTTTAAACTATGCATGAATAGCTTCCAATATGGAGTCAGGTACAAATGAATGACAACTTTATAGTTTAGGGCCACTTCACAACAGACAATGTCTCTACAAGTAAACGTGTCCACTGAGAAGCACTTAGGGTATGTCTCCGCTTGAGCTGGGGGCTGATTCCCAGCTTGAGGAGACATGCTTGCGCCAGCTCTCATTGAGCTAACATGCTTGAAACAGAATGTGGATGAGGCAGCACAAGTGACAGGAAGGGCTAGCTGCCCCGAGTACATGCCCATCAAAACCCTAGGTACATACTCAGAGCCATAGCCTGGGAGCGGCTCTTAGCTCAACACTGGGAAAGTCCCTTCACCTCTCAGTCTCCTCATCTGTAAGAACAGGGATGTATGACAAAGTCAGTCCTGACAACTACAGGATGATGGTCGAGGGCAGATATATTAGCCCTAGCATGGTGAAGGCCCTGTTCCCTGTGAGCTGAAAAAATGTTACCTCATGTTACCTAGAGACACCTGAGGCCAGTTAAGGGCTGCCAATCACCTTTGAACAATTCTCTTCTGGTGAGAGAGAGGAGGGGAGAGATGAGAGACAAACTGCAGCAGAGATAGTGACAGCAGGAAGGCAAGTCTTCCTCTAGGTGGAAGGCTGGTCTCTCTATAGAGAAAGAAACTAAGTTAACAGCTGCTTGGGGAAGGGCTGACAGCTAGGAGCCTGCATAGTAGGGAAACACCCCAGAGAGGGGCCAGGAAAAAGTATTTTTGTTTGCATTGTGAGTTGGGGGAGGGGGGTTATATTGCTTAAGGGAACGTCCTGGGCCTACTGTGACATTATTGATATAATCTGGGACCATATAGAACATGGTTGCAACCAAGGGCCTGTAGTGGCACCAAATCTTATGTAAAAGGCGGTCATATAAGGTGTCTAAGACCAGGTTATAGGTTACTGGTTATGATTATGCTGTCTATATGTATGTATCATTTTGTAGTTGAAGTTATGAGTATTGGCTCTACTGTCTGTATTTCAAATTTGTGCTATGCTTCTGGGAGACATCCCAGACAAGTTGGTGTTATCTCTGCCTAGCCTGCTTAATGGCCCATTAAGGACCATCAGCTACACAACTGACCCATGGAGAGAAGGCAGATACACCTTGTAACTCAGCAAACTATGCAGGGACTTGCCCATGTGACTCCAGACTCCATTTTGCTGTAAAGCCCATAAAAGGCTGATGCCTCTTCTCCATCTTGTCTTCAATCCTGCTTCTTACCTCTTGAGGGACTTTGCTACACACTGAAGCTCTGAACAAAGGACTGATGAGCCATCCCAGAGCGGGATGTACTCCAGAGACTTGATTTGAATCTGCAGTTTATTCCATCACTGCTACAAGCCTAAACTAAGAACTTTGCCATTACTGTAGGCAATTGATTCCATTTAACCAATTCTAACTCTCATCTCTATTTTTTTCCTTTTATGAATAAACCTTTAGATTTTAGATTCTAAAGAATTGGCAACAGTGTGATTTGTGGGTAAGATCTGATTTGTATATTAACCTGGGTGTGCGGCTTGATTCTTTGGGATGAGAGAATCTTTTTCTTTTATTCGGGTGTTGGTTTTCATAACCATTCATCCCCAGGAGGAGTGGGACCGGTGGTGTTACTGGAAAACTGGAGCATCTAAGGGAATTGCTTGTGTGACTTGTGGTTAGCCAGTGGGGTAAAACCAAAGTCCTCTTTGGCTGGCTGGTTTGGTTTGCCTTAGAGGTGGAAAAAACCCAGCCTTGAGCTGTAACTGCCCTGTTTAAGCAATTAGTCCTGAATTGGCACTCTCAGTTGGGTCCCGCCAGAACCGCATTGTCACACCTGCCCCAAGGCCCGTAATGTAAATAAGGAAAAATAAAACCAGAGTGAAGAGAAAATCCCTCTGGAGTCAGACTGATTTACTCTAGAACCCCTCACTGTGCAAGGGAGAAACGCTGAAGCCGATGAAGTGAAGGAGGTACCCTGGCACAGATGACAATACTTAACTACTTCACAATGGGTTGGGAGGCTCAGTAAGTGGGCCTGATTCTCCACGCCTTTACATTGGCTTTATACCAAGTTAACATCAATGGAGAGACACCTGCAAAAAACATAGCAGAGTGGAGAATCAGGTCAAGTGTTTGTACAGCATATGAATAGATATCAATTGTATCTTCAAATTTTCCAAAATGGTTGGGTGATTTTTAGCAGAGATGAGAGAACACGTTTCAGACTTTCATATCAGCTCAGACTTCTTTGGTTCTAATTTTTGTGTGTGTGTGTGTTCAGAAACAATTATTGTGAGTTTCAGGTTAAACTACAAGAGAGAGCTCTTTTCAAAACAAAAATGGTTGAGTGGTTTGGCAACTGTATACAGCTAAGGATTTTCATATGCCCTTGAAAACTAGCTTAATGAGGCAGACTCAAGTGATTACATTTATTGAAAGAGATTGGTTCCTCTTTTGAAAATAATTATTTTCTATTGGTGAAAAATGTTTATTCAAGATCTTCGCACCTGCAAAGCTGATTCCAATACAAGATCAAGATTTAGAAATTGCTGAACTGGATATACCGTAAGTTGTTTTTTCTTTTACTACACAGCATGTCCAACACGTGATGACTATCACTGTGGGTGTAATGCAGAAGATCAACAGAGTTTGTGTGATAAGTATTTTCCAAAGGGCAAAGAGGTCAATTTAATTTAAAATGTACAAAGTTTAATAAATTATAAACTGTAAACAAAAAAGGTATTGCCTCTAGCTGTTTAAAAAAACCCTACTGCACATAGTTAAAAACTAGACTTCATCCCAGAGAGTTTTCATTCTCATAATGAACATTAGCAGGTATATCATACCAATCTCATTTAGAGATGGGCCTGAAGAAAATCTTTAGATCCTTTGAACTTTGGCGAAGTTCTGATCCAAATTTAGCATCTGGTTCCTACCCCTCTAATCATGTGTTTTACACAGTAAGTGGTAGCAAATCTTCGAGCCAAGCTAGTAAGACTTGGGGTCATGCTATGGTGCTAAAAATATAACTGTGTAGACATTTGGGATCTGGCAGGAGCTTGGGTTCTGAAGTCTAAGGTGGGGGTTGGACTTCGGATCCCAAGATCCAATAGAAGCCTAAATGTCTACACTGCTATTTTTAGTCTCATACCATGCGCCCAAGTCTGTAGACCTGGGCTCTGAGACTCACTGCTACAAGGCTGCAACTTGCTGTGTAAATGTACCCTAATAGGCCAAAACTGATTCCAGATCCAAAAATCCCTAAACAGTTTGATCAAAACTTTGTGGCCCTGTCTCTAGTATTATTAAATGTTACTCCTGCTGTGTTCTGTGTAACTGCGATATAGATAGATATTAAAAATGGCCCAACACTGTTTTGTTTCAATTAGGTATTACAACATAAAAGATGAAGGGCAAGTTTTTCCTTGTACTCTACATAACATACATGAAAAGGTCCCTGTATACACATTGCTATTGCTGATATAATTATAGCAGTGCTCTTTTCACAAACAAAATCTGAATCTCAGTTTTGAGTGTTTGCTCAGCATCTTATTAGCAGAGCTGCAGAGACGTAACATACATCAAAGATTTAGAGACACAAACTACCAAGCACTGTGTTATCACACCCATGCCACCCCTCATCATGCTCTGCTGGATTTCAGTTGGTATCAGACTAAGCTCTTAGGAGTTGATTCAGTAAAGCACTTAAGCACGTGCTTATTGTTAAATGTGTGCTCAATTCTCATTGACTTAAATAGAACTCGGGCATGAGCTTTGCTGAACTGGGGCCTTGATGGTCTCTAGAGGAATGAGTGAATTAGCTTGGGGGCTTAAACCAGTAAGTTCTTCATTGGGGGCAGGGGAAATGAAACATAGTCTGTTCAGAAATCCTCCTCACCAAGTTACCCTTAAATTTGGAAACCCCAAAACCAAACCAAGTTTAATTCTTAGAGACGGGGAGAACAATTCATTCCCTTTAGTCCAGTACAAAGGCCTAATCCTGTCAACATTTACATATGACAGGAACTGGATGATTTAAAGGATTCAAAGTGGAATACAAAATCTTTCAGTCTTTAGGTTCTTTAATCAAAACAACTCAGGTTTCAGATGTTCATCAGTACATGACCTGTTGTCTCAGTCCAGCTGTTGGCAGAAGTGAGTCTTTCACACCCTGGGTGGCTGAGAGATGCCACAGATTGAATAAGCAGAGACACTAAATTGCACACTCATTCCTACAGGAGGTCAGTACAATACAGAGAAGATTACCCAAATGCTATACCTGCTCACTGTGCTAAGAAGATACAGAAATTTCTGTCTCTAGTGCTATGAATCGGGCACCTTTAAGAGCACTTAAAAAACCCACTAACTCATTTTCCCTACAAAGAGGAAGGCTCAGAAACAGAAGAGTGCTTCATACAGTTGTAACATTTAGCTGACAAATTAATAGGTAATAGTGTGCCAACAGGGAAAAAAAAAAGTGTAAACAGTATTGGAGCATTCATTATTTTTAAACATTTTTCCATTGCAGAACAATTTGCCTACAATTAAAAGTAAAAAAGCTAGTAGAGTTTGATTTTATTCATCTAGAAACAAGACATTCTTCTAGATACTGTTCCACCCTCCTTTGAGAGGTACTTTACCAGACAAATATGGAGATTTTGAGGCACAAACAAAATCTTATTCTTTTAAAAACAGGCAAGTACTCAATTCATCATGCGAATAACTACCATTTAGAAAGACAACACACAATGGGGAGCATGATGTGCCTGGTACATAAAGAGGACATCAAAGAGAAGACAAAAATTACAGAAAATTAGAATTCTGTGAACCCTGTCACCTTTAGGACCACTCACGGTTGTAGGTAACTAAGGATTGGTTGCCACCATGAATCAAAATTTAATTCAGACGCATGTGTGACATTCAAATACACTATAAGGTTTCTAAAGACAACTTTAGGAACAAGCAGACAAATAAATGTAAAATGTGGAAGACTTCTAAAATAAAGAAAAGATTAAAAAAAAAACAGTTAGATGCATTGTGATTTTAAAGTGGCAGATTGAACCTAATGGGTTTTTGTTTTGGTTTTAGCATTCCCTTCCAGCACAAAGCATTCTTTTTCCACATTCAAAAGCATAAAGTTGTTCAAAAATGGGCTAGTAGATATTAAAGAACCTGTGAGGAGGATTTCCATTTTTTGCATACCTAATGTTTCAAAAGGAAAAACAGAGGCCCAGCAGCGGGCATCTGAAAATTCCCTCTCACAGCTCTCTGTATGCTAGACACACATAGCAAGGCCCTTGGTGTTGAAAAGAAAGTAGCATATACAGCTTAATTTGTGAGGTCTTGATTTCGCAAACTTTGCTGCAGAAGATAGAAACTTCCCAATGGTAGAATTTATCCCTAATTGCGACATATTTTATTAATTTCTCTTTTGTACAAGTGAGTGAATTTTAGTGCTTGCAGGTACTGGATTGTCAAGTCTGGATACTCGTGCCTTCTATCCACAGAAGAGGTACAGTGTAGGCAGTCGTCATGCAATTTCTTCCATGGTGCCCATGGATTTGCCTGGTTTGGTTGGATCACCTCTAGAGCGACAGCATCATTCAGTTCCCAGGTAGTGTCAATTGTCTCTAGTGAGCTTGGGGTAGTAATAAAACTCTTTGAAGGATCAGATTTTGGGATCAGGAGGTGGAATAGCAATTACAATTCTGGCGCAAATCCTGCTCTCTTTTACTGTGGTGTAATTGAAACAACTCCATTGATGTAAACTCCACTGATGTAAATGAGAGCAGAATCCTGCCTCCGATTTCAACTGTAGTTGACACGTTTCACACTTCCTGTTTTATATGTTCAAAAAGTGAACAAACTGTAGTTTTACAGCATTCATGTATTTTTCATATGATAATTGACTAAACGTTTTATATTTCAAATGAATACTAGAAATGGTAAATAATATACATCATTACTTAATATAGATTCTAGGTATTTTCCCCCAGGGGCCTTCTGGATAATGTGAGAAGAATGCAAAACAACTTCAAATATACATTAATATATTTTTGTGTACGTGTAGGCAGGAAATTATTGCAACAGTTTAGCTGTACTGCCAAAACAGTTTTCCCCCAAGTATCAGTAATTAAGCAAGCTGTCACCAATCTTAGATGAAGCTGAAATAATAGCCCTGAGTATTTACCTGCCCCTTGACAAAACAAGAGTATTCATTTCCTGGGCTGCTCTCTGGAAAGAAATTAGTCTGTTTTGAAAGCAATCAAAAATGGTCCACGTCAGCCTGCATTCATTTACAATTACTCACAACAGGGGATCATGTATTTAACTTCTCCCATTTAAACAATTTGTAGTTTTCAACACTATCCAGAGGTTGTGCAGCTTCCCCAAATACAAGATTTTTGCAGTATGCACCGGCATATTTGTATTCATCTGCCTACATGAACTACTCAGAGACTGTGCTGTTAAGAGCACCAAGAACAGTGCATGCTGGGTTTGCACACATATAAGACCAGTTCTGTTACTTGAATATAAATGGTTCATTTGTGTCCACAAAGGAAGACATTCGTTCATTTCTAAGGATAATGAACCAAAGACTATATGTTTCAGAGTAGCAGCCGTGTTAGTCTGTATCCGCAAAAAAAACAGGAGTACTTGTGGCACCTTAGAGACACGTTCTCTGTATGTATATATATCTTCTTACTATATGTTCCATTCTATGCATCTGATGAAGTGGCCTGTAGCCCACAAAAGCTTATGCTCAAATAAATTTGTTAGTCTCTAAGGTGCCACAAGTACTCCTGTTCTTTTTAAAGACTATATGCTTATTCCAAGTAAAGTTGTCAGATGGATTGAAAACTAGCCCGGGTCAAAAAATACTATTTTTCCCCCCTCTTGTAGAAGATTTTTTTTAAATCCTCCCCACCAATCATTCACCTCCCCCACAAAAAAAAATACTGTGAAAAAAATCAGTTTTTCAACTAAAATTTCATAGTCTAATTTTTTTTTAATTAAAACTGAAAACGCTTCTATGGAATTGTATGCAGTGTTGTTGTAGGCATGTCAGTCCAAAGTTAAGTTTGTTTCATTTAAAAAGTCATTTTTGGTAGAAAAGTTGAGAAAAAGTTTTCAACCTGGTCTACTGAATCTATTTTATTCATATAGATTCAGAGAAACATAGGGCTGGAAGACACTTTGAGAAGTCATCAAGTCTAGCCTCCTGTGCTGAGGTAGGACCAAGTAAACCTAGACCCTAGATCTGCCACGTGTTTGTCCAACCTATTCTTAAAATCCTTCAATGATGGGGAGTCCACAACCTACCTTGGAATCCTATTCCACAGATTAACTACCCTTTTAGTTAGAAAAATTTTCCTAATAGCTAACCTAAATCTCCCTTGCTACAGATTACATCCATTACTTCTTCTCCTACCTTCAGTGGACATGGAGAACATAAATTGATCATCTGTCCTTTATAACAGTCCTTAACATATTTGAAGGTTCCCCCCCACCCAAAATTTTTCTTTTCTCAAGATTAAACAGGCCCAGTTTTTTTAATCTTTTGACATAGGTCAGATTTTCTAAATCTTTTATCATTTTTGTTGCTTACCTCTGGACACAGTATTCTAGCTGAACCCACTCCAATGCTCAGTAGAGTGGGACAATTAAGGCCAACTGCCTTTTTTGGTGAATAAAAGCCAGTTAGTACTCCTCCTTGAAGCTCCCACTGAAATGCAATACTTAAATCCATCTCTCCAGCCTTAAACCAGAATGAATGGTAGTCATTTGTCATAGATCATTCCATCCCTCCCCTACCCATTTAATAATGTACTTAATAATTGAAAACAGATGGATTCTGTTTTTAGGACTTTATATAAATGCCTATAAAAAGGAATTTTAAAACATTTCTAAACTGAATATGCTGCAACTTGGAGCATGGAAAGTAGCAATGCATTGTGTAATACAATGGTTCTCAACCAGAGGTACATGTACCCCTGGGGCTACGCAGAGGCCTTCCAGGGAGTACATCAACTCATCTAGGTATTTGCCTAGTTTTACAACAGGCTACATAAAAAACATCACTGAAGCCAGTACAAACTAAAATTTCATACAGACAATGACTAGTTAGCACTGTTCTATATACTATACACTGAAATGTAAGTACAATATTTATAGTACAATTGATTTATTTTATAATTATATGGTAAAAAATGAGAAAGTAAGTAATTTTCAGTAACAGTGTGCTGTGATACTTTTGTATTTTTATATCTGATTTTGTAAGCAAGTAGTTTTTAAGTGAAGTGAAGCTTGGGGGTACGCGAGACAAATCAGACTCCTGAAAGGGGTCCAGTAGACTGGAAAGGTTGAGAGCCACTGGCCTAACAGATAACTGCATTTACATTCATGCAATCCTGCTTTAATCCTCCTAGGTAAGGTTTTCAGTGAGTCCTGCTACAGGATCGCAGAACTGACAGACATCACATTGCACGGTGACACTAAGTGGATGATGACACTATAGAACAAGGACACTTAATTCCAAGCAAAGAAACATCCAAAAAGAACATTGAGTTATACTCTAAAGTACATAGTCCGTCAACTGTCAGAAAGATCCATTAAGCTCCAGACTTTTGCTGTTGAAAACCCATTTACCCAAGAAACTGATATTTACCCTTGACCTTGGATGAGCACCTTTCTTCCTGTATTTGCCAAGGAAATCCTGGACATGCTGTTGCCACAGTGGCCCAATCTCAACAGTTATCATTCAGTTTCAAAGGGGGGGGAGTGTAATTTACTGCCAGAAACTACACAGAGAATAAAATCACAGTATATCAGCTTCTGAAACAATCAGATTTGGCTGGTAAGGACACCATATCTCCCCTCTTCCACGTGCTGTAGCATGGAAGGGAGCCAAGCTATGGGATAAGTAGTGAGGCAGCTTCTGAGGAGGGAAAGTGGCTCGTGTGGAATGCTCCTCCCTCTGCATAGCTGTCCCCTCAGCAAAAGATCCACACAGCTCATTGACTACAAAAGCAGGAGAGAGATACACTATGCAACATGTTCCCTTTCAAGAACTACAGGAAAGACATAGTGAAAGGGAGGTATAACACACTGCTGTTTAAAGCAGATTGAATTCCCCAACGTGTTCTGCATAGCCTCTGTCTTTCTACAACAACATCATACAGCTTGATTAGTCCTGGCATTTCACTGCCCTCCCAGCTGCCAGTTCTTTCTCCCCTCCTGCTCCCTCCTGGCTCAGACTCCTCTACCTCTTTCTCCTGCAAAAGAGTCAGAACTGTTCTATGATATTTCCCCATCTCAGCTTCCGCACCTCTTACTGGCCTCTTTCATTCTTCCCAGGACTAGTGGCTGTGGAATCTTAACTATATACTATAAGTTAGGGATTCTCAAACTGAGAGTCAGGACCCCTCAGGGGGTCACAAGGCTATTACATGGGGGGTCACAAGCTGTCAACCTCCACCCCAAACCCCACTTTGCCTCCAGCATTTATAATGATGTTAAATATATTTAAAAGTGTTTTTAATTTATAAGGGGACTCGCACTTAAAGGCTTGCTGTGTGAAAAGGGTCACCAGCAAAAAAGTTTGAGAGCCACTGCTATAGGGCTATCAGGATTGTGATGTGTTGAGGACTGTGCTGGAATTGAAAGCTATCACTTTAAAAATGTGTGAGAGGGTGGCTCCTTATCCTGCTTTCAGGCTAGGGGCTCTGCTGGGAACCCTGTGATCTGTCAGTTTTGAAAAAGCCAGTCTAAAACAAGGTGGGTTGAGTTGTGCCTTTCTGCCTTAGGAAGCAGCCTGCTTTGTCTCTTTCTGTTTTTGGTGTGTTACGCTGGATTCTAAGAAATAAAGTAGGGTTACATAGCAACCTTCCAGCAAGATTGATATGATAGGATAGGATAGGATATGATTGATAGATAGATAGATAGATAAACTTCTCCTTGTGTATGTTGTGAACATAAACAGGGATGAGAGCACAGACTGTCCTGATATTGCATGGACAAATATCAGCTGGGCTACACTTCTCCTGTCCTGCACCAAATTTTACTCCCACCTCTAATCAGCAATACCACTAGTAAGCATAACTTTTGGTTATTTTAAAGCAGTGCTTTGCAAAACTAACAATACTATAGCTGAGTCTTATTATTGTTCCCTTTGGAATAAGTCCCAACATGCAAACAGACTTTTAGGACACTTTCTTACTTTGTTCTCCATTTTTTCTGTAGAACCCATCAAAACATATTGGTGACTACATTTTGCACCACAGTTAACATGAAAAGTTGCTGCAATGTTCAATATTTTCTGCTTTATATTTACTAAGAACTCTCAAAAATCACAAACACAGACTATTGGTACAGAATGTGACATGATCTTTTCCCATCTGCTATTCTTAAATTTTGATTTTTTTAGCTTGATTTGAACTCATCAGGATTCATCTTTTTGCTTCTCACTCTCCAGTCCAGGCTTTCTGTTTATAAGGGAAGGGACTGCAGAGTACCAGTCATAATGGACAACATAACAGTATATTTTAAAAAAATCCATATTAAAAATACAATAAGGGGTTTCTGCAAGAGGTGTGACTTGTAACAGAATTATTAGACTGCCATTTCTCTCCATTTGCCATCATGTGTGCTGTCCTTGTCTTATCTTTGTTACAAATAAAAAAACAGAATTATAATAAATCCATACATTTATTCAGTTTTAAAGGACAATTTTGAAAGCATGCACAACTTGAGCTCATTTCTGAAGGTGCATAACTGCAAGATTAAATGTTAGCATTTACGCACCTAACCTACTCTTGTGTCAACAGGCAATTATCCATTAAATCTGAATCCTAGCACTTATGGCAACAGCTGACTGCATGGATAAAACTGGAGGCCTTTTTAACAAAGAAAAGATTTCAGATCTTAAGTTTGCACAGATAATGTCAGGAAATGCAGAGGTCACTGTTCTACTTGCAAGACGCCATCATTATTATTTATAATATGAGAGCACCTAGGAATGCTAGTCATGGACCAAGTCCCTGTTGTGTGAGGTGCTGTACACAGAACACAGAGATGGCCCTGTCCCAAAATGCTTACAAGCTAAGTCTATAGTGCAAGTCACATATATTTCATGGCATATATTGAACAGCATAAATAGTAACACAGTAAGATACATAGCTAACCAGATAAACAAGAAAAGGAAATACTAGTTGTGCAACATGGCAGAATTACGGTTACTACTGGAACCTCCTTACCTTTTAAAAATATATAAATGATTTTAATGGTGCAGCCTTAAATATTACATTAACACGTTTAATTTAATTGCCTTTTTTATGGAAATGATAGACAGGGTTGGGGAGGGGTTGTTTATTTCTTGGCTGGCTTCTTTATTATGCATAAAGCATAACAGGATTTTTAAAGGTTTTGTTTGTTTTGTAATATTTTAATCCTGAGAAGCGGCAGAAATTTCAATGGCCTATTCCCCACTCTGTAAGAATGCCTTAGCTTGCAGTATTTTGATTTATACAAATAGTGCATACAGGGTAGTTCAGCACGCTGTGGTTCACATGGAAGGAAAAAAATGATCAATAATGGTTCTATTTAAAGTCACATATATTCATTGAATCATAGAAATGCAGGGCTGGAAGGGACCTCGAGTCATCATATCTAACCCACTGTGCTGAGGGAAGACAAAATAAACTAGACTATCCGTTACAGGAGTTTGTCGAGCCTGTTCTCAAAAACTTCCAAAGATGAAGATTCCACAACCACCCTTGAAAGCTTATTCCAGTGCTTACTTTCCCCTGATAGTTAGAAAGCTTGTTCCTAATATCTAACTTAAATCTCCCTTACTTCAAATTAAGCCCATCACTTCTTGTCCTAATTCAAGTGGACACGGAGAACAATTAATCACCGACCCATTTATAACAACACTTAACTGTTCTCAGGTACCCCTTCAGTCGTCTTCTCTCAAGACTTAATATATCCAGTTTTTTAAAACCTTTTCCTCATATGTCAGATGTCCTAAATCTTTTATCATTTTTGTTGCTCTCCTCTGGACTCTCTCCAATTAGTCCACATCTTTCCTTAAGTGTGGCACCCAGAACTGGACACAGCACTTCAGTTAAAGCCTCATCTGTGTAGAGCAGGACAATTACCTCCCGTGTCTTACCTATAACATTCCTGTTAATACATTCCAGAATTATATTAGCCTTTTTTGCAACTGCATCACATTGTTGACTCATTCAATTTGTGATCCACTATAACCCCAGATCTTTTTGAGCAGTACAACCATCTGGCCAGTTATTCTCCATTTTGTAGTTGCACTTTTGATTTTTCCTTAAGAGTAGCACTTTGTACTTGTCTTTATTGAATTTCATCTTGTTGATTTCATACCTATTCTCCAATTTGTCAAGATTGTTTTAAATTCTAACCCTTTCCCCCAAAGTTCTTGTAACTCCTTCCATCTTGGTGTCATCCACAAACTTTATAAGCATGCTCTCTACTCTATTATTCAAGTCAATAATGAAAATATTGACTAGTACAGGATCCAGGCCTGACCCCTGTGGAGCCCCACTAGATATGTTCCCCCAGTTTGACCACGAACCATTGATGACTACTCTCTGAGTATGGTGTTTCAACTAGCTGTGCGATTACCCTGATGGGCCACAGGTTGCCCACCACTGCCTTATAGTAGTTTCATCCAGACCACATTTCACTAGTTTACTTAATGAGAATATCATGTGATACTGTCTCAAAAGCCTTTCTAAAATCAAGATTATATCATGTCTACTGCCTCCCTCGTATCCACGAGGCTGGTAACTCTGTCAAAGAAATTCATATATTTCTTACCAGTTACTAATCGTTTTCTCTATAATTGTATTTCAGAAGAAAATGTAGCACTTGAATCAATCTTTATTAGATCATGCTCTGAAACATTTTAGCAGCCTACCTGCATGGTCTCTGTGGCAGAGGCCACTCAGCTTTCCAGTTACACATCAGTGTGCATTTTAGCCTTCCAAACTTCTTGCCATGTCAACCCATGTCTGTTGCTGCAAGAGCTAGATTCTAGCCTGCTCACAGTTGTAGGTCATATGTAACCCCACTGGTGCCATTTACTGCTGTATAGTATATCAAAATCATTTACAGGCTACCAAAAAAAAAAAAGAAGAAGAAAAATTGCTGCTTTTTGCTACTCAAGTTATGAACATTTATCTTAGCCAAATATCTGGTCCTTCCATTTCCATGGAAACATGAAGAATCTCATTAGTGTGCTAAGTGCCTGCCCATTCATTCATACAATTATCCTGTTCATTATAACAACAAATGAAGCCCCCAAAGAGTATTAAAAAATTCTCATGCTGTAAGGAGTTGTGATCAGAAGTATTAATTTGAAAAAGATATTTCGGGTGCAGTCATTAATTGTGTTTTGAAAGTGTAAGATCTTAGGGCAATGTGGTGATTTTGTCTTAAAAAGGAGGATGAGGAATTAATATAAATCACAGAGAAATTCATAGTGAAAAGGAAGCCAGATGTTCAAATGGTATAAGTCCTGACAGATCCATTGAGGATCTGGCATGAGATTTCTTTAATGCCAAATGAAGTTTTAACTTATCTAGATCCTCCTTGATATTATTGCCACTATCCATGTTTCATAAACCTAGGTTCACAATCCAAGTTCAGCTCTCCTTGATCTTGAAGTAATATCACCACCATGAAGAGCTCACTTTAAGCACCAGCTGTGAGATCAAGCCGGGTAAGCACTCCCTATTAATATTGCATTTGGATAGGAGCATCCCATTACTAGTTAAATCTGGATATCACACATCCGTGGCAAAAAAAAAAAAAGAGGAGGGGTCTCAAATTCAGTTTTATGGACCATACTGAGCCCTTCACTGAAAAGGAAACAGGATAAGGATTTGTCCAACGATTTTCAAACACCATTATGTTAATAATTATTAATGCTGCAAAAGAAATGTGAAAAACCATATGGATTCGGATAGGTTTTCAATGTTTTACAGTATTAAAGTTCTCTTATACCATGGGTGCCTTTGGTCTCCATAGATACAGACATCCCCTTTTTCCTGTAACAGGCAGCATAGCACGGTCCATGTGGTGTTGTGCATTCTTCTCCATCCTATCCAGGCCTTTCAATCTGGGAAGTAGTGGGCTTGGCACCTTCTGTCATTGGCACCTGATAAGTCTCCTGCTTGTGAATAGGATCTACACTGGTTGTCATTTAAGCAAGTTATTTTCTCCGGACAGTATCCTAACTTCCTTTGCATTTTATGAAGCCCATCTCAATAGCTGGGGTTCAGTCTTTGGCCTCAATCCTACAAGTGACTGAACAGAGGCAGAACGCTATTCCTACACAGATCCACAATGAAGTCACTTGCAAAGTCGAGACTGAGCAATTACTTGCTGTGGCCTCATTGACCCAGTGCTCTTAAGAAGAATTTTTAAGTGGCATTGCTCTTTTCCCCTGGGAATCTTCTCTTTGCTATTTCTTCTACCATGCCTCTGCTGTTTTCTTGCTGGGTAACCTCCATTTTTTCACTAGCTCAGAATCCAGTGCCAGTTGCATCACCTATTCCAGGATTAACTATAATTTGAAACTTCCTTGTTTAAAATCCCAAATACTAGATGATCTCATATATTTTCTCTCTCCCTCTTGCAGTTAGTGCTTATAAAAGATTCCAGACTTTGTCTGGGCTTCTAGTATTCTTCGATAAAGCATGCCTGGTCACTTATTATACTCCTTTTTAGAATGAAACTCAAGTTGTTTTTTAAACAAGATCACCTTCCTCAGCAAAGACAAGTGTTTTATCAATATTTAAGCATTACATCCTATGACACACCTGTACTTCACTGCTGTGTGCACTAAACTCTGCTATAGTGCAGAATCTGCTCCTTCCACTCAGCTCATGAGCACAGATAACCCAGATATCCGATTGGAGCTCCAGCTGCTTTATTTAACATCCAGTATCAAACAGCTTACAATGTGCAGTGGCTTACATTATAAAGGTGCAACAAATAACAGTGCTATCTATGAGAATACTTTTATTTCTTGGGTCATGCCAGACAACAAAAGTCAGTATTACAAGACATTATATTCACTCCAGAAAAAAAAGAATCATATCAACTAAAAAAGCATTACCGACATGTGACTACAGCCAGAAACTCATGACTAGGGACATCTGGATGGAGGCCAGGGTAAATGGCCTGAACCTATCTAGCAGATGAGATTGGACATCTGTCAGCAATTACTGTTGCTGAACCTCAAGGGCTTTGTGATCAGACAGACACTTGAGGCACAAATCATGGGCCCACTGAAGTCAATGTCAAAACTCCCACTGACTTCAGTAATCCTAGAATTTCATCCTTAATTCTCAAAATAGTTCCTACTGCATTGGCCTGTTCAGCTGCTGAGGTGGATTTGCCTTGTTGAGGCTGTGTTTGCTGCTCCTTGTGTTTTCCTATGATAAGTGACCCAGTGGACATGAATTATTTTTGTCAATACAAATGCACTGTCAGTAGCTGTCATAACTAGAAAGGGAAGGGTAACAGCCCTCCTGTGTACAATACTATAAAATCCCTCCTGGCTAGAGGCACCAAAATCCTTTTACCTGTAAAGTGTTAAGAAGATCAGGTAACCTGGCTGACACCTGACTCAAAGGACCGATACAGGGACAAGATACTTTCAAATCTTGGGCCAGGAGAGGGAAGGCATTTGTTTGTGCTCTTTGTTTTGGAGGCGTTCGCTCTTGGGACTAAGAGGGACCGGACATCAGTCGATGTTCTCCAAATCTTTCTGAAAAAAGCTCTTATATTTCAAACTTGTAAGTAACAGTCAGGCAAGGTGTATTAATATATCTTTGTTTTCTCAACTTGGTGAATGTTCCTTTTGCTAGAGGAAGGTTTATCCCTGTTTTGTTGTAACTTTGAAATTAACGTTAGAGGGTAGTTCCTCTGGGCTCTTTGAATCTGATTACCCTGTAAAGTTATTTTCCATCCTGATTTTATAGAGATGATTTTTACCTTTTCTTTTTAATAAAATCCTTCTTTTAAGAACCTGACTGATTTTTTCATTGTCCAAAGACACAGGGGTTTGGGTCTTTGATCACTTTGTAACCAATTGGTTAGGATATTATTCTCAAGCCTCCACAGGAAAGGGGATGTAAGGGCTTGGGGGGATATTTCGGGGGAAGAGGAACTCCAAGTGGTCCTTTCCCTGTTTCTTATTAAATCACTTGGTGGTGGCAGTGTACCAGGTTTTAACCTAAGCTGGTAGAAATAAGCTTAGGGGGCTTTCATGGGGATCCCACATCTGTACCCTAGAGTTCAGAGTGGGGAAGGAACCCTGACAGTAGCACTTCAGACACATCAAGAAAAGGAGCCAATATCTTCCTGGGTTTTAGTTACATGTCTTCATTGCCATGCTCTATAGTGTTATGATGTATGGCTTTGACGCAAATGGCACGATTTTTATTTTGGTAGGTTACTAGCCATGTTTTGTCTGAAACATGGGGGTTTTTCCCCCTGACTTACAATGAGGGTAGCCATTTGGCATTTTGTCATAATATTTCTTCTGTTCTAATTTCCCAGCATATAGCTCTTTTGTAACTACTTCAGAGGTAGCAGCCATGGAAATATATGACATCTAACAAGTTTCTTGAGCTAGTCACCCACCACGCAGCAAAACCAAAGTAGTACTACTCAGGGAACTAACCATCCTGTGAGAACAACTCAGTGTAAAAGTTAATCTTCCTAACTATTGGGCAAATACTTCCAGATAATGACTATATTGAAAGGAATCAGATTTGCTTCATGAATTTTCATGAACCAAAAATCGAGCTAAGTGAATATTACTCCTAATGAATATTACTGTACAGGACAAAGTACCATGTGCAGATGTTAGCCTATTTTCCTCTGTAATGGTTTATGGTTCCCTCTTCTATAACTAGCTTTAATGTCATGACAAAACTCACAGATAGCTACAATTCTTTGCACCACATGTCCTAGTGTTTGGCTATCAAACAGACATAGCTGTATATTCACATCATTTGGTATTGTTCAACCAATCATCCCGGACTCTCCTTTAGGAATATTGCTACGTTTCCAATGGGATAATTATCTAATTTCTGGAAATTAACATTCCCATCAATTTTGCAAGGGTGCTTCTCTTCAAGAATAAAGATCTGTGTCTCTTGGACATGCCTCCGGGATATTTAGGCCACCTATTTTTCATAATCTGTAACACTGTCAGGATTTCCAAATTTTCAGCAATAGCCTGATTTGTTGCAACAATGAATCAGGCATTAGTTTTAAGGCCAGCTGTGCTTTTTCAGAATCTTCCTCAAATATTTGCAATGTTTCTACATCATTGACATTCAAAGGATATGCAGACAGGGGGCTGGCAACTACCAGGATATTACCAAGCACATACTGTGCTTACAGATTGTTCCTCATCAGAACTAGATGGAGCCTTTGACATCTCTCTAATACTATTATCTAAGTCTGTGGTGTTTATCAGATGAATTTAGTAATGTCTGTGCTAACGTAAGCTGTAGGCCACTCCTTCATCTCTTCATTTTTCTCTCTGTTCCAGCTTTGGTTTTATTTTATTTTTTATTGACTACCTCCTGTATCATAATAAACGTGATCAAATACCACAGAAAGATACTAGCTTCTACTCAAGAATTCTATTTTACTCTCTCAAAATCTTTACTAGAGCCACAAAGTAAATTGTCCAACAAATGTTGTGAAGAGTGTTTTCCATGGAGCATATAAACTCCACACAAAGAGCTACAAACCAAAGAAAAGTAAATCCACTGGTCAATTGCCGTCATCTAGACAAAATGAAGGCTCCAGCAGATTAGGCCCCTTATTCAATTTTTTTTTTTCGTGTGGGCACTCTGCTCATATTCACAGTAAATTGCCCCTTTGTGGAGGACAGCTATGGGCGCTCCTGTACTGCAGAGTCTCAGGTTCATAAACTGTGTTCTGCTAAACTCAGTCCCTTTATATGTATATGGGACTGAAGTTCAGATTCTAATCTACTAGAGGTGTAGCCTGAAGGTGTGCTCCTGGTTACAGTCTACTTTATGATCATGGTAGAACATGAGAACGGCCATACTGGCTCAGACCAAAGGCCAATGCCAGGTGCCCCAGAGAGAATGAACAGAACAGGTAATCATCAAGTGATCCATTCCTTGTTACCCATACCAAACAGAGGCTAGGGACACCATCCCAGCCCATCCTGGCTAATAGCCATTGATGGACATATCCTCCATGAACTGAGCTAGTTCTTTTTTGAACCCTGTAATAGTCTTCACAACATCCTCTGGCAAGGAGTTCCACAGGTTGACTGTGTGTCGTGAGAAAAAATATTTCCTTTTGTTTGTTTGAAACGTGCTGCCTATTAAATTCATTTGGTGGCCCCTAGTTCTTGTGTTATGAAAAGGAGTAAATAACACTTCCTTATTTACTTTCTCCAGACCAGTCATGATTTTATAGACCTCTATCATATCCTCCTTAGTCGTCTCTTTTCCAAGCTGAAAAGTCCCAGTCTTATTAATCGCTCCTCATACAGCAGCCGTTAAATACCCCTAGAAGTCTGATACAACTCCAGTCATCCTGAGAGACAATGGCAGAAAAGTTTTGGGAGCCCTTTTAGTGACGGATTCTGCACCTCCCATAGTGATGGGTATCAGGAGCGGCGCCAGGGTTTTTGGCGCCCTAGGCGCAGGGCCAGCTCGCCAGTCCCGCGGCTCCGGTGGACCTCCCACAGGCGTTCCTGCAGACGGTCCGCTGGTCCCGCGGCTCCGATGGACCTGCCGCAGGCGTCCCTGCAGACAATCCACTGGTCCTGCGGCTCCGGTGGACCTGCCGCAGGCATGCCTGCGGATGCTCCACCGGAGCCACGGGACCAGTGGACCCTCCGCAGGCACACCTGCGGGAGGTCCACCGGAGCAGTCTGTCGCCCTCCCAAATCCTGGTGCCCTAGACGACCGCCTAAATGGAAGCGCTGACCCTGATGGGTATCACAAAACCTCAAGCCTATGAGACTTTTAAGGTGAGTGTCCTGTACACCGAAAATGAATGTATACCATCAGGGTGACTATAGGATTTTCTAAAAATCATCTTTTGGGTGGCATATGTGACAGACTTGCAAAGCAAAACTAAGGGATTTTTGACAGCCATGGTAAACAACACAAAGTCAGGCCAATATATATTACCTCATCCACCTGGTCTTTCTAATGGTGAACAACATGACGTTCTTAAACATAGCACAATGCCTGATGGTGAGCAAAAGTCTGTTCCGAGTAACTTTTAACAATTGCACGGAGTTGCAATATTTCACTCTGTATTTTTGCCTACATTTCTCCTTTTACAAAGAGGAGGAATATCCCTGGGAGAACAGATACCAGACAAGCAGAGATGTCCAGCAGACTGAGAGCAACATAAGGTGCCTTTAGAAAACTAAGTGCTATTGATTAAGATATCCAACTCTATTTCCTCTCTTACATTATTCCAGAATATTGACAGAGTACAGAAAGGTGCTGTATCCTTACTGCTTTATTGTTGCCTATAAGACTCCATTGTTGAGAAATTAATATCTGATAAATTCTATTATTCCTAGTTCAGCTCCTTGGATATCAAAATATTTTTTCTCAATTTAACACATAATTTCATTCCAAATTGATTTTGTTCCTTTGTCCAAAAGCAGGTTTTGCAATAACAAAAGTAATATCAAGAGAGCAGTGTTTCAGGCATGCAAAAGCATTCGTTTGTAAAGGCAGGTTCAATGCATGTCTCCCGCCCAGTGCTTTGAAAAAAAATGTAGATGATTTGTTATTTGAATGAAAGAAGTTCTGCTAAAAGAACAGGAGTACTTGTGGCACTTTAGAGACTAAAAAATTTATTTCAGCATAAGCTTTCGTGAGCTACAGCTCACTTCTTCGGATACAGACTAACACGCCTTCTACTCTGAAACCTGTCAGAAGTTCTGAAGTTAAGGAAGAGAACCACACAACATATAAATCAACATACACCCATGTATCACATATAACCAGAGATTTATGTAATTAAGGTGTTTGTTCTATATGCAGTTCTAGATAGAGCCCTTTACTATATTTTAATTGTTCTTCCTTGCTTAGACGCAGGGCTGAGATTCTGTAATATTAACCCTGGCTCCACAACTGACATGCTAGGTAGACTTCATCTTTCTTCAGCATTTTTCCCCATTTGTAAAATGGTGATAATATCATACCAAAATGGACTAACTAGTTAATGACACACTACAGTGTGTGAACATCTAATGCAGTATAAGTATAGTTACTCGCATTTATCCTGAATACAGGACTTTTTTGCATTTGCATTCTTGTGGTCTTCGATGTCCAGAATAGACTTAACCAGTTATAGAAGCTCCTTGTCCAGTAGCTGTATTTTGAAAATGTGTATACGGGTACATCTTGAGTATTCTTAAGGCTAAAACTCATAGGGAACCTCAGGAACAAGAGGATCTTGAGTTATAGGGGGAGCATCCCTCATATCAGCCTAGAAGAATGTATGCTAAACTCACCCTATCTCAATAGGAAGTTGCTTTTTAGAATAGTTTACATTGCCATACTAAAACACAGCCTGTTTATATTAATACAAGAGCTGGGTCTAAGATGAAAAATTCAGAACCAGATGCCAGCATCCTCTGAAAGGTCAGGCGTGTTCAGACACTGGGTTTCATTTGGGCCCCATCACTGAGATAGGGAAAAGCCACAAAATTTGGACTCAGACCTCGGTTCAGATTCTCAAATAGCCCATTTCATGTAATGTTTGAATCCAGGATTTTGAAACAATCAGTAGTTCACACTGAAGCTACAGTTTTAAACATGCAATTTCATGTTTAGTAAGGCAGCATGTTTGCAAACTTACATTAGGAGATGCACATATGGGAATCTTAATATTGCTATTTGCCATTTCCTTTTTTGCTCACCCTTTTGAGCATATTTTTTACAAAAATCTTAAACATGGTATCTGAACAAAAACAAATTTAAACTGTAACATGATGGACTTGCCCTTTACTTGTATCATTACCCTACAGGAAGAAGAACACTGTACTAAATGCAGAGTAGTTTAGTCTACAACGTATGTGTAAACAAACTTTAAGCTGATCTCCCATAGCATACTACCACCAACCGAGCTACATAAATGGGAAGGAACAGATGACTGGTAAAAGAAAGATGAAAGGAAAAGGGTCCAACATGTATGGAAGAGCCAGTGGATCCATTTAAGGTTTAGTTCAGCATGAGCATTATCCCAGTCACAATGACTGCAAAATAGGTTCTGTGCTGCAGATATCAATTACAGGCACTATTCATTTCACCCCCAGGTTACATCCTGCCTCAGTAAAAGGAGGATAGGTTACGCAATCTTAAAGAGCAAGGGGCATATAGTCTTTCTTGTTTCATTTGCAAAGAGTGATGCTGGATGCAGGTTAAGTTGAAAAAGTGGAACTTTATTAAACCCTGTACACCACTCTGTCCATGCGGCTGAGTTGCTTTCAACCAAACTTTCTACAATCCCCATTTTTCTGAGGTCCCAGTGCCCTCAATAAGAGTCCATCCAGGGAACATGGACCCTCTGACTACAGTTCCACTGATCATAATACAGTCCTCATTTTTCATGTTAGTCCTTCCCTTCTATTTCTTCTCCATTACCCAATGGTATTTCAAAGAGACCTGTAGAGCTTTGTGTAACTCAAAAGCTTGTCTCTTTCACCAATATATTTAAATATCACCGGGTCACACAGAGTGAAAATGGCTCTATAGCCTCAGGGTGAGGGAAATTAGGCAGCTCCATGCACAGTGTGCTGGCTCTTGGGAATCCCATTCTTAGTTGCCTAACTCTCCCCCTACACTACTGAGGATTCCACTGTGCGGGCTGGTGCCTAAAGCTACACATAACAACACTGAGCCTAGGTTACTTTTGGGTCTCTAGCCTCAAATCTGGACTTTATTGATGTTTTCCGTGCATTTTTCTAGGACAAGACTAACTAGAAGTAAAATCTGCAGGTATCAATCGGGTAGCTGATAAACATAAGTGCTGAGTGATATTTTGGTGATGAGGACCATAAGAGTGCCTGTATAGAGAAATGTTCCTCAGATTGATGATGACCATGTAGTATGACCAGTTGCTTGGCTTCCAGGAAGTAGAGCGAAGGCAACCAACTCCATTAAGGTCTCTTACTATTAAAAATTCTCATTTGTGTTTTTGTTATTATGAAATTGAATGAATGACATATTCAGAGACATCTCAATTGGAGACTGGCTGAGGGGAGTTAAAAGGGGGGTGGAATTCAGGATGGAGGAATGAGGGCTTTTCAGAATTGGCCTTGAAGATGGGGATATGCAGAGGGAAACTATATGTAGATAGGATATCTATAGATTCCATTTCAAATAAAAGATAAACTTTGATCAAGTATTTGACTGTTCTCAAAGGTGTTGGAGGGTGGAAAATTGAAAGAGTTGTGGTCCAATTGCTTGAGCACTGGATTCGGGAGCTACAAACAGGCGTTTTAATCCTGGCATTGAGAGATTCCCTCTATGGCTTTGGATAAAACCCTGGCTTCTTTGCTAAGGTATCCTCCCAAAATATGGTTAATTCTCATTTAACTTATGAGGGTGATGATAACCAATTTTTACAGAACACTTGAAAAAGAAAACCACAATATACAATAAATATTAAGTATTATGGTACAAAGAAACAATGGCATTAGATTGTGTTCTAAAGAAAGAGCTGGGACAACTCTGGTTCTGAGTTACACTAGGCTAAATCCACAGAAGTCACTGGGGATGAGGCAATGTAACTGACAGCACAGCCGCCACAACCATTTTGTTATTTTTTGCATGTTTCCCTACTGAGTAAAGTGTGGTTCCATTTTTGTCAATGATGCATATACTCCAGATAAAGAATATATGAAATTCCATAACCTAGCCAATATTTTAAAGGTTAGAAAAATCCCTAATGCTGTATTTTTCTTTATGCACATAGCATACTATAGAAAAGGCAGCCTTTCATCTCCAGCTAATGTGGCCTACCTGAAGAGTGACAATTCAGCCCACTGAACAGCCATCAGATATGTAAGCTGGTGCTTTCATTGCGTTTCATAATCAATGTGTAAAAACAAAACCATCCCTGGTACTATTTGAAGTCTCAGCAGAGAGGAGATGAATTCAATGAGGATGAAGAACAATCTTTTCTGGTTAGTTATGGTTAAGGCATGTCAGGGGGAGAAACCAGCTCTGTTGCTGCTTGTTTTGTACACAGATAGAGCCCTTCAGTCTCCAGGGCTGAGAAGCTGACACATTTCATGAGCACTGAGTTCAAGGACAGATTAAAAGAAACACTCTTGCCTTGCCATTACCATTATATATTTTCCCATGGATCCTATTACTTTATTTTTGCCCTACGTTTTCTTTCTAAACCATAAAACCATTCTTTTTCCAAGTTTCATTAGTCATTTTAGTCCTTTCATAAAGCAGCAAAGCTAGTCATCAGTTATTCCTGCAGCTGGAAGGAGTCTAACAGGCTTAATTCCACTTCCAGATAATAAATTCTCTGGTTTTTTTTCTCGTAAGTTTGCTAATGGTGTCTCTCGAAGTGTCAGCTTTGCTAAGCAGGCACTGCTAACACATTTCTGAACTAACTCGGTATTATATAGATGTACCTGAGATGCAATTTGAAGTATGCTCTGTGAAGTGCACACTTTAAAACCCAACTTTAGGTCAAGTACTGTCCTCCATTGCATCCCTTTGACTTCCAGAGGATTGCCCGGCTTAAGCAAAGGGCAGAATTTGCGACAAAATGTATGAGCAGTGCAAGTGCACCACAGTTAATGTGCACCCCAAAATACAAGTGAGGTAGTGAACTGCAGTTGGAGGTGTGCAGAAAATATATAGATAGAGGTTCACTTCCATTGAGATACAGTTGGGGTGTACACTTCAGTCGCACCTCAGAGCTGCTGGACACATATGCAACTCAACTGAGGGCAGAGTGTACCTCCAGTGTAAGCTTAGCAAGTTCCCAGCTATCCACCGTTGAGCTCACAGTGTTGAAGTGTATACCTCTAAGAAAGAAGTGGCAGTAGCCCCAAACTACGTTTCGTTTTGACCAAGGTCCTAGGAGTCACTTGTTTGGAGTTCTGTTTATTTCAGGGAAAGTTGTTTCTGTATCTTTAAAGACTTTGTAATAGTCCACTATATTCTACTATCAACAATTTAAATTTATATATTTCAATCATGGGAAAATAACTATCAAATATTTTGTAAAACTGACCATTTTTCTCCCTTGTAGAGGGGATTTCCTCTAAAGAAAAACACTGTTGCTACTGCAAAAGAGCTAGTGTCAAGATTTCCCCAAGGGTACAAGGATACTGGGACACATTGGAGAAAGCTGACCTATGGGATACAAAGTCCATCTCTGAAAGAGGTAGAGCTATAAGAAGAGTCATGGGGTATTCCATAGCAACTACTAACTTCAGAGATGTCGGAGCAGAGAATATGTCTGAGGGAGTAGAGTCTAACGTTAGATATTTAGTAATCACAGGCCTATATAGTAGAGCTTGTCAGTGATACCATTATATTCATTGTTTTGACTTTATTACACCTTGACTTGCTTGCCACTAAAAAGCCGTGTTTCATCCAAGTACAAGAGTTCAAAAATGTCCGAATGTCGTGGCTGCCACAGCAGGAAAAATAAAATGCTAGCCAAATATCAGTGCCTTTAAAACTAACCCCTCTTGGGGCTATTGCAGGGATTACTGGCCTTCTAGAGAAGAGCACCACCATCACTGCAGATTGGAATACAGCTAGTGTAAACCAGTGGCTAGTAAATCAAGTCCTGACAGCTCTCCAGTAAAAGCCTTTTCTTTGTGTCTTTCAGAGGGAAACGATAAATCTCAAGAAGTCAAGAGGACTTTGGAACAGCTAAACAGTCAAGAAGTATTGTAATGTTTTTACTAATAGCAAAGAGGATATAGGCAGGGAAGGCTCTAGGTTTTTTGCTGCCCCAAGCAAAAAAAATTTTGGCTGCCCCGTCCTAGGCCTAGGCTCCCCCCTACACCCCCTCGCTGCCCCAGTCCTGGGCTCTCCAACCCCTCCAACATCCCCTGCCGCCCCAGCCCTGGGCTCCCCCTTCCCCCCCCCCACCAGTGCTCCCCACATACACCTCCTGCCGCCCCAGCCCTGGGCTCCCCCCCACACACACACCTGCACCCTCCTTCCGCCACTGCCCTGGATCACTGGTAACTCGCTCCTAGGGCGCTTCATTCAGCAGGAATTTTTGATGTGCACAAAACACAGACAGGATTGGTTCCCATATGGTTGCAGAGCTGCAGTAAAGTGGAACAATTTTCAGCTTGTGTGATTGGAGAATATCTGGATGCATATTATAAGACTGTCCTCCATAAATGAGGAAAAGTTGAGGTGCCTTTATTATTCTTTTGTTCCACCCTTTCTTTCTATGGGGAATTTGCCAATGCAATATTGCTGTCTTCCTTTTAAACAAACAAACAAAAAAAAAGGCAATGGCTGTTGAAAATAGCAATTCCAGTCCTAATAATCAGGGAAGCATTTCTTGCTCAATTTTATCCTAATTTTTCTACAGCAAGTTACAGTGGATCAGTATATTTGATTTGGGAGAAATGAAATGACAGCTACCCAAACTAAGCTTGAGCACTCCTGAATTTTGAGGTGTTCAAATCTGGACAGGTGCTCGGTGTGGGTGGGGGGGCTGTGGGCTCTGCAGGGGAGCACAGCAGTATGTATGCAGCAGCGTGTCTGGTGCTGAGCAGAGCCAGACACGCTGGTCTGAGTGGCACGGGGGGCTGGGGGGTTGGAGAAGGGGTAGGGGGTTCCGGGAGGGCAGTCAAGGGACAGGGAGCAGGGGGGGTTAGATGGGTCATGGGTTTGGGGGGGGCAGACAGAGGACAGGCAGCGGTTGGATAGGCATGGGAGTCCCAGGGGTTTATCAGGGGACAGGTAAGGGGTGGGGTCCTAGGGGGAAGTTGGGGGGGGGGGTCTCAGGAGGGGGCAGTTGGGGACAAGGAGAAGGGAGGCTTAGACAGGGGGTGGGGTTCTGGGGGGCAGTTAGGGGCAGGAGTCCCGGGAGGGGGTGATCAGGGGACAGGGAGCAGAGGGGGTTGGATGGGTTGGGGTTTCTTTGGGGGGGCAGTCAGAGGTAGTGGATGGTGGCGGGGTGAGGCTTCCCTCCAAGTGGAGTGTCCTGTTTTTGAATGTTAAAATATGGTCTCCCTACCATTCACAGCACTCACAGCATTCTGCCGCATGAGCTCCCTCTCCTTCCTTTCCAGTTGGTAGTGGCCACAGGAATGTTGGGAAATGTAGTTCTTTCCCTGCTCCAGGGCTGGTTCTATAGGCGGAGAGCTAATCAAGGAACTACAGCTCCCAGAGCCCCCTGTTGGTTCTCAGCTCGCATGCTGGATCCCTGCCGCCCCTGCAAATGGGCTGCCGCAAGCAGGAGCTTGCTTTGCTGGTGCCTAGAGCTATCCCTGGATATAGGCAGCTGCAATGAATTGAATAAAGATAAGTGAGATTTGAGACTGCAACATCATAGTTGACTATTTGTGAAGCTTATCAACAGCTAAAGAAGAAACTCTTTCAACTTGATAAAAAATGAGGTCACAATCTTACTAGTAGCTTATGGCAACACATTACACCATGGTCTGAAACAAAAGCAGAGCCTGAACAGATTGTTTTTGTGTGTCAAGTTAAATTATACAATGGGTTTCTTATGGGTGCAAACATCCATTAGAGCTAGATTAAGTCTTCCCTTCTAATAAAAAAATCAGGTTGTATTTTCTTCAATATACGTGATGTGTTTGTAGCAGATTTCTGGCTGACTAGGAAGAGTTTAAGTAAACACACTAAGTGGTAGGAGCACAAGAAGGATAAAGAAAAGGTCAGATGAATTATGTTAATTTTTCTCCACCTTTAAATGAATAAATTCACACATTATGCAGAAGCCATCATACTGAGTGATCATGCTAACGGATGTTTTCTTCCCTTCCACAGTTTGGATAGAGTGTTGCAAAAGTGTTTTCACACTGTTAGTGTGATAGGTACTTCACTAAACCCATAAGAAGTGCAAGAAAATCTTGGTTTTGTATTTCATAACTACCTCAAGAGAGAGCATAGAAAGATAATATGTTGCATTGCTATAGTGCCTGTCATTTGATCTGATGATTTAAACTAGCGCTGAATAAAACTGATTTTTCAGTTTGGGAGCCAAACTGGAAAAGAAAAGAAAAGAAAAGAAAAGAAAAGAAAAGAAAAGAAAAGGGGGAAAAAAAACCATTTTGTTTCAAAATCGAAACTGACTTTTCAATGTTTCTAGCAAAAAAAAAAAAAAGTGTTTCAGATGAAAAGACCCACCTAAAACCTAAACAAATACTGATCCAAAATGATTTTTTGGGGTGTTTCACTATTGAGTGGTTTTCATTTTAAAAAAAAATCTAGGTAAATTTTGAAACAAAAAGTCAAAGTGGTTCATTTTGAAATGATCAAATAATCATGGCTTGGGGTTTTTTTGACCAAAGCTATTTGCTGAATTTGACCTGAATTCACATATTGTTTCAGAATCTGCTCCCCCACTCCCAAAAAATGCATTTTTTCGGCAATTTTACTATTCACTGAAAAAAATCACCCAGCTCAAAACACAAAAATAGCTTTCCGATAGGTAGATAACGGCATTACGGAGGCAACATTTCATCCAGCACTGATGTACAGCAATCTCTAGGGTGGAACACAGCATTTGTTTAACAGTGCACATCTATACTATAAAAGCTTACAACAGGAGGTAAAGATATCCAGTTGAAACAGCAATTTAGGCAAGCGAGCTGAGAGTGCACTTCATCAGGATATTGAGCATAACCACATGTTATGCAGAGTCCTGTCTAAGGACAAGGAGGCAGGTTTGGGTGTCAGTTTTACATCTCTTCTGATAGTTAGCATCTTCACAGCTCAGTGGTTCCCAACACCAAAGGAAGGCTTCATTGCCAACTCAGAGTGGACACTGTGGGATCCCCTCGCTGCAACTCACCAGGCACCCCATTAATTCAGTATAAACCACTTGTCTGAAGGAGGTGTTGCCAAGTATTTGCTTCCCTTCCTTTGCATGTCCTGCCTCGCCCCCTTTCCTCTAATCCTAGAAACTGAGTGCAATAGCTAACTAATATGACATGCCCCTTCCTCTCAGACATGAGACAGGGGATTTGATCCCCCTGTTCTGCGTGTATGCATTTAGTGGTTGTTGCCAACATTAAATCACCTGTTACCTACATTTCTGTCCTACTGAAGAATGGTGTCCAGGGGTAGTCTCCCAGTAGCCCTTCAGTGCTGAAGGAACCTCCAGCCCACCATTTACTTTGGTGTGCCAATTCAAGACTCTGACTTTAAGGCAACGGTGCAGGTTTGCTGCCCAAATTTTTCTGTTACCTTATGGTTCCTAATCCCTTTGCAGGGAAACCAAGTCACCACATCTCTATTCCACTCTCTCTTTGAGAGTACAGCCTTCAAATGCCTGAAAACTGTCTTTAAACCCGTTTCCTCCTCTGAGCCAAGACAAAGCAAAACCTTTCAACTGACTGAAACTAGACAGTCCTGGAGCCCTTTTCATCTTCAAAACAAAGGGGGAAATAAAGCCTGTACACAAGAAGCAAACAAGACAGTCTCACAGTAGGCGTACATTTCCGTTAGTAGCATTGCCTCTGTAGGAACAACCTTTCTCCAGTCCAGCCCCATGATGCACTTCCTCTTGTGTTCCAGGCTGGCTTCTGGGGATGTTAATGGGCTTCAGCTGTTTTGTGGCCTGCTGTTTAACCTTTTCCTCATCACATAGAACCCTTGAAGAACCAGAGCTTTCTAAGCCAATCACTCTCCTGCCCTTCCTGGGAAACAAGGAGGGTAATATACCTTTTCCATAGATGGCAAACTTAATTTTGTCCTGTGCGATTCAACAGAATGTATTTTTAATAGCTGTGTGACTAATGTAATTCTCCAATATAAAATATATGGTGTCTCTGAAAGGTGGACTCTAAGGTTCATGGCTTCCCTAAGGGCTACAGCTCAGCCTTGTTTTTAACTTTAGCATACTTTGGAGTCAGTTGGACCCCAAGATTTCAAGTGCAGTGCTTCATCCTTCTTTGTTCTTCTCCAAAGTTATTTCTTGTATATTGTTACAGTACTTGTTTCTTTATAGAATTGATCTATTTACTGTGGTTCTAAAGAGTGCTTGCATGTAATTCTAAATCACGCACAAATATTTTCAGTTGTTTCGCCCTTCAGGCTGTTAATCAGTTCTATGCTATTTTTCCTGTGCTGTCATTAATTGCTTCCATGTAATCCTCAATTCTCATCTGAAAAATGTATATTTTTGTCTACACAACTTTATTACTCACTGCTTCTGCTACTGTGTCTGTAAATCATTTGGGGACATAGTGTGCATGACAGATGTTAAACAAAATTAAGTTATATGGTATTGTATTACTTGATTACTTTGTTGATGTCTTTTATGTTTGCTCCCCTGTTATCTGTCTATCCATCTAGTGTACAGATATAAAGTTAAGTCTACCAAGGAAAGAGAAAGTAATTCCTGGAAACTAAGCAGAAAACTAACAGACACTATTTTAAAATATTGTTTGCACATGGAGCAGTACAGAATTTAATGTGGTGCATACATACTCAAAAGAATAGATCATCATTACCCAAGCAACTCTACATGGGAATGCCATGTAGAACGATAATAAAGAAACAAAACCATTTACTCTGTTTTACAAAGCAGACTTTGCTTAATCTTTTGCAGTGATGGGATATAATATGTCAGTTTACAGAAGCTCATTTATTTTGACATAAGCACTTCAACTCCAAATGTTTCCCTAGAATGACTTGTCAGGGCAATGAATCGAGTCTGCAATGACAAGGGGGGAAAAACATGTTTGATAGAGCTGGGAGAAGTGAGATGTAGTGAGATGTAGGTGACATTGAACATCAGTAGCTAAAGTGAACATAAGGCTTATTAAATCTGACAATTCAAAAGAGAAAATGGGCTTTCCAGTATTAACAAAGAGCAATGACGGTATGAAGAAGTAAACATGGCACAGCCAGTAGAGTTCACCTTCCAATCACAGCTCTGATCATCAAGAACGCTGTTCATCTTTAGTCCTGTAAATTCAAATGTCAAAGGAAAGTGTGATGCCAAGTTTACCAGATTTCCTGCCAGTGAGACATTTCAGATAAATTATGCCATGTGCCCCTTGGTATTTTATCCTCCTTCCAACAGGGAAGCTGACTATGTTGAAAGGTGTCAGCCAGCTGGGACAAGGACAGTCTTGCCTAGCTGTCAAAGTGAGCAGCAGACCTATTGTTTGGAGCAGGTGTCAAGAACCAGGAACTAGGGTCAGAGCTGGAGTCAGTTGGAAGCTGGAACCAAGTGTCAAGCTGGAGGTCAGGCATTACACACCCGAGCATAGGGTCAAGCCAGAGTCAGTAGTCAGAAGCCAAAGGGTGTGACAGGCTTGATCACAGAACCCCCCTTGGAAGCTGCCACCTGATATGCCAAGACTACTTCTGCCTCTGCTTTCCCTGCCAGCTGGGGACCCCAGCACCCTGTTTTTCTGAGCCAGACACCCCATCTGCTCCAACACAGACTCATGGTCTGAATTACTTGCCCCACGGCTGCAGGCTTAACCTGAAAGCAACTTACAGAAGTGTTCCTGTCTTTAACACTCAGATGCCCAACTCCCAATGGGGTCTAAACCCAAATAAATCCGTTTTACCCTGTATAAAGCTTATACAGGGTAAACTCATAAATTGTTCGCTCTCTGTAACACTGATAAGAGAGAGATGCACAGTTGTTTGCTCCCCCAGGTACTAATACATACTCTGAATTAATAAGTAAAAAGTGACTTTATTAAATACAGAAAGTAGGAGTTAAGTGGTTCCAAGTAGTAACAGACAAAACAAAGTCACCAAGCACAATAAAATAAAATGTGCAAATCTATGTCTAATCAAACTGAATTCAGAGACTCTCATCCTCAGAGATGCTTCAGTAAGTTTTTTCCTCAGATTGGACACCTTCCAGGCCTGGGCACAATTATTTCCCCTAGTACAGCTCTTATTCCAGCTTAGGTGGTAGCTAGGGCATTCTTCAGGATGGCTCCTCCCACTTTGTTCTGTTCCACTCCTTTATATAATCTTTTGCATAAGGCAGGAATCCTTTGTCCCTCTCTGGGTTCCCATCCTCTCCTTCTCAATGGAAAGACACCAGGTTAAAGATGGATTCCAGTTCAGGTGACATGATCACATGTCCCTGCAAGACTTCATTACCAACTTGCCAGCACACACATAGGGTATGGCTACACTTACAGTTGTACAGCACTGGGAGTTGCAGCTGTCTTCGTACAGCTATGTAGGGAAAGCGCTGCAGTGTGGCCACACTGACAGCTACCAGCGCTGCAGTGTGGCCACATTTGCAGCGCTGTTGGGAGTAGTGCATTATGGGCAGCTATCCCAGCGTTCAAGTGGCTGCAACGTGCTTTTCAAAAGAGGAGTGTGGGGTGGAGTGTGACAGGGAGCATGGGGGAGACAGAAAGAGTGGATTTTTGGAGGTGACACTGTGTCAGCTCCCTGCCTTGCAAGTTCTAAGGACTGGAAGATACACAGCACCAACCTGCAATCAATTTAAAAGTTTCGAGCCCTTCCCTCACCCCTCTCTTATTCACTACATGCAAATTATGCACTCCTAAATAGCCTTCAGACCACATAAGCTGCTGCTCAACATGGACTTCCCCGCCCCCTCTGCCGTGTGACTTCTCTCCAAGCAAACAGCTGTGAACCTTCCAAAGCAATTCCCCTGCCTGCCTCCGATTGAGCAAACAGGAGCTGTGTTTGTTTTTTAGATAAGCAGCTCGGGTGAGCTGGGAGTTCAGCCATTCTTCCGGTTTGTTATGAGCAGGCATTCTGGGATACCTCCTAATACCCTGGAGGCCAATAACAGCGCTTTTGGTGGCCACACTTGATGAGCAGCGCTGCATCACCAGTGCTGCAATCGTTACACCCCAAGCAGACCAGGTGTACAGCCAGTGCTGCAGCCAGGGAGTTGCAGCGCTGGATGTGCCTTGCAGGTGTTGACAGTTACTAAGTTGCAGCGCTGTAAACCCACCACCAGCGCTGCAACTCTCCAGTGTAGCCAAGCCCATATACAGGAAAACTTACAGGTAAAACAGAGCCATCTGCAGTCAGTTGGCCTGGTTAATGGGAGTCATCAAGATTCCAAACCACCATTAATGGCCCACACTTTGCATAATTACAATAGGCCCTCAGAGTTATATTTCATATTTCTAGTTTCAGATACAAGAGTGGCACATTTATACACATAGGATGATCACACTCAGTAGATTATAAGTTTTGCAATGATACCTTACAAGAGACCTTTTGCATGAAGCATATTCCAGTTACATTATATTCACTCATTAGCATATTTTTATACAATCATATAGACTGCAACATCACAATGGGTCAAGCCTGCGAACAGGAACTGGAGCAAGTAGGGTAACAGACAAGGAGGGATTCAAGGCAGGGGCAGGACATAGGCAAGGCTGGGTGCAAGCCAGGCACAACAGGAGCAGGATAACACAGGAGCAGGCAAAGCGGTAGGCATGAGCACTGAGAAACCCACTTACTGCTGCTACTGGCTTAAGAGTTATCTTGCTGGCCTCTCCAGCCAATCAGGTGGTATAGACAATAAGGCAGCCTCCTTCAGGCCAACTGTACTGATGAGAGTACCAAGAAATTAGTTCTGCTGCAAGCCCTGATTCCTGACAAAAGACAGACAAAAACATGTTTGTGTTCTCAAATATAGACTAATTGTCTTCAAAATGCAATGATAGTTCAATAAACTTCATTAGTGAGGTACAGATAGAAAAGTGGCTATTGAAAGATTTCATTATCTTCATTCGTAAACTCTGGAATACACCTAAATGTTTTGGGCCTGAATCTCCTCAAGATTGAATTACTGAAGTTAATAGTCCAGATTACCCACACTTGCTGAGCTGTGGTTAGCACAAGACCAGGGGAAGAGGGAAGCAAAGGTGACTTTAAGCCAATTCCTCAATTCTGGTGTTGGTTGGGGGCTGGTTTGGTCCCTGTCATAAATTAGAATAGCCTCAGGACAAAGAGGAGAGAATCTGTCCCTAATTCTCCTGCTAAAGATGCCCCTGACATGGGGGAGCTGGCAGCAAGAGATCAGCCAGCATAGCTCCCGTGCCACACTCTCTGCAGCTCATCAGCAGAGGTTATGTCCACAATAAGGAGGAGGTGGAGACACCGCTGCACTGAACATTTTTTTTTACCAGCTCTGCTTAGAAACCATTGCTAACTGGCACCAGTTAGAGCAGTCTTCAGGTGACTGTCACATGGGCATAGGCCAAGGAAGGGGCAAAAAATCAGGGAGCCAGAAGTGGTTCCATGACAAGCTTCCCCCTTCACACTCTGCTGCACTCAGCAGAAACCCAAAACAAGTATCAAAAAAAATGATGATAGCCATCTAACATAAAAAACGAAAGTGGATCCAACTACAATACCCTTTCCCTGCCTCCCCCAGGGACAAACTGTGGCACCAGGACCTACCATATGGGCACTACATAACACCCCATTATCATCATCAGTCTGTCAAGACTACCCCTAACCACAGCTGACTTATCTGTACTCTCCAAGGAACTGAACTTCTGCCCAATCACAGAACCTGATATCATACTTATATGCAGAGAAATAGAAAAATTCTATGACTCCTCCTCAAAGAATTAATTCACAACAATGACAACACCAGCCACAATTTCCACATTCCCACCAACAATCATAAGAAAAAAGAATTCTCTGACTGGAAACCCTACAGTGGGCAAAACTACACACTTGATCATGACATTATAGACTCATAGACTTTAAGGTCAAAAGGGACCATTATGATCATCTAGTCTGACTTCCTGCACAATGCAGGCCACAGAATCTCACCCATCCACTTCTATAAGAAACCCCTAACCAATGTCTGAGTTATTGAAGTCCTCAAATAGTGGTTTGAAGACCTCAAGCTGCAGAGAATCCTCCAATATGGTTTGCTTCAGGAAAAAAATTGACTTAAATCCTTAAAAAATATCACATCCACCACAATCTCTCCACTGCCGAGAGGATAGCTATACTTTCCCTGAAATGCAACCACCAGATAGTGATCAAACCAGCAGACTAAGGAGGTACCATCATAGTTCTTAACTGTGATGACTACATTAACGAGGCCAATTGACAACTGTCCACAACCACCTGCTATAAAGAACTCAAAGAAGACCCCACACCACAGTTCATCCATGAATTTAAGGATATCATCAAATACTTCCCCAAACAACTCCAAGAGAAACTATACAAACTCATCCTTCACAAACCCAACCCAAGGATCTTCTACATGCTTGCCGATATACGCAAGTAAGGGAAGGCAGTAAGACCCATCATATCTGGCCATGGAATTCTTACTGAAGGAATATCAGGACTCATAGACCTATCCTCAAATAACCCACCAGACAAAGGACTATCTTCCACCCAGACATAACTGACTTTCTCCAGAAACTGCAATGTTAACAACCTCCCTTAGAACACCATTCTTGCACTCACAGATGTCACCTCCCTATACACCAACACCCCTCACAAGGATGGCATTGCTGCCTGCCTCAAATATCTACAAGACAATGGAGGACACTCAGCTATACACCCCAAACACTTTGCCAAACTCATCCACTTCATCCTCCCCTATAACAATTTTACATTCAACACACACTTTGTCCAAACCATAGAAACAAGCATGGATACTTGGATGGCTATGCCAACTTCTTTGTGGGCCATCTTGAGGAAGAATTTCTGGGCAAATGCACCACAAAACCAATACTATACCTGAGATATATGAACGATATTTTCATCATTTGGACAGACAACCTAAACTCCCTTATAGATTTCCACCACTACTTCAATCACCACCACTCATCCATCAAACTCTCTCTAGAACACTCCAAAACCAGCATCAACTTCCTGGACACCACAATTATCTTCCACGATGGAACCCTATAGACAACTTCATGCAAAAAGCCCATGGATCACCACACCTACCTTCACAGATCCAGTAACCACCCAAACACACCAAGAAATCTGTTGTCTACAGACCAGACTCAGACACAACAGGAGAAAGTCCAGTATACATACCTTAACATGCTTAAAAGCGCTTTCACCAAAGAAGGACATTTCAGCAGGAATGCAGATTGCATCATGGAACCAGACAGCCAAATACCCCGAGAGCTGCTTCAATATGGAAAAAAAATCCTCTGACCACAAACCCCTAGTTGTCACTTACCACCTTGCACTGGAACCCATGGTTTTAATGGAACCCATTAAACAATGAAATGCCATACTGGACAGGGACCACATCTTGAAAGAAATCTTTCTTGAACCCCCTTTTCTGGCCATTAAACAACCCCCCAATCTCACCAAACTCATCACCTGAAGAAAGCTCCCCACAGAGCAGGACACCAACTCAAAGCAGCACCAGACCTTGCCAGAACAACAGATGCTAAACCTCCAGACATATTTCCACTGCTATGATGATCAATACCACCCACTACACACCTTTCAAGATCCATGGGTCCTACACATGCCTATCAGAACATGTGGTGTACCTCATCCAGTGCACTAAATGCCCCTGTAACAATTATCTAGGTGAAATGAGACAATTACTATGCTCTCAAATGAGCTCACACAGAAAAATGATAAAAGACAAAAAACATCAAATCACCTTGGGGTGAGCACTTTTCACAAAAGACCATTCAATATCTGACCTCTTAGTCTTAATCCTCAAAGGAAACTTGCACAACACATTCAATAAAGCCTTCAATTCAGAATTTTACTAAACAGCAAAAACTATGATCTTAATAAAGACCCTGGAATTATGATTTATTACAACAATCTGTAATCCACTAATTCCCTCATTTTTGTCCCATGACTGGAGTTGTGTTAACTGGCCACTACACCATGAATGGTATCTTGGAATATGTATTAATTATTTATGCCAAACAATTTGTTCCACTTTGCAGTTAGCCATGACATTCTGAGTACCTTTCCCAGACCTGAAGAATAGCTTTGTGGAGCTCTAAAGCTTGTCTCTTTCACCAATAGATGTTGATCCAATAAAAGATACTACCTCACCCACTTTGTCTCTCTATTATCCTGCGACCAACGTGAGTACAACACTGCACTCTACAGAAGCAGATATAAAGACAGTATAAACACAGAGGTAGGTACAAGAATTGAATAGGCACGGAGAAAGAACTAGCTAGCTTTGAAACCTTAGAACCAGTCCCTCTAGGACAAACTAGAAGCACTTGGTGGGCAACAGAGGGAAGCCTGAAATATACGTGCTGTATTTTTGTGTGGATAAATAGCTATATTCTACAGTGAATATATGATACTTAGAAAACTGCCAGGCTGACAATACTGGGAATTTTTGGAAGTGTTCTCATCTTACTCCCTTGTCCTGTATGTATGGCTCCATATATCAAGAAGTTAGCACTAAACAGTTAACTTCTGTGGGGAATTTTCTAATCTTGTTAGGAAAAAATACCATCAGCATAAGGCAAAGTTAGACAATAGGATATCCTCTGGAATACCAACTATATGTTTTTATAGCTTGTGCAGCTGTTGTGTAAATTATTGGATTTGACCTATCTTCCTGACAAGCTCAGTATCTATCAAACAGCTGGTATAGTCTCCTAAAGCCAGCTGCATACACTCCTCCCCTTAGACACAGACTATAGGATGCTGATTACTGCCTCTGCCACATCTGTATATAAACAATTGTTCTCAGTGGAATTAGAGAAGAAGAGAGAAGAATTAGTTGTGGGAATAAAAATTCAGATCTAGTGCATTCACTTCTCCATATCTTTTCAAAATAAAAGGGGATGTTTCAAAACAGATGGGGAAGCAGGTATATAAGCCTACAAAATAATTAGAAAACAGTACTCCGAGTGAAATAAACAGGCTGTGGATCAAGTAGTGGAAGATCCTTCTGGTACTAGGGGGAGGAAGAAAGGAACCTTCCTGTTTTGCAGCCCTGACCTTGCCTAAGCATAGTTATAACTCATGGCTGCTAGCCACTCCAAAGGGCAAGGGGACAGAGCCATGATAAATACCATTTATTTTTTACTGTTCCCCACCCCCATTTCCAGTTTCTAAGATACTGTGGAATTTGGCATTGATAACGCAACTGCAGTGTCAAAGTTGTTGGGGACGGAGAGGGGGAAGCTGAAAGGAATGCAGTTGGGGATTTTAGCAGTTGGAATGGAGTAGGATGCAGTTTGGGTTTTAAGATTAGCTGGCTGTTTCTGCTAAAATGATAAAATGATCAGTGAAATACTTACCTTTAAAATGCTCTCTGTTAATTTCAAGGTTGACCACCCACTGAGAAAATGGGGCAGTTCCCACTTCTCAAAACTGTTGTTTCAGCCTGCCTGCAGATTCAGGAAGACAAGAGTTTATTGGTTAATGTTTTAAAAAGTTATCTTTGCAACTGGGAGGGCTACCACCTTTCCCTTTTAATACCAGCTTAAATCCTGGAGCGCGATCCTTCAGCAAGACATGGGTTCAGCTGCTAATTCCTGTGGTAGAATTGCAGAATACTTAGGGTCAGATCCTTAACTGGTGCAAACTAGTATAATTTTCTTTGAAGACAATGAAATGAATGTGATTTACACCATCTGAGGATCTGGCCCATGTAGTTTCGGCAAGCACCAAGGAAAGACATTTTGGAAAACACGATGGAGGAAATGAACAGGTGATTGTACAGACAGACTGATCCAAATCCCAATGCCCCTCTGCTCGCTGGGGAGAATACAGGAGGGACAGGCACTCCTGCAGTCCTGAGGTTTGTTGTAGTGGCTATGGATAGGCTCTACTGGTGCTTCTTGGATTTTGGGTGGTGGAGGAAGGATTCCTTTCCCACCTCCAAAGAGCCCTGTGCAGAGTCTGTTTACTTGCAAGTGAGGAATCCATCCTCTCTCAGTTGTATTTTTGTCATTCTCCTGTCCATGCTTCTGCCAACAGTGGGTGGTACTGAGAATTGTAGAGCAACACATGGATGAATGCAGCAAGGATAGGCTGCCACACTTAGAGTATGTCCTCACTGCAGAATTAGTCTGGGCTCTTACTCGGGTGTAATGTATTTCTCACAAGGTTTTACAAAAGCCCAACTTTAATTTAATGTGTTTCTCCACCTCTTCCCTTCCCCCCAAACAAACAATTTAGGGCTCTGAATCAGCAAAGCACATGCTTAAGTCCCAGTGAAGTCATCTGGGACCTGAGTACACGCTTTTGCAAGTTGCTATGGCATGTGCTGACTCCCACTGACTTCTGAGTGTCCCCATGTTGGCAGAGACATCCACCCACGTGGAGTTCCTTGCTGGGCTCCATTTTCTTCCTCTGCCTGTCAGTTTCCTCTGCCTCTAACTACACTATTTGTCTAGAGAAGGATGATCCAGTGATTAGGATGCTGGGTCTTGGGACATCAAGGTGTAAGTCCATGCTCTGCAACAGATTTAGGGTTTGCGTGCATGAGGATACTCACCATGTCTACACTACAACCTTATATCCATGGAAGTTATGTCAGCATACAGTAGTATAGTTACTGCATCGGTTGTGCGTATGCATATTTAGTTCCTTGTGTCAGTAGTACATGTACTCACAGGAGCACTTATATCAGAGCAAAGAACAACACACCACAAGTAGGTATCCCACTGTGCAACTTGCCTCCATCCAGTACACTGTCTTTTGGGAAGTTTTGACAATGTATGATGGGGCTGAAACGAATCGCGCAGGGCTGACCGGGATATGGGGTCAACTTCCAAGTTTGCAACTGTCTCCATCTCACGATGTCATCTGTATTCCATAATTTTCATGCTTTTTTCCTAAATCCCCCAAAATCAAGTGGCCCTCTTCACTGGTGCCTGCACAGCTCTGCATTTTAGTGATGAGCATTGTAAGCACATGGCACAAAATCTTGCAGTATCTGCAGAGCCACAAGAAGAGACATGGGGAACATGATGTTTTCTTGGAGGACAGACTGCTGTGGGACATAGCAAGACTCGATTCAAGGTTGCTGGAAGCATTCATGGAGTGGTTGCAGATGGTGGAGCACTGGCTCTGGGCCCGCAAAACAAGCACTGGCTGGTGAGATCGCATCATAATGCAGGTTTGGAATGATGACCAATCGATGCAGAACTTTTGGATGCACAGGGCTTCATTCCTGGATCTGTGTGCTGAACTTGTCTATACCCCTGCTAAAGCTGCCCCTGGGTATGATGTTAACTATTCTCCAGTCATATGTTGTACTTCCTGTGTGACCTTGTTTGTCACATAGGGCCAGATTTACCAAGGTATTTAGGCAACTAAAATTGCTGCTAGGTTCATAGTGGGATTTAATGTCTCAGCAGGTTAAGTGCTGAATGCCCATTGAAAGTCAGTCAGCTTTTTGGTCCTTAGTCTCTCTTTGCCTCAGCTCCCTATTATTAAGGATAAGTGGGGATAACAGTACTTCCATACCTCACAGTATGCTATGAGGAGTAATACATTAAAGATTGTCAGGTGTTCAGATAATTCAGTAATGGGGGACCATATAATTACCTAGGACAGGTAGATTGACTGTATTTACTCCCCTGTGAAAGACCAGTCACAGTCTAGCTCTACATAATTACTTAACAATTACTTCAAAATAAAGTTCAGACCCACACTCATTACTTACTCTTTCATCAATTAATTATTAAGAATTATTAATTATATTATACATTTGTATAGTGTCTTTTACACCAGATGATTCCAAAATTGCTTATTCTGGTCAGGAATGTCTGACTACTATTACCCTATATTTTCTGACAGAAAACAGACTTTTACACATCATCTGCTCTTGGATGAAATTTTAGGTGTCATTCCTGGCTCCTTAAATAAATCAATCTCTGATCTTGCCTAATTAATGTATCAAAGGAACAAATGCTGTCATACAAGTGACTTGTGCAAAAGCATTGTTCTTGGTCTTGGTCTCATCCTCCTTGATTTATTTATTAGCTTTTATTTCACAACAACAGCTCAAGTGGTCCCACCAAAACATATTTGCTGCTGTTGCTGTGTTCTTTATCCATCTCAGTCTCTCTCAGGCAGCTGACACAGCCATTTATGGAAATAGCACATGTGTTTAGTTTAGAAGCTCAAAGGACCCAACTGTACTAATTCTGCTTTGATCTATCACAGCTAATAGGATGGAATGGTCATTTAATGATTGTTCTTGGCAGCATTCCAGAGAAGCATCAGGGAACAGACTGAAGGGTTATGGTTCACTGAGTCAGACAGTGGTATGCAGCTTGCAATCTTTTCAATGGGTAGCTCTACCACTAGAACAGCTAGAATATAACCATCTACCTGAGTATATTTGCTCCTCATGAAAATAAATCTATTACATCTTCCTTTCAAATTTGCATTAGTCTGAGAATTCCCCAGTACAACTATACAGAATTAGGTAAATAGGGCTCAGTGAAAATCCCATTCAATTAAAAGATGTCCATTGATTTCAATGTGCTTTGGATGTGAGCAGAAGATACTGTTACACCTTTTGACCCAACCAGTCAGCCAAAGTTCAGAGCTTTGCAAATTTTTTCCACAGAAATTGATGATGGAGCCAGGTGTTTCTTTGATGCAATTCTGTTTGTTCACAAAGAATGTACGAAGTCCTGTTTCCCTTGAGTTGAGAAATTAAACAACCAGAGACAGTTTCTTTGCTTGCAACTTTTAGGCCGCTTCAGCCAACACACTGCCCAAAATCTTTCTTTAGGCTTTTCTCAGAACCATGCTCAGTGCTTGGCCAAGCTATGTCTAGAGCAGGGTTGGCAACCTTTCAGAAGTAGTGTGCCGAGTCTTCATTTATTCACTCTAATTTAAGGTTTCGCGTGCCAGTAACACATTTTAACTGTTTTAGAAGTTCTCTTTCTATAAGTCTATAATATATAACTAAACTATTGTTGTATGTAAAGTAAATAAGGTTTTAAAAATGTTTAAGAAGCTTCATTTAAAATTAAATTAAAATGCAGAGCCCCCCGGACTGGTGGCCAGGACCCAGGCAGTGTGAGTGAAAACCAGCTCGTGTGCTGCCTTCGGCATCCATGCCATAGGTTGCCTACCCCTGGTCTAGAGCTTCCTTGCTGCCTTCTCTCTGCATAGTGAATCATTGACAATTATTTTTGAAAAGCAGAGTGGAAAATATCTGGTACTAATCCTTAAATCTGGGGAAAAAATAGAAACCCAGGCAAGCACCAACTTCTTTCCCAGACTCATTTAGGACCAGCTTCTGCATCCTTATTTTCTGTACCTTATTCCTCAAGCAGTTCTGTTGAATTGAACATGAATAAAGCTGGCAGCCTCTGGCCCTGAGTCTTACCTCTTAACAACTCTGACCACTATTCTTTGCATAGTCACTACTGTTCACAAAGGCATTCATCCTCAGCCACCTCTCCACTTTTCCTCCTTCTTCCTCTTCTTTCCTTCCTATGTTCCCTAATGAAATCTGTCTTTTTAGATGGGCACATCCTACCTCAAGTCAAGTCTAGGCCTTCCTATTTCTTCCTCCCTTCTAACAGGCTTGTGTCTATCACAATGTTCAGAGAATCCCTTGGCCTCATGAAAGAAAGGTTACTTCTTTCCCCTATTCTTAAAAGCACTTGAGATTTAAGGTGTTGCCATCTTTTGTTCTTCCCATTGCTCTCTAAAATCTTGAAACAAGTTGTTTGTCTCACATTTTTCCCCTTAGTATCACTAAGCATTCTATCCTGATCTTTTCCAACATGGCTTTTGTTCTGGTTATGAAAATCATCTTCACTAGATTTATTAATGATTTGTTTGGGGTCAAATCTGATTTGTTTTCTTCAAGCCTTTTTGCTTTATCAGCTGTTTTTGATACTACAGATTGTCTTCTCCTTCGCTGCCACAGCACAAATGGCTATGTCACCAGTGTTTTTCCTCCTACTTATCTGATGAGTATTTCATAGTATCCTGGGCTGATAATGTTTCTTCCTTTTATCTCTCTGTGAATGTTCACTAGGACTCTAATTCTCCTACTGTTTTCTCTTTATGCCTGACAACTGGCATCATTATCTCCACGCATAGTATGCAATATCAAATGTCAGTTCACAGTCCATTGTCTTCCTCCTTTCATTCCTTTTCTTTGTATATCTTCATTTCTCTTTCTACGCTTCTTGAACAAAAGGCAGTTAAATTAAGTCTGAACAAGGCAGTAATTATTTTCTTTTTCCGACACTCCTGATTCTTTACACTTTTCCATGTCCCATGTTTTTATAGTTTATAATCGAAGGATGGTTTGGGCACTGGATTGAGCCTCAGGAGACCTAAGTTCAGTTCCTGGCTTAGTCACTCATGGCAACGTATTCACATTGACTTCACTGGCCCCCTTGAAGGAAGCAGTTCTTGGTGGCAGTAGATGCCCATTCTAAATGGCCAGAAGTCTCTATAATGCAGTCCACTACTGCAAAGAGTACTATCCAAAAACTATGGGGACTCTTTAGTTGTTTCGGTCTGCCAGAACAACTTGTGAGTGACAACGGACCGCAGTTAGTCTCTCAGGAGTTTCAAAATTTTATGAAGGCAAATGGGATACACCACACCACGTCAGCACCATATCATCCATCCACCAATGGATTAGCTGAAAGATTTGTGCAGACAATGAAACACGCTTTGAAATCAGCTAGGGGACAACACTCTATTCAAAAGCATCTGGATACCTTCTTACTTTCCTACAGAAACACACCTCATGCTACGACCCAGGCATCCCCGGCCTTTCTAATGATGGGATGACAGCTGTGCACTTGCTTTGATCTGCTGAAACCTTCTGAACCCCGACAAATTGTGCAACATCAGCAGCAATATCAAGTCATCAGATGGGCACCCAGAGCAAAAGACCGAACCGTTAGCCCGGGACAGCCAGTTTTGGCTCGGAATTATACTTCCAGAGCTAAATGGGTCCCTGCCATGATCATCACTCAAACAGGACCTGTTTCCTACACAGTCCGGACTGCAGAGAATCTTACCTGGCAGCGACATGTAGATCAGCTGTTGCCAGGTCATGCCAGTCCTCAGGACACATCTGCAGTTGAGTCGTCTGACTTCACCTCTTCTGGTCAGACACTGAATCACCTGTTCCTGACTGTTCTCCTCCATTACTGCCAGCGGCTGAGATACCCCTTTGCCCAGCATGAGCTGATACCACCTCCTCACCTGTTCATGCTGCGGACCCTGAGCCCATGGTGCTTTCGGGTGCAACAACACCAGAAGTTCGCCGTAATCCACCTAGAGACAGAAGGCCTCCTCGTCGGCTGGATCTTTAGCTAGGGTGAACCCACGGTTATGGGGCAAAATAATCCCCAGGGTTTAGCCAGGAATGGAGGCAGTCTACCCTCCTTCTCTAGTCTAGTGTGTGTTTTATTTAGGGGAGGTGTTCTTATTGGGGGGGAGGAATATGTTGTGTATTTGGTTGTCATGGTTTTTGTTCCTATGGCAACTGAGTTAGATTATTAGGGGATAGTCCAGCCAGCTTTGGCCGGTTAGGGGAGCTCTGTGTCTCTAAATAAATGGTAGTTTTGTTAGCTGTCTGCTGTCTGGCCTCAAGTGATTTCTTCCTAAACCGGCTGCTCCCAAGGATATAACACCAGACACAACAGACTCTATTAACTGGAACATCAGTTTGTTCAGTACAACAATTCTTGTATTTTAATGACTGCAGGCACAGGGCCCAACTCACTTGCAGATTTAAACTAGAGTAAATGCTGGATTCTCTGTAACTTGAAGTCTTTAAATCATGATCTGAGGTTGGGGTAACTCAGCCAGAGGTTAGAGGTCTATTAGAGAACTGGGTGGGCGAGATTCTGTGGCCAGTAGTGTGTAGGAGGTCAGACTAGATGATTATGATGGTCCCTTCTGACCTTAGAATCATAGAATATCCTAGAATATCAAGGTTGGAAGGGACCTCAGGAGGTCATATAGTCCAACCCTCTGCTCAAAGCAGGACCAATCCCCAGACAGATTTTTACCCCAGTTCCCTAAATGGCCCCCTCAAGGATTGAACTCACAACCTGGGTTTAGCAGGCCAATGCTCAAACCACCTTAAAGTCTATGAGTCTAAGTATGCAATTTCTTCTAGATTTGAAGAAATTTCCATGGACCATCCATCTCAAAAGGTACTAAGCATGAATAGTCTATCATCTACTGAATCTTGGTATCATTGACATAATATGCAGGAACTGGCTGTGGTTCAAATATTTGACTACCATTCCTTATGCTTAAATGATGTGGCATGATTTCCTACATTTAATCTTGACATTTGGGGCCAGTTTTGTTATTCTTGGCAAACTCTTTTGTGGGAACATTATCCAAACCCTCCCTTCACACCTTCCTGCAATGCTTCTGATTACGGAAACCACTTCCTGCGTGGAGCTATTTATGATGAAACTGAGAACAGTTCCCATAAAAAGCAGCAATTCCAGCATTTTGTCTTGTTATATCCATGTAAATCAAAGCAATATTTCATCTTCAATATATCTAAGGGTGGATTTTTCGGTCTATTTTGCTGCAGCTCTACATACTCTATAAAATCCCTACTTCATCCCTTCCATTCTAAAAGGAAATATATGGCTTATGAAAGGTTCCTGATAGAACTCAAGGGACCCGAACTGTTAATTATTACTTGGGAAATGAGGTCCCCTTGTCACTGGGACAGCTGCCTGTGTTGGGGTGCATACAGGGCCTGAGAGGCCAGTTATGGTGCCTTACTGCACTTCAAGGGGAAGCCAGGCTTAACAAATCATGAAGCCCAGCTGGGCAGGCACAGACTGGTTAGTATAAAGCCAGGAAGTTGAGAACAGAAGAGGCTTCAGGGAGAAGGTCTGTAGTCACTCCTTAAAGGAATGAGAGTTGGCCAGGGACAAGGAAGAAATGCATGGGGAGAGTCCAGCAAGCGGCCAAGAAGGGTGAGGTAGCCACAGGGAGCAGAAGAATCTCCAGTGGCAAACCTAGCGACAGGCAAGGTGGTAGAGAGATAGGATTGGAAGGAGCCTAGGGAAACAGCAGCAGAGTGAGACTGTAGCAGTCCAAATCTGCTAGGTCATAGGTCCCTAGGCTGGAACCCAGAGTAATGGGCTGACCCTGGTTCTTGTATCAGCCACTGGCAAAATGGCACAGAACCAGAAGTTGGAACAGAAGACTACCTGAGATGACATACAAACAGCTGGTCTGGTGGGACTTTCTGGAGGGAACAATATAGTGACCAGAGTCATGGAGAGAGAGACAAAGGAGCCATAATACGAGCAATTGACTGAAGGGGGTACCAGATGGGGCAAACTAATTCCCAGACCCAGTCATAAGGAGGTGCGACTGCAGAGAACAGACCCCTTCATACTGTCATGACAGTCATTTATTAGTATCATTTATAGGGGCAGAGTATGGGCTGGTTTGCACAAGGGATTAGAAGGATATAGGGGCCTGATGTGACCCTTGTGTTACCTATCCAGATTGCACATAGCCGCACAGAGAGGACAACAACTCTCTCAGGGCTGCAACATCCCCACCACAGCCACCATAGAAGTGGGGAAGACAAGACAGGGAGTGGGTGGAGCTTCAGCTTCATCCCCAGCACACTAGCTAGGGTAGCTACTCCAGTTTACTGTCAAAGTATGTAAGTATAAGTCTGGCATAGGGAACTCATATTGCCAACCTCAAAAATCATGAGTCGGGTCTCAAACTTCAAGAAATTGGCTTAAAAATCATGAGATCAAAAAATAATAATTGTTGGGCTCTTTTTATTTGCCTTCTGGTCCTGGAACTTTTAGGGGTCATGGTTTCAAACTTTCCTCAGTAGTCACTGTGGGCTAGAAAGTTATTTTTTGAAAAATGAAAGCTGAGCTTCTCATGTAATAACCAGATTCCAGCAGCTGGGGCTTTAAAAAAAATTACCAAATATCCCAAGACTCATGATCAGATCAAGAGTGTTGACAACACTGGGTTACTTCCCCTGCAGTGCCAGGGAGAACAGCTTCTAAGTCAAAGTGCCTTCTACAATCTGCCCCCCAGGCTGCTACTGGGGCAGCACAAAAAGATGTGGACAAATTGGAGAAAGTCCAGAAAAGATCAACAAAATGATTAAAGGTCTAGAAAATATAACATATAAAGGAAGATTGAAAAAATTGGGTTTGTTTACTCTGGAGAAGAGAAGAGTCATGATAACAGTTTTCAAGTACATAAAAGGTTGGTACAAGGAGGAGGGAGAAAAATTGTTGTTCTTAACCTCTGAGGACAGGACAAGAAGCAATGGGCTTAAATTGCAGCAAGGGCAGTTTAGGTTGGACATTAGGAAACACTTCCTAACTGTCAGAGTGGTTAAGCACTGGAATAAATTGCCTAGGGAGGTGGTGGAATCTCCATCATTGGAGATTTTTAAGAGCAGGTTGGACAAACACCTGTCAGGGATGGACTCTAGATAACACTTAGTCCTCCCTTGAGTGCAGGGACTGGACTAGATGACGTCTCAAGGTCCCTTCCAGTTCTACAATTCTATGAAAAACAAACTCAAGAGAGGTTTCAGAGTAGCAGCTGTGTTAGTCTGTATCCGCAAAAAGAACAGGAGTACTTGTGGCACCTTAGAGACTGACAAATTTATTTCAGCATGAGCTTTCGTGAGCTACAGCTCACTTCTTCGAATGCATAGAATGGAACTCAAGAGAAGATCCCATGCCTGTGTGTCACACTCCATAGACTAGTCCAGGTAAGGAGGGTATAGAAGATGTTATATTTTATGATCACTCATATTTATAGAGTTCTGTCTTTTGGTTACTACAGGGCATTAATGTTTCATTTTCCTCCCCCTGAGAAAAGTTAAAGTCCTAACCCAAAATGGGAACACATGGAAACTGACTGAGGACAATGTGAACATTAAGAAATCTCAAATGACCTGAGGTAGGCCAGGCCACCATTTTGTCATTTTTTCCTCAATTTTATAAGTCTAGTGTTTTGCCGTTGTTGTTTCTGAAGTAGCCACTGATAGTGCTGTAATTGTGACAGACTGTACCCCTGTATTCACCCCTTGCACACTATTGTAATAATCTTTGTACAAAGTATGCCTTGTGAAGTATCATTTGAAAACTCATAATGTGCTCGTCATTATTGTCCTGGTAAAATATGTGTGACAACAGTGTATGTAAAGTTACTACTGTATGGTGTTACTAAAACACATTCCAGATCTGGGGAGTGGCCAAAGCAGTTTCTCAGAGACAAATGGCAAGCTGATGCTTCAGCCAGGTGTGAACAAATTCAATGAGCCATTTCCAGCTAAATGGCCATTCTTTGGCAGGAAAGGGGGGGAGGGAGGGCAAAAAAAATACATTTTAACAATGGGCTTGTCTACATCAGAAAGTTGCAGCGCTGGTGAGGGAGTTACAGCGCTGCAACTTAGGAGGTGTACACATCTGCAGGGCACCACCAGCGCTGCAACTCCCTGTTTGCAGCGCTGGCCGTACTCCCGTTTTGTCTCGGGTGTAGAGGATCCAGCGCTGGTGATCCAGCGCTGGTAATCAAATATAGACACTTACCAGCGCTTTTCTTGACCTCCGTGGAATAAGCAGGTATCCCAGCATACCTGAGGAAGCCTCTGGTAATCAAGCTGGTCTCCTTCCCCGGCTTGCTCTCGCGTTCCCCGAACCCCGAGCAAGCAGGTCTCCTTCCCTGCGGTTTGCTGGGTGGTTCCGGGAACGCGAGAGCAAACCGGGGAAGGAGACCAGCTTCGCCGCGGTTTGCTCTCGCGTTCCCCGAACCCCGAGCAAGCAGGTCTCCTTCCCTGCGGTTTGCAGGGTGGTTCCGGGAAACGCGAGAGCAAACCGCGGCGAAGCTGGTCTCCTTCCCCGGTTTGCTCTCGCGTTCCCCGAACCCCCGAGCAAGCAGGTCTCCTTTCCCGCGGTTTGCTGGGTGGTTCCGGAAACGCGAGAGCAAACCGCGGCGAAGCTGGTCTCCTTCCCCGGTTTGCTCTCGCGTTCCCCGAACCCTCGAGCAAGCAGGTCTCCTTCCCTGCGGTTTGCAGGGTGGTTCGGGAACGCGAGAGCAAACCGGGAAAGGAGACCAGCTTCGCCGCGGTTTGCTCTCGCGTTCCCCGAACAAGCAGGTCTTCTTCCCTGCGGTTTGCAGGGTGGTTCGGGAACGCGAGAGCAAACCAGGAAAGGAGACCAGCTTCGCCGCGGTTTGCTCTCTCGTTCCCCGAACCACCCTGCAAACCGCAGGGAAGGAGACCTGCTTGCTCGGGGTTCGGGGAACAAGAGAGCAAACCGGGAAAGGAGACCAGCTTCGCCGCGGTTTGCTCTCGCGTTCCCCGAACCTCCCTTGAAGCCGCCCAACAGCGCTGCAGTGTGGCCACATCTAACACCACTTGCAGCGCTGGTTGCTGTAAGTGTGGCCACTCTGCAGCGCTGGCCCTATACAGCTGTACTAATACAGCTGTAACAACCAGCGCTGCAAAATTTTAGATGTAGACATGGCCTTCCCATCCACACAAACTGTCATCATACTCCCAGCTGGAAATGCCTTTCAAAGGCGGAGGAGGGGGGGAGGACTATAAAAAGAAAGGAGAAACACGTCAAAGGATTCCACCCCTCCACCTTGCTCTCTCTGTCCATTGATTCATTGCCCCAGAAGGAATACAGGAAGCAGCCATCACACAGAAGAAGGGGTTCTGGCCTAGAAGTTTGGCCAGTAGGACTATTGGGAGCATGTGATGAGAGAAACTTTGCTTTGAATTTAGTGTTTAACTATATTCGTATAAATTAAATTCATTTAAATTAGGAACCATTATAGTATGGATGAACACTTGGCAATTTGAACCTATTTATTTAATAATGCCCTCACTATGCTATCCACTGAAAAATTCATAATCTTCATTCATGGGAAAAAAATTTCTGACTAAGTGTGTTGGCTTCTTTTCCACTGTGGTAGCTGTATAGGCTTTATAGTGGAAACCTTCATAGAGCATAAGATTATTGCCAATGAAAATAATGCACAAACTAAAATTAGAGCCTCATTATTCAGAAGCCTTTAACATCTTCCCCCGCTCTCCTGCATTAAATTCAGTTGTGGAACAATTAGGTTATTCTGCAGAGAATTCAAAACCAATTACTGTTTTACTTCACAAGAGGGATTCTAGCTATTTGAAATATTGTGCAGATCAGATTAATTGGTGCTCTCTTCTATTGGTGGATTTCCCCCACCCAGCTCACCTATGGCCACTCAAATTTGCTCTGGGGCATCCTCAGAAGCATTGCCTCTACAGTGAACAGCAATTCTTTCCAGCCATAATATCATAGTATAATCTAGTCCATGTTTTAAACTGTGATATTACTCCTGAAAGCAGCATTCAATATATTTATATTTCCAGAAAAGATAACCAAGGCAAAACTGCTTTAAGCTTATCTACACGGGCAATGCACACTATGGAGGTGAGATTGCTAAACCACACAAATATGTTGCACATTAATTGGTTTGTGTAAATGCATGCTAGAGGTTCCTTGTGCTCTTTAATGTAATACAGTCTAAATCACACCTCCATAGTATACACTGGTGCCGTGGGTCCCCAAGGGCTCAGTCGTTAATTGATCACCTGATCAACTGATCTGGCTCTCCTAACACTCGAGGTTTAAAGTCACCTATAGTTTATTAGGTCACTAAAGCACTCATTTCGCTAATAACTAATTGTCTTCAAGTCCTGCCCTTTTGATAATTAGCCTCTAAAATTCTACATGCACTTTTGCAATAGTTTACAAGCACAAAACCCAGAGTTTGAACACGCAAATCATACAGTTAAACAACATCCAGCTATTCAAGCATGCTACACTTTTAAATGCCTTTGTAGAGGTCAGGCTGAAGCCTGCTCAATATTTTTCCTTTAATCAAAAATTATGAATTAATACCAAAACATTTTTGTATGCTGTAGCAGGGCATATGAAACATTGAGGCTGATGAGGAAAACCTCTGAGACTATAACATCCAGTTACAGTTTTTAATGGCAAATAGAAAGAAGGAAACCACTGAGGAGAAGGAAGAGATCTCAGGCTGTAAGGAGAGGGTTTAAGAACAAACCCATATTGCTACCTCTTTATAGTGGCCTGGAACTGGTGTGCCTAAATGCAGAGTGGGCACAAACTCCCCTCTCCCTTCAGCAGGAATGCTGCGGGAATCTTTAGTCTGAGGGCTGCTGAAAATTGTAGGCCATTCCAGCAAGGATACATGAGTAGCTGCCTTTTCTTTGGAAAGGCAAAGTATGTGTGGGGGCTGGAGCTTCTGAGTATCTGTCCAAGAGACTCTCTCATTCTGGGTTTGAGGTTCAGATTCTTGGTTTTATTGCAAGAATCCCAGAAAGAAGGAATTCTGAACTTCATTACAAGATGCACTGAGGAAAACTTGTGTTCTCAGAAGGATTGGGGACAAGAAACCCCTGGGAATGAAAATTTGTTTTCCTTTTAACTTTACTGCAGATCCCCTAACGCTGATTCTGATAGAACTAAACTGAAGAAAAGGCCCTTCCCTGGGAAGGAAGGATTTTTTGTGTGTTTTAGATTTTGCTGCTAACACTAGTCTGAAAAGTTAATGAACCCAGAGAAAGAAAACCTCTGGGAAAGGGGATTTTTCAGTTGTTTCAACTTTGATTTTTCATTGTTCTTATTATAGCACATACATAATGGGATGTGACTTTTTGACAAAAATGAAGGAAAAATCTAGGACTGGATGAATCATGCTGGTAAAAGTCCAATATAATTGGAACTAGATACACTTGTGTCTGCCACACCAAGCCAGGATATTATAAGTTCATTTTTGCAGACTACAGGTTACCATCATTTTAACATTTATATCAGCACAGACAGATTTGTGACCAATAGGAACTATGATCATCTAATCTGACCCCCAGCATAACATAGGCAATAGAACTTCACCCAGTTATTCTTGCAGCAAACTCAGTAATTTGCAGTTGGGCTAGATTATATCATTCATCAAATGGTTTTGATTTACAGACTTGTAGAAATGGAAAACCCACCACGTGCTTTGGTTATCTGTTCCCATGTACCTTCAATATTAAAAATGATACTGTGACATCTTACAGAGAACCAAAAAGGTCATGACGTCTAGGCCCTGGCCCCAGAGAGTGGCCCAGAGAAATTCACATACCATCAACAGAATGCAGGGAAGAGCTGTTTGACCTCCCTCAGACTGGGTTTGGGTGCAGACCTTGAACTTCTCAGTGCTTTGTCTTAACTCTCTCATTCTCTTCTCAACAAGCAGACCCCAGCCATATTCTGTTCCTTCCTCCTTCAAACATTTCAAAAATTTACCCCTTCACCTCTGATGGCAAAATCACTTATCCACACCCAGCTACTACTACCTCCTTTTCTCCGGTTTTTGGAATAACCCCCCAACCACTTTCCATCCAGTAGGACGTGCTGCTGCCAAAATCGTTGTTCTTGCTCATCATTTTGACCCCGTCATCTCCACCTCAAAGCCTTCCTCTGACTCCTGAATATCCCCTGCAGCAAGTTCAAGCTCCTTCTCCTTGCTACCGGTGCCCTGGTACCATCAACCTATAACTCTGACCTGGTCTCTTTTCATGTTCCCCTGGACTAACACCTGTCTTAACACCCTATTTTGACCTCCTCTCATGCCATGCCCTCTTCCATTCAGCCCTCTCTGCATGAAACACCCCCAACCTAGTTTGCTATGCCATCACATGGTCCTTCCTGTAAACTCACTTCTGGCATGAGATTTTTTTAGAATTCCCAGAACCATCAAACCGTGTGCATGCCTTACTGAGTAACAGCACTATCTTATTATAGGAACCTCTAGGAGTCTTTCCATGAATTTCATTGGGCTTGGAATCAGGCCCCTTGAAGATGTGGCCAGTCCCTGTGCACCCTCTTGTGGCCAGCTGTGGCATTCCAGGAGAGTCCCACCTTACTTTTCCCCAATTAGGCATCAGTAAGTTCCCTTTAACAGACGTGGGCAAGGAGAATTCAAAATATATTAACAAAATAGCATGTCCCTTTTTAATAAGGTTTGATGACAGGAGCAATTGGAACGAACAGTTCATAAGATCCTCACCTCAGGACCCTGGTTCAGGGCTCCCAAGCTTAAAGTTCTCAAACAAAGTCTCTGAGTCTGGTCAGACTAGTCTCTTGGTTCCTGAGAGAAACCACTACTCATGGTGACTTGGACAGTTTCTACTCCTCTCCCCCTTGCTCAGCTTCCTCTTCAAATTGCCCAGCCCTAGTACAGGGCAGTGCCTCCTTGACTACAACCCAGGCTGCCTCAGCTGTAGGCTGTAGCCTGTCCCTTAAAGGGGTAGTACACTCCTTTACACCCCTTATGACCCTAACTTTGCATGTCATGTGTGACTACAGGTTGTAAGCAGAGGTGGGTGGGAATCAGATTTTCTGCTTTGCAAGAAATTCTGAGTTCCAGAAACTTTGTTCTGAACAGAACAAAACAAAAAAAACCATTTCCCACAAAACAAAATTCCAAAACAAAATTAATTTTGAGTTGATCAAAACATTGTTTCAATAAAATTGAAGCATTCAGTTTGGACACTTAAAACTCCCCAAATTTTACAATAAGTAAATTTTGAAACTAAGTCATTTCAATGCCAAAAAGCAAAAATATTTCATTCTGAAATTTTAAGTGTAACAATCCCCAATGAACTTGCACTGAAGCACAAAGAATTAATATCTAAAGAAATTTTAAAAATGCAAAATTGATGAAGTGGAAGAAAACAAACAGCTAAACAACTCTATAGGGAAAAATATTTAACAGTAAATGTGTTGCCACTCAGGTATTCAATTCCCAAGTAATTTTGGTCCATTGATTTTATGACAGTATGTTTAAAAAAGATATAAAGATACATTCGAGTTGCATTCTAAACTATGAGAAATATTTTGTTGACTAGGCAGCCATCATCAGCAGACCAAAAAACCTGCTTTAATAAATAAATTTCACCTACAAAGTCATTAAAGTGTGTGAATTCAACGTATTTATAAAATCTCTGAATATATATATTTTCAAGTCTCAAACTAAATTTAATCAAACTTTTAAAAAAGAAATAATTGAGGACTGGCAGTTATGGGAGAGTTAAGGACAGTTTTTGTTACTTGTCTCCTAGCATCCTATCCCCATTCCTCCATGAGAGAGTTTTTTTTCAATCTAATCTATGTCTGATTGTTTTGTTTTCCTTTGTCGTAACTCTTCTAGGTGTTTTCTTCTTGACTGTTCAAAGCATCCAGTGCCTCTCCTTACATTTGTGACCTTTCCCCTTATGGGCACAATCTTGCAAGATACAGGGTACCCTCAATGCCAGTTTGACTTAACAGAGGATGTTTTAAAAGTCTTTCTGAATAAGTCTAGTGCTAGTGTAAATCCTTGGCTTGAGAACCTCGATGAGTTAAATCCTCTCTTTATCCATAGAACAGGCTTCCTCAGATTGCCATACTACAGGCGAGTCTCATCTTATGCGAGGGTTCCGTTCTGCAGTTAGTGTGTAAAGCGAAAACCGCATACAGTCAAAATTATATTGAGTTGAATGGCAGACGGAATCACCTGCACTACAGGTATTTGTTTTGTTTTGTTTTTGCTGACCGTGTAAAGCTGAAATTGCACATGTTAAATGCACATAAGATGCGACAGACCTGTATTGCACCTCAACTCTCCAGGACATCAGGGTGACCAGATGTCCTGATTTTATTGGGACAGTCCTGATTTTTTAGTCTCTCTTATATAGGCTCCTATTACCCCCCACCCCAATTTTTCACATTTGCTATCTGATCACCTTACAGGACATGGTTGAGACGAAGGGTGTTGAATGTACTTCTGTGGGAGATGAGGATGCTCTGTACCTTATAAGAGATGCTCAACATCTTGCAGTCAGTTTCTTTATCAGGGCAGTTGATAGCCACTTAAAAAAGAAAATGTAAGATCTGATTTTAGCTGGCATGATTTATGATACTGGCATGGGAAAGCTGGAGTATGATATAGATCAAACAATGGCACTGTTTCCAAAATAAACATTAGCTTCTAGAGCAGAGGTTCTCAAACTGTGGTCTGCGAGCTCCATTCAGGTGGTCTGCAGATAGTTCCCTCTAAGGTGTGTGTCTGGACGGCCACACACAAAAGAATGAAGGGCCACCCACGTAATTAGTGGAGCCACGCCAATTAGGTGACTGGACACTGGAGAAGACGCACATGTAAGGTGAGGTGGTGGCCTTGGGGGGAATAGAGGGTAGGTGGGAGGGGGCAGTGGGGTGAGAAGATGGGGTGGGGGGAATTTGTAATGTGCAAGGCTGCAGTGGTCAGAGAAAGAGGAGATGTTCCCCAGCTCCAGGGCTGCAGCTGCTGGAGAGAGATGGCCCTCCTTCCCAGTCCCAGCTTGGGGCTGCTGTGGTGGGGGAAACAGAAAGAGAGCGCACACCCCTGCATCCCAGCCCCACCTCAGGGTCTGCCGTGGTGGGGGAGAGAGGGCACATCCATCGCCTTACAAATGTAAGACTACTGATATTAAAATATGAGTTGTGTGCTTTTATTTGTAGACCAAAACACATTATTAAATTTATTAAATATAGCGCTTTTATCCTAAGTGCTTTACAATAGTTAGTTAACAGTACAAACATTTGGAAAGATCATTAAGTGGTCCGCTGAGACCCTCAGCAATTTTCAAGTGGTCCGCAAAAAATAAATAAATAAATAAAAGTTTGAAAAACACTGTTCTATAGCATCTTGACTTTGTCATCATGAATTAATCTCTCAGACCTGAGCATCTGGGCCCATGTGACACAGGGCCAGAAAGGGTTACACAACTAGCAGGCTAAGTGATCCAGATTCAACCTTTAGAGACATATTAGTAGATAATGATTGTGGTTTTATGTGTTTACCTATATACTATTAGCAGTTGACAATATAACTAAATGTTGCCTGTTTGTCATTGTATTCTGTTAGTTCAGAGATCAAAAGGAGATGTTAACATTTAGATGAACTTTAAATGTAGTAAAATCATTGTCTTTATTTCTCTTTGGAGTTTGTGGTAAGCTACTTGTAAATGGCAGGAGATGAGCAGTTGCCTTATGCTAATCCATGTAGCTAATTACCAATGGTGCTTAGAAAATGGAAGGTCTTGCTTCAAAGACAGGATGATTGCCTGTTGTTCACTCAAGGGCTGCATGCTGTCAAGAGGCTGCAAGGGAACCATAAAAGGAAGTCTTGGGCCTTGATCCTGTTATGTCAGATCTCCTTACACTTCATCAGAGGAAGTTTGAGCCACAAGACTGAGGTCCTCAGCTCCAGACTGGGTCACTTGGACATTGGACTATGACCTATGGAATTAATTCTGAAAGAACGCTTTGCAACTCTAAAGCTCACCATCTCTACTATGAAACTGACCTAAGTTCTATTCATGTCTGCATGTATGAAGATCTTTTAAGCAATACTCATTCTCTTTTCTTTTTTTAATAAATTTTTGTTGTTTAGTTAATTTGAATTGGCTGTAAGCATGTATTTGGGTAAGATCTGAGATATACATTAACCTGCTGGGTAATGTTTCCAATCCTTTGAAATTGGTAGAACTTTTTATATGATCAAGATTTTCAGTCATCATATTTGACTTGGCTGTCTGGATGGGAGCTCAAGGCTGGGTTGTTTTAAGGGAACTGTATTTCTGGGCTTCTGGGTGACCAGTAAGGTATTGTAGAAGCTGTTTTGTTACTGTCTTGGTGAATCTAAGGATTAGATCCCAGTTTTGGGAATTGTCCACCCTATTCTTTGTAGTTTGCCTTGATTGAGAAATCTCAGTGTGCCCTCTGGGACTCCAGTCACAGCCCAGTACGTATTTTGGTCCTCTTCAACAATGTTTGCATAATCTGTCTCTCTCCTTCCTAACTCAAAGAGTCAGCAGGTTTATTAAAAAAAATATGAGTAGAAATTACAGTTAGTGATGGATGAGGTTAATTTCCTTAGTTCCCAAATGAAATATTTGCCTTAGCATTTATTAGAGAAATCTGAAGTATGAAATATAAATAAAGCTTTGTCTCACATGGAAATTGTTAGAAAAGTAGCATATTTAAAAATTGTCAAAGAAACCCAAAGGAATTAAACCCCTAAATTATCAGTACTATGGAAGACAAAGGAAAGCCACTAGTGAAAATTTCTTGCTGATTGCAGTGACAGTTACCACAGGATATTATGGCGACTAATGTAGTTGTAATAGTCCAGAATACATAAAGAAAGCATGTGTGCTGTTCTAATCTCCCTATTAAAAGTAAAGACATTGCAAAGATTGAACATAAGTTGTAGAAGCAAAAGCTTGAATAATTTTAGGAACAAAATCTCAGTATGCGACACCCTAGAACCAGGTGGATATAAACAAGCTGGTAGAGAATGTAACATCATGCAGGATAGGATTAAAGGTGGTGAAGAAACAAATCTAAGCAATTCAGAGAAAATAGATTTTTTTTAAAAAAAAGAGCATACATTTTATCCTTGGTCCAGTATACTCTGCATAGTATCATCCATCTTATTAAGTTAAACCTCAGATCAGTAGCAGAGCTCCGGATAGCTTTTATATCCAAAGCCCCTTTTTGTTGTTTCCATTGTAATTTAGGTCTCAACTTCAAAGGTTTCTCATTTTATCAATTTTTAAACTGGATAGTATGATTTTTAAAGTGAATTTCACACTCAAGAAAGGTGCTGGATTAGCAACCACTGAGACCAAAATCCTCTTTTCACTAACAGAAAAAGTATGGCACAGGCAGATTGCTCACATCATCTTGCAAATGAGCCTTTAAGACCCACAACCTTGGCAATTAAATGAACCTTATCCAAGGGGCAGCTGTGTAATTTTCTCCAAGCCCATTCAACCCCTCGGCCTTCTGGTGGAATACCAAACAAAAGTGATAAGTCCAGGTGTGAAGGCATTTTTTGCCATGTGGACCTGTGTTCCCCAGAAATTTAACTAAGAGAACTAACTCATTTCTCTTAAGCCAACATCTAACCTTCAGAGGATAGTGACTTTTTTTCAGTTATTACTGACTCAGCCAGATTTGGACATCTTACTTAGAAGAGTTATCTAGCCCTTATTATTTTCAACATTTTTTTCTTTATCATCTTAAACAATAGGGGCAATTCAGGGGTTGGCCTCTGTACCAAACCAGTCTGATTTTTAATTTGCAGAATCATAAACAGGTGGAAATGGAAAATAACTACATGCTCTAATGCTGTACGTATCTCCCTGCCAGGACAGGATTTCTCCCTATTAGCAACCTACAATGCAAATGTTCTCATTAATCCAGTTTTTAAGTACCACATCAAATGGGAATCGCAAAATCTTCCACTCATAACCTTTGCCCAGCCTATATAATTACTGTAGTCTTGAAACAAAAAGAAAGGAAATTTCATCTTGGACAAATGAATTTATATTAAACATTTACCCATGTAAGAATGCCAACATTTTTTGAACTGTCTACTTCAAGTCTTGGATTTTCACAGATCCGAGCACTCCTGGAGGAGGAGCGGCTCAGATACAGCATATGGGAAGCCTAACCCACATTTTTCTTGTGAATGCGACAGTAAACAGATTGAGATGTCTGTTTTTGAAACATTCATGTTCATGATTGCAGAATGAGGACTAGATTTCAAAATTACTCCTCCACTTTTTATCATTCCAGAAGTTATTTCAGCTACATATATCAGGAGATAACTTCATGATAACATTAAAGTATAGTCTTAAATTTGGGAACTGAACCTTTTCACCCTGATATAGCAGCCTCTTATTGAAAATTTTACCTTTATCATTCTCCCCCTAGCAATTCTAGAGTTATATTTTCAAAGAAAGTTTTGAAAATCTGTGCCCACTGAAAGCTCATGCCTCTTGGAACCAGATAGCAGGTGCCTTCGCAGCTTCCAGTAAGCTGAGGGAAGAGGACACACCCTTCTCCAGATATCTGTTAGGACAGGTACCCACAAAAAGACTTCCCTCAGGCTTTGGCTTTGGCTTTGGCTTTGGCTTTGGCTTTGGCTTTGGCTTTGGCTTTGGCTTTGGCTTTGGCTTTGGCTTTGGCTTTGGCTTCCCCTCACTGTGAGCTCAGGCTACCCCCACAACCACTTCTGCCACACTTTATAGTTCCCAAGGGTGGTCACCTGATTCCCTTCATCATGTGACCTCTGAACTCTCAGTTACTCCTATGGAACTACATTTCCCAAAATTCCCACTCTCTAAAAGCACCCAAGAGCTATAACCAGCGCACTGGAAGACGTGAATCCATCCCAAGGACCAGCACACTGATACAAACCATATTCAGTACAGCATTCAATTGACTCACTGAAGTTAATGGGACTGTGACACTCTTTACTGTACATACAGTCTAGCCAGCACATTGTGAATGAACTATTTAAGCTAACAGCCTATCAACTAAAACAGTAGGCCATGAGAAAAGCTTATCTTCACCTGATAAGCTTTCCTGAAGCCGCTTCAGCTAATATATAGGTAATGGCTGTATGACTCATCGAAGCATGCAAGGGCATGTGACTATATCATGTGATATTAGACTCCATCTTATGCTGGTACCTTTCCATAAACTGTACTGAGGACTTTGTTTAGGACAATGAAGTTCCCTCCACATGGAAGAAGCTATACAAGGGGGAAGTAACATCACCAAAGGCCTCACTCCCCCTACAGCACAACACCTGAAAACACCTAAGGAACAAAGGTTGAACTGGGGAAGGGGTCCTAGGTGGAACAGAAGAATTTCAGCTTGTGTATACAAAAGTGGTAACCTGCTTGTACTAGCTAGCAGGGTGAGACAGCTTGATTCAAATCCTATCTAATTTATAAAGCTTAGATTGTGTTTGTTTTATTTCTTAGGTAATCTGCTTTGATCTATATGCTCATTACTTATAATCACTTAAAATCTTCATGTAGTTAATACATTTGTTTTATATTTTTTACCTAAAACAGTGTGTTTTCCTACAAGTTGTGGAATCTGCTCAGGCACAAAAAATGGTGCATTGTCCTCTCCACAATGAGGGAGGGGCAGACTGAGTAATAAATTTATACTGGTCAGGCTTTTTACCAGGGCAAGATGGTGCAGCTCTGGGGTCCTATGCTGTGGAGCTCGGGGGGCAGGGGGAGCTGGCTGGAGCCTCTCTATTGTTAGTTCATGAGTGGCTGAAGTATTCATATAACTTCATCTGGGTGTGTCTCTGCGTATGTAAATATTTGTGAGAGTGCAGAACCGGGAGCAGTCTGTAACTTGTCACAACCTCACAGTGTGAGAGGGGGCCGAGATGGGTATGCCAGAGTGCTCAGTGGTACCTCAGTTCCAGGTTGCACCCTGGGGAAGTCCGTCACAAGGACATAAGCATGTTTTTATGTACTGTCTAGAATGGAATGACCTTAATCACATGTTTAAGTCCTTTGCTTAATTGGGGACACAGAGATTTGGTTCAATGGGAGTGATAAAACTGCTAGATATGGGTTTGATGGCATGCTCAAACTTTTCCTCATTTTCTTTTTAAACTAACCTCATGGCAGTGAGAAATGAAGGGCCTGTACAAACAAGCATGTCATTTCTCTCATATCTGCCCCTCAATCAAAGCTATGGCAGACCTGATATGACTCATCACCTGCTGAGAACTTCACTTCATACTGTGAGATCTGAGGCAGCAGCAAGACATATGTGTAACATATGAATTTTCTTTGTTTGCTTTACCGATGGATGACAGAGCAAAGTCATTGATTTGATTAAGCAGTTTGGTACTTAAAACAATGAATAATATGCCATCAGAATACACAGCCTTCTTGTACTTCATCTCCCCATGTTTGATGGCTTTAATAGTCTCATTTTGTTAAATGGCACTAGCTAAAGGTTTCAGGCTGTGCCAAACAACAAAGAGGATAAATAGATCCTGAAACTTTTTGGACTATGAAAATAACATGACAAACCATTATTTTATAATCGTTACCTCTGTCTCTATATAGCAGATTTATTCTCATGCTCAGTTAAGATCACAATTCATCATGTTAGGCAGCAAATAGACATGTTACATTCAAAATGGTCAGCTGAATCCTTTGCTTTACGTGGCTGATATTTAGCCATGCACAATATTCTATTCTTCTGGGTTAGACTTTTTTAGTTGCTCTCCATAGGAAGTGTAAGAAACAGAAAGGAAGGGGGATAGTTGATTCAGTTGCTTTGTAATGTAGATTTCTTATCTAAGTCAATGGTTCAAACCCAGTAATGGCCAGCTCTTGCTAATGTGCTGGTTATTTGATGGTATTAACTGTCACTCCTGTTGGCAGTGTCATTAGAGAAATAATTACAACCAGAATGAACTCCATTGTTTCTGCTCTCTGTCCAGATTAGGTAAAAACACATTGATATTGCAGTATGGGGAAGCTTGATTCCCACTGCCCAGGTGTTTTCTGTTCTCTGGATTGGAAATGTTAGTCTCCAGGGTTGTCTGTCACTTTCCAAGAGCAATACATTTCATCCAAAAAGAAAGACTTGTTATATCCTACTGTCACAACTAATTAGACTAAAGCCGAAATAGTTTATTGTATTGAAATCCCTCATTTAAAGCAAAAATTATAAAAAATTGGCCTAGCTGAGAAATTCATTAAAAAAACTCACACTTCAAAAGCTTTCATCGTCTCAGTTATTTTGACTCTAATAACGTTGTTACATGAAATCCCTGTCTTCTCTGAAGTTGCTCTTGTAAAATTGCAGTTAATAGCCATATTTTACAAGCTCAGAGCTATGCATGTGGTTTATTTGGGAATTAGAGTACAGGAAAAAAGTTATTTGAAAAATTTGCAACACTGTAATTGTGTGGCTGCATCAGTGTCTCCTTTATAAACGCCTGTTACCTCAAAAAAACTATTAAGGTTTTAGTTTTGACCTTTAGGACACTGGTTTATCTCAACAGGGACAAAATTGTTCCTCCTCCAGCAATAACTGCGTCAGTACAGAAACAATGGCCCCAGTCCAGCAAAGCACTTAAGCATGTGCTGAACTGAAAGCACAAGTGTTCTCCCATAAATTTAAAGACACTCCAAGTTAAGCATATGCTTAGATGCTTTGCAGAATGGGAGCCAATGTGAGGTGGACATTGCTGTGTATTCTTCAAATACTCTTCTTAAAGCAGGAGGGAGTTAGAAGGACCAGATGAGGAGAATCAAGCCTCCAAACCCTATGGCTTCCTAAAATCTGTGCTAGTTAATGTGTTTGGCAAAGTCAGTTCCACTGTGTTGTCCTCCCTAGGAGCATGACTCTTGGATAATCCACCTTCAGATGCATAGTTGAGAACTGAGTGGAAGATAATATTGCTTCAGAAATGGATGATTTCTTTTTGGCAGAACTGGCTGCTTCATTCACTGCATAGCATTCATCCTATACATGAGAACTTGAGAGTAAAGCAGGGGTCCCATAGGAATAATAGGATGTGAGGGTGTGAGTATAGATTATGACACACACAAAGGGGTAGACCAGGTTGTGGGAGTAACCATAACTTTGCATTTCCTTGTTAGTGAGATTTCAAACCTTATCATCCTTTTAACATCATGTTTTAAATTCCATATACAGTATTGCTTTTAAATGTGAGTTCAATGGAAAATTTCTCCACTCCTGACAAAGTAAATAAGTATTTGAAAAACGGACCAGTTTGAAAAACTAGGAAACAGAACTCCTTTATTTACTCACACTACAGATGCAAGTCAGGCAGGGGCACTGCAGTCTTCCCTACATTCTACCACCTGAATGCCTCCACCTCTGCTTCCTGAATGGACGCTCCAGCTGAAGATCTTCAAATGGTTGCTAACCAGGTTCTGGAATAGTGAGATGGGTCTATTTTTTCCTATAGCTACTTGTCCTCCAGAGAAACCAATAAGGGATCAAAAGAAGGATTCAAATGGAGTCTTCTGGAATTTCCATAAGACCTAGAGGGATCACTGCTTCATTTGGTCCCTTCTTGTAAGTAAACCAGTCTCTGTGCCCATTAAGCCTTTGGTCCCTCATTTGACATTGTTGGCAACTATGTAAAAATCCCTCTGCACCAGTACCTGGGCTGAGACCACCGTCTTCTTCAACACATGGAAAGCCACCAAACAACTTGACAACCTCAGAGTCAAACTGGCCACCTGGAGAGAATTGGTAATGAAATACAGAACCTACTTGCTTAGACACCCATTTCTCCAATAGCTCTGTTTTAAATAGTTGTGCTGTTTTATTTTACAGATAACACAAGTGCACTCCTTCAAACAAAAATACATCTATACTTTTACTTACACTCACTGTTTATATGGCAGTCTTAAAGTTAACTTTATCTGTACCTTTTCAGGGACAATACACAGCTGCATTCATATACCACTGATTCCCATTGAAGATAAAGGATTATAATGCCATCTGACACTCGTAAATTCAGTGCTTACAGCAGAACATCATCCTGAAGTCAAAGCAGTAAAAAAAGTGTTAACAGTTACACTTGTACAGATGAATTATAATTCTGATCCTCTGGTTTGCCAGTTTACTCTGGATGCAGTGGTGCATGTGATTTTATGATAGGTACACATGTCAACACTGGAGATAAATAATGAGCCTGTTTAAACTTGTGCTGGACATTACAGTATTAAAAGGATTACAGCAACAACATTACAAAACTATTTTAAAAATCCTCATTAGCTTTCTGTGAGTGAATGCAGTTATGCACAGCTAGGAGCAACTAATTATTTTTATGCTACCCCTCAAGGCATCCAGATGGCATTAAAGCCACTGTCATTAGCTTGATATTCTGTTCTACTTGCATCTAAAAGCTTCCCTGCAGAAAGATAAAGACCTGGTGTAGCCTTTTTAGATGTTGCTGCAAAAATTATTTCCCCAATAGAAGTAAAAGTGTAATGCATTATTTTTAATGTGTGAGAGATTTCCACTCAAGTGCACCATATCTAAAAAAACATACATATACCCACATGAAAAAAGAGGGGCAATGGTCAGGGTAGTCCCAATGTCATTCACAGCAGTTGTTGCACATCTTGCAAGACCTCAAGAATCTATTTAGTAAGGAATCCTATTTCTTGTAATTGACCAGGTATGCCTTATTATACCATGAGTTGATATCATGTACTTTGAAAGTCTTTATCCCATACCAAAGGCTCTTAAGCAAACTAAGCAGTCATGGAATAAGAGGGAAGGTTCCTCTCATGGACCAGTAACTGGTTAAAAAGATAGGAAACAAAGGGTTGGAATAAATAGTCCATTTTCACAGTGGAGAGTGGTAAATAGGTACCCCAAGGAACTTTATTGGAACCAGTGCTGTTCAACATATTCATAAATGATCTGGGAAAAGGGGATGAACAGTGAAGTGGCAAAATTTGCAGATGATATGAAATTACTCCAGCTAATTAAGTCCAAGGCACACTGTGAGGAGTTACAAAAGGATCTAAAAACACTGAGTGACTGGTATCACAATGGCAAACTAAACTCATTGTTGATAAGTGCCAAGCATACACATTGAAAAAATTATTCCCAACTGTACATACAAAATGATGAAGTTTAAGTTAGCTGTTACCACTCATGAAAGAGATCTTGGAGTCCTTGTGGATATTTCTCTGAAAACATCCACTCTGTGTGTCGTGGCAATAAAAAAAGGTAACAATGTTGAGAATCATTAAGCAAGGAATAGATAATAAGATAGAAAATATCATATTGCCTCTATACAAGTTTATGGTACACCCACATCTTGAATACAGTGTGCAAATGTGATGGCCCAATCTCCAAAAAGGTATATTGGAAATGGAAAAGGTTCAGAAAAGGGCACCAAAAGTTAGGGGTATGGCACTGCTTCCATATGGGGAGAGATTAATAAGACTTGAACTTTTCAGCTTGGAAGAGAGATTACTAAGGGGGAATACGATAGTGATCTATAAAATTATGTCCAGTGTGGAGAAAGTAAATAAGGAAGTGCTTTTACTCCTTCTCATAACACAAGAAGTAAGGGTCACCCAATGAAATTAATAGGCAGCAGGTTTAAAAACAAACAAAAGGAAGTATTTCTTCACATAATACAGTCAACCTGTGGAACTCTTTGCCAGAGGATGTTGAGAAGGCCCAGACTATAAGAGGATTCAAAAAAGAACTAGATAAACTCATGGAGGATAGGTTCATCAATGGCTATTAGCCAAGATGTGCAGAGATGGTGTCCCTAGCTTCTGTTTGCCAGAGGCTGGCAACGGGTGACAGGGGAGAGATCACTTGATGATTATCTGTTCTGTTCATTCCCTCTGGGGCACCTGGCACTGGCCACTTTTGGAAGATAGGATACTGGGCTGTGGACCCTTGGTCTGACCCAGTATGGCCATTCTTATGAAGTACTTCTTCACACAGCACACAATCAGCCTGTGAAACTTGTTGCCAGGGGATGTTGTGAAGGCCAAAAGTATAACTTGTTTCAGGAAAGAATTGGATAGTTCATGGAATATAGGTTCATCAATGGCTATTAGCCAAGATGATCAGGGATACAACCCCGTGCTCGGAGTGTCCCTAAACCTCAGACTGCCAGAAGCTGGGATAGGATGATGGGGGATGGATCACTCAATAATTGCCATGTTCTGTTCATTCCATCTTACACATCTGGCACTGGCCACTATCAGAAACACAGGATACTTGTCTAGATGAACCATTGATCTGACCCAGTATAGCCATCCTTATGAAGGCAAATTTCCTCTGCTTTTCTGCTGGTGATCAGTTTGTGTCCTATAGCATGGAAACTGATCTGATTATTTTTATCCTGCGTAATATAACTGCAAAAGGTACATAGTTAAATGCATAATCTGCAAATCAAAATGTATCTGTTCTTCAGTGAATGAAGAAAGTCATGAGAAATATGTTCAGTAGGGAGAAGTTTGCTGCCATGCAGAGGTGCCGACTCTGTGTGTGCTCCAGCCCTGGAGCGCCCACAGGGAAAAATTAGTGGGTGCTCCGTACTCTCCAGCAGCCAAGCCCCCCCCATGCTTGCCTCCTTCTCCCCCCCAGCATGCCACGTCCCCACTCCTCCCCCTCCAACCCAGTACTTCTACCCCCTACCCCACCTAACAGCTATTTGGAGGTGCTTAGAACATTCTGGAAGGAAAGGGAAGGAGCAGGGACACAGTGAAATCAGGGGAGGAGGTAGGGCAGGGGTGGGGACTTTGAGGAAGGAGGTGGAATGGGGGTGAGAAGGGGGCAATCCTGCTTTCATACTTTTTCTTATTTTGTATAACTTGCCAAGATTACTCACACACAAAAATTGTGCATAATTTCACTATTTACAATGTTTTATATATATTGTTTACTAAAATTGTTATATCTTAGAACCCCAATTTTACAAGCTAGTGTAAGAAAGTTCAGAAACTTTAACACCTCAAAATTACAGTAGATATGGTGCATAAGCTGCAGTATGGTGTACTGCTTGCTTGCTTTCTGAAAACCGCTGCAAAGTGATTTCCAAAGAATATAAGGCATCAGAATGTGAAGGGATGTCAACTTGTTCTTCATCAACATCATTTTTGTTATGTAAACTTTCCCTCAGCCCACCATCACAAAAAACCAGGAAAAATGTTTTGTACAGCTGATGATTTGTAAGATTGGTGTTTGTAAAAATGAGGTTCTACTGTATTGGGATGATTCCCTGTTGTTTATTCTAGTCTAGTGCAACTCAACTGATTTCAGTGAGACTACTCATGAAGGAAGGTTGTAAGGAATAAGGTGTGGTTTGGTTCAAAGAAACATCCAAAAATCCAGATTTGGAATTGAATGCCTTCAAAATAGTCACCAAGATCTTTGTTCCAATTTTTGCATGTTGCAATTTTATTCATGATTTCTGCTCCATGAAGTAACCAACAGTAAATTGCCAGAGGGGATGGAAGAGTATTTGACCTGCAGACTTCAACATCTAGCCATGAAGCACTAATTTTGAAAGCAGAGCTAAAATCAAAAGGCTATACTTTTTAGGAGTCCTGAAGAAAGTGGATCTTGCTTTTATAATTTTTTTTTATACATAATGGGAGATATACCTATCTCAGAACTAGAAGGTCATTGAGTCCAGCCCCCTGCTTTCACTAGCAGGACCAAGTACAGATTTTGCCCCAGATTCCTGGGCAGCCCTCTCAAGGATTAAACTCACAACTGTAGGTTTAGCAGACCAATGCTCAAACCACTGAGCTATTCCTCCCCTCCTCCTTCTTACCTGTTGTCTGTTACTTTTACTGTTGTCAGCTCCTTGCCTAGCTCCATTAGGCAATTGGATCAATCTGTCCTCATTTTCTATTAGAAAAACATTCTATGTACTTCTGCCTTTTTAGCTATTCCAGCATTGAGACTGTTGCCTTGAAATGCTTTTAAGGGCAGCCATGTAATGGGCAAACTGAACTTGCAAGTATTATACAGTATTACTGTGCTTAAGAGTAAAGGGCTTTATCTACCTTAAATCTAAACAAATTCAAACTGGAAATAAGGTGCACATTTTTACCAGTGAGAATAATTAACCATTGGAACAATCTTCCTATGAGTGCGGGTGGATTCTACATCACCTGAAATCATTTAATGAAGACTTTCATTTTTTCTAAAAGATATACTATAGTTACCTCGACCAGAGTTATGGGCTTGTTCCATGGCTGTGTGTTTTTCAGATCAGACTAGATTTTTAGACACCACTGTGATTCACAGAATTCCTGCGTGGCTGCTGACTTAAGCCTGTAGATGTCTAAACTTGGCACCTACATTTTTGAACTAAAAGTTTCCTACATGCCTAAGTTTTTGCCTCTAGGCATGTGCCCTGCTGCTTCACTCTAGATGTCTGGACACCTATCTCCCATCTAAACCCCAGAGTGATTCATGAATCAAGGGCATACAGGTACTCCTGTGCCTAACTTGTGTGTGGGGCCTGATCCAGTAAGCATGCCCAGAGGCTACCTAACTCCACACAAAGCAGTGGATCTCCCCATTTAACTTTTAGGCCAGTGGTTAGGATACTCACCCAGGATAAGAGTGACCCTCTAGTTCAAGTTCCTCCTCTGCCTGATGAGGAGAAAGGATTTGAACAGGGATCTGCCATCTCTCAGGTAAATGCCCTTACCACTGGGCTATGGGATATTCTGATGTAGGGCTCCCTCACTCTCTCATATTGCAGTTGTTCCACCTTAAGTAATTGAATAAATTCATTGGAATTGGGCTAGAGGTAGTGTTAGAATGACTTTATAGCCCAGTGGTTCAGGCACTCAACTGCAAGGTAGCAGGTCCCTGTTCAAATCTCTTCTCCTCATTAGGCAGAGGGGGAACTTGAACTGGTAGTCTCCCACATCCCTATCCACTAGGCTAATGGGAAGAAGGGAGATCCTCCCACCCACACTGTTCTGTGTGGCCTCTAAGCACACCTACCAGATCTCCCCCTAACTCACATATGGTTTGTGAATGGCTAGCCAGAAATGAGCATCTCCCAGTGCCTAGTTTAGGAAGCTCCCCACCTCTTATGCTAGCTTGATGGATTGCATTCTAAGGCACCTGTCTCTCCTCACTCATTGTATAGGAAGTTTGGATCACAATATTGTTCCTGTGATTTTCTAAGCACCTAAAGGTTAAGCATTGCAATACCTAAATCCTTTTGCCAAACTTAGATGTGTTTTTTCATCTGATGACATGCTCCATTTTCTCAGGAAGCATCCCGCAGATGCTCCTTGAGGTATTGGGGTGAGCAAGGTAGTAACAGCGGGAGGACCGGGGGACAATGTCTCTTTGCCTGGCTGCTTTCAGACATTGTCAGCTTCCACCAATCCTGTGTTCTGTTAAGAAATTGTTGTGCCGCAATGATGGGCAAAATGATTCCTACATATATACCACACTGTAGTTTGTTACATTCTGGTGAAAGTGCTTATAAAGGAATTTGGAATTTTTTGAGCTGATGCAAAGCACTTGAACAATGTACGATCATTATAGCTCATAGGTATTTCTTCATTAGAGACAATTAACTCTGAATTAGTTCATTTCTGTTTATGGGTATATAAGCATTCCTTCTAGTGGAAATCTTGTTCTGAGCGCAGCGCTACCAGATGGAAACCCTAGACTGTCAACGACATTTGAGTATGAATTTTTAAAACTAACTACATATGCCAAAAGGATTCTGATGCACAATGATCTGAATGTCAGAGGGACCTTGGAGCTACATCCTTGCCTTGTATATTTATAGTTTACACCAAAAACAATGAATTTGTGCCTAATTTGTACTCTGTTTTGTCAGTAAATGTAAGAGTTTTATAGATGAATCTGTCAAGGGTTGCACCAAGAGTAATTAATTCGGCCAGCCTTTCAGTTTTCATGCTGACGTTTTTTAAAGAGCACGCTCACTGTAAATGCAAAAGGGGTGAGTTTGCCTTTAGGAGACCTGAAAGGTAGATTAAGAACCTCTTAACAGAGACCAGTGCTAGAAGTGGTCATCTCAGAACACCAATATTACTATTATTGTGATTATTATTTGTATTACAGTAGCACCTGAACAGAGATCGGGGCCCCATTGTGGTAGTCACTGTCCAAACACTCAGTAAGAGACATAACCTGCCCTGATGAGCTTACAATCTAAGTATAACAGACAGATACAGGATAGGAGAGAGGAAATATCCCCATTTTACAGGTGGAGAAGTGAAGCACAGAGTGCAGGAGCCAGATTCTCAGTTGGTGTAAATCAGTGTAGTTCTAGTGACATTATTGGCGCTACATTGATTTACATCATCTGGATTTAAATGACTTTGCCAAGGTTACACAGAAAGTGATGGAGCTGGGAATTGAATCCAGACCTTCTGAGTTCCCATCCAACATCTTAACTATTTCCTTCCTTTCACACTATGCATTTCAAAAGGAAGCCATAAAAGGAGCTTTTTTCATTCTTATTTTTTGATGTGTACATGTTTGTGACTGATGTATTAAAAACACAACTGTAAAGTAGAAAAAAAATAGAAAACTTCATACTGGATATATTGCTAGGGATACTTAATTAGCCTGTTTTTCAAATATTAGAAGACCAACTTTGGGTGCCCACACATTTTGATTATTAAGTAATTAAAATGAAAAATAATTGAATTTACCTCTAGTGGCTTTGTCTCTTTTACATACAGTCATCATGAAGAAGCCAGATAATTTTATTAGAGCTTCAAAGTTTGGAATGAAAACCAGAGTTATGCAAAGTTTGAGGAAGAGGAGAATCCAGTGTTCTAGTTAGGGAATCATCTCTGTATTTTATTCTAGGTTAATGTATTTTTTTTAAATTGAACTTTTATTATTAACAGTATGCATTGTTTGCGAACATCCATTATGCAACCACGACAACAGTTAATTTATGAGTTATTCCACACTGTGTCGTGCCGTCTCCATGTATCACTCCGTAACACCATTGTGTGTTTAAATAGCTTTTAAAGGCTTTCAAATTACAGGAAAAAAATAATACTCATTATGTAAGAGGGAGTTACTGTTAGAGCTGTGCAAAATTTATTGTTCTGGATTTGCACAGACTCAGTTTTGGTTCATGCTCCTTATTTATTTATATAGGAATTCTGTTGCTCATTACTCTGACCACCAGAAAAACCTATACATTTAGCCTCACAATACCCGAGTGAGGTAAGGAAATTATCACCATTTTAGATGGAAAAACTAAAAAGCTGAGTTCCTAAAGGTCACAGATGAAGTCTGTAGCAGAGCTGGGAAGAGAGCACAAGTAGAGCTTCGGTCTCCCTGGCCAGCACCCTAGCCACAGGACAAGTCTTCCTCTCTCAAGTTCCATTTCCCAAGCTCCTAGGTGCAACTCAGCCAATACTGCCACATTCTGGCATTTGAAACCCCTGAGTTTCACATGGCTTCCACCCAAAAAACATAACCCAGCCCAAACTCAGGGGAAGGTTCTACAAACTGTGGAGCTGAGCCAAGTTTGATGGCAAAGGTTTGCTCAGCTTCAGTTATTAAGGGACAAGACATGATCTACAGTGATTCCACTTAAATTCTTTGGGTATGTGGTCTTTTCCACGTGTTTGACCATCGCTTTGCAATGATGCATGAATATGAGAGCAATGGGGAGCACAATGGGGGAGGAAGGATTAGCAAATATCTACCTAGGCAATGAAAATTTTAGCAGGGATCCTTAGTCCCACCCTCACTTCTACTTCTTTTGCACTACTCAGGCAGTGCAAAGCAGCAAGAAAGCTACCCTAACGGGACAGCTGCAGAATGCCCTGGTGTAGGGCAACCCCTGAGTGGTTGAGCTAGCTATACCCATTTCACGCAACACCTGTTCCCAGCCTGCTTCTCCCACAGTAGGTGGCATGCTGGGGCAGAAGAGGCACAGCCTTACTTGGGTGAAGGGATTGCTCTTGCTTAGTACCGCAAGCAATACTAGCATGTCCAGAGGCAGGAAGGGGGGAAGGGCAGGTCTACAGCCCTCCGCCCCCATTACACCCTCCAATAAAGTTGTCCAATGCAGTGACTCTGCTTCCCAGAGGGCATTGTGCCTTTCTGGGGTGGAAAGATTCTATCTGTTCCCAGTACAGATTCCACCTTAACGCACAGTTGAGCTTTAAAATGTGCTTCATCCTAGATATTTATTTATTTTCATGATGGCAAGTCAGTCTTTTCATTTGTATCTGTATTATCTGTGTGCATTTTCCATTTACACGTGTAAGCAGAGTCAGGATAAGCTCTACCCTGACATCTGGTGGAAAGAATTTCAGAGAGTGTATTTGCATAGGCACGCCTACCCTATCCCAGACTGCTGACCTGTGGGACTGCTTGGTGACAAATGACTCACCCTCAGTTGGGTGGTACTTGCTAGACAAGGGACATGGCTTCCAAACCCAGTGAAATGAGAGAGGCTGGGGACAGGTATCTGTGCCTGGTGGTGCAGTCTCCTTGTGGAGCCAGAAGCACCAGTTCCACCCCCTTCTCTCCCCACTGTGGAATGTCAGAGTTGATTTTTTTTATTCCCTCAAGAATCTAAATACAGGTTACTGAGCTGAATTCACTTTGGGCTAATGGTGCACTAGCACTGGGGCTCCCCTACTAAGAGTTGAGATCACTAAGAGTTGAAATCACTAAAGAGCTGAAATTACTGAGCTGAGAGCACTGAGTACTGTGCTAACTAGTGGGGAAGCCTGAAGATATGCTGTGGAACAGAGCGGCTGGCGGAGTGGAGCAGTTGTGGGGATGGCTGGAGCGGATCACGGGACAGCTGGTGGCAGCGGAGCGGCTGGCAGAGCAGAGCAGCTGGTGGAGCGGAGCAGTTTCTGAGGACGGCTGGAGGAGCAGAGCGGAGCGGCTGGTGAAGCGGAGCAGTTCGTGGAGAAGGCGGAAGCAGAACCCACGGAGAGGCAGGGCAGTTGGCCCTGGACCACGTAAGGTGCCCTTTTCTACCCAGGCTTGGGGGGAGACCTCTACAGATAAACTCTCGAACTCTGGGGTGGCATTGACCAGAGACTTTTGGGTTGTTGGACTTTGGGGTGATTGGACTTAAAACCCTAAGGGGAAAAAGGACAGTGCCAAACGTACTTGGAGGTGGGTTTTGTTTATGGTTTGTGTTATAACCCTGTTTGTGGTGTTTCTCCAATGGGATGCCGCATTGATTCCTTCCTTTATTAAAAAGATTTTGCCACACTCAGACTCCGTGCTTGCGAGAGGGGAAGTATTGCCTCCTAGAGGCGCCCAGGGGGGTGTGATATGTGAGTGTCCCAGGTCACTGGGTGAGGGCTCGAGCCGGTTATGCATTGTGTTACTGAAACAGAACCCCTGGATACTGAACCCGGCCCTTGTTGCTGCCAACTCAGAGGGGCAGAAGGGTTACACACGCTTTTCTAGGCCTTGCCACACTTTGGATTAATGTAACATACATATAAAAGGCAAATCAATGCCACTGAGCAATGCCCACACCAGTCTCCCACCCAGTTATGTTGAGGAGCCCTAGCTGATGGACTACACTTTGGTGCACAAGACCACTAAATGTAATAAGTTTCAAGGAAAGTGCTATTTTACCAGTAATGTAACCTACTGTGCAACATACTTTTATTTCAGAACACAGCACACAAGAACTATATCAGCCAGTTCCAATCTGACCAGGCCATAAAACTGTAGTAGCAAGTTTCCAAATTTCTGCCTGCTTTACTGAGGCTAAGGAACCCACTGAAATAAATCAACCAAGAAGAACCCAAAGAAGGCTAGTCTTTGTGCACACTATCATTCAGTGGCCACTTTTGTATTGGAAACATCATACATGGATTTTCAGACTGTTCTTGTTTCAGTCAAGTGTTTGCCATTATTGGGGCTACTACTTATTTTTGCACACTTGGGGCCAGAGTCTGAAACTTTTACTCGCACTGATGAGCTGTTACATAAAAATAGTCCATAGATGTCATTGCTTATATGCGCAATTCCTTCCTGTTGTTGACACCCCTTAATCACTGAAAATCTACCACTCTTACTCAAGATGGGTGACGCTTGACCCTGCAAATAATCCCAGTGCTTTCTATGGGATCAGGGGAAGGGATTACTCAGCATGAGTAAGGCTGGCAGAATTGCATCCTATTTTATTTATGACTTGATTGTGAATAGTACCTTATTTATTAGGGGCCACAGTGTGACTTTACAGTCGGCCCTGAATGAGAGCTGCCCTGTAGATTCCTCATCCCAGAGCACAGCAGAGAATGACCTGTGTTTCAGAGTCATAATTCATCCCCCGCCCTTCCCTTTGCCCCGGGGAGGAAAGAGTGAGAAAATTACTTCTTCCCTTTTCATGGAGCAGTTTAGTGCCCCAGGGAATACCATTAGGAAGTAGGAGTGAGGAGCAAGCACTGATTCCATTCCACCAAATGAGGAAATGCCTGGGCAATATTGGGCATGTAACCCTGCTTTGCTCCCCATAGCCGGAGTCAAATTCTGAGCAAGACCTTGCTCTCCCTGTATAAAGGCGACAACAATCTAGCCCAAAGCCAAAGTATAAATGCTTCAGGCCCAGCTCCTGCTGTTATAGAAGTCAATGGCAAGATTCCCATCAACAACAATGAAAGCAGGTGCAGACCTATTGTTATAGGAGGCAAACTGGTATAATTGCCAGCATACGCATGGGGATTTGCTTTTGCACAACCTTCTGATCTAATTAAACAGGCTGCATTCCTGTTGATGTGCCTAAAGAAATCCTGAAGGGAGGCATAACTGCTCTCCTAGGCTGTTAAGCGGTGTAAACTAAAAGCCTATTTTTCCCTCACTTTTAAGCATTTCACCTGCAGCACAGCATCATTGTTTGTTTATTAGTAGATTACATCAATTAAAGCATAATATTAATTTGTGAAAAGCTTCAGAACTCGCTTCTTGTATTCTAAAGAAGGGGCTAATATACTTGTTTGTGTTGCTGTTGATGAAATCTCATCTAGTACAAAAAAAAAGAAATGCCGACATGAACTGAAAAGGAATTGTTCTCGCCAGATGCCATATAAATGTTCTGTATTTGGAATGGTTTATTTTTTTATGACCCCTGCGTCCTCTGTATGAGCGAGGAGGATATTTACATAGGTCATTGCAGTACTGGAGATAAAAGTGGGTCTATATACACACTCCTTACAAAGAAAAAAAAAGGATGTTCTGAACTCTGAAGCTCACTCTTAATTAGACTGAAGTTACTGTATATTTTATTTAATAGGGGTCATTAGTAGGAGTTTCCGATGGTTATTTTGAGAATGCAGGTATAATTAATTCCCCCAGGAAACATGGGCAATTAGATTTATGCTATTGTGCCCGTGTATTACTCTGCCTCTTTCCCATGGATAGCTACATCTGAACAAGGAGATGATTATATACTTTAAAAATGCAGTGGTGTTATTGACACTGTGCCTTGCTTTTATCAGTCAAAAGATAATAACCACACTGCAGTCTAGAAAGGGTGAGATTGTGACTATCACCCAGAGGAGATGCTAGAAACAACAGAATTTTGACCATTGCAGGTAGTAAAAACCTATCTAGGTTTTACCTGTGAGGTGCATTAGTTACCATGACATCCAGTGCCAGGCAGTGGCAGTTACATGTGCAATCTCAATAGGAGCTGCAGGTGCTCAGCACTCTTGAAAATTATTCAGGCCATAATTTGTTCCCCCTTCCTCCCATTTAATAGCAGAGACCAAATTTTGTTTGTGTGTGCACAGTGGGGTGCCGTTCCATGACTGGGGCTTCTAGGTGCTACCATAATAAATAATAATAGTGAGCAGAAGATAATGGTCCTGAGGCAAAGCAGCTGAGGTACAATTCCCTCCCTGCTTTCCTCTTGCTCCCGGGTTACTGCTCTGCATCAGTAACAAATTAAGCACCCTCACACTGGCTTAGCTGCATTGGCTGGCAGATGGCTGGGATGGAGCCTATTTTCTAATCCCTGCTCACACTCTGTTTGGGGGATGTGGGAGTGAAAGGCTCAAGGCTTTCAGTAACCCATAAAGGGTCCCTTACTCTCTCATACTCCAGGACAGGTATGTGCTCTAAGGGGCAGTTTAGCCCTGAAGCTTTATAGTTTTTGCAGCCCCAGGGAAAAAAAATAATAATAATTGGACCTTCCTCTCTCCCTCTGTGGATTCTAGAACATCCTTTATATAAAAACAACATTCCACAGTAATGGTTCAAAACCCTGAGGTTTACAGTTGTGTTATTGAAAACACGGTGGATCCTTACTGGAGAACACCGTTGTTTTGAACACCGGATAGTGCACTAAGATTTTGGCTTGCAGAATTCCACAAAAGGTACCTTCAAAAATAGTGAGGCTGTATTTTGAATGACAAAACCCATTCAGCTCTTTTATCTCTTTGGGATGCCAAATTTTAACTGATGTTTGAGTACTGAATAGTTTTCCTTGCCATTTGCAGAGTCCTTTGAAAGAGCGAATTGAGGTGTGGGGGAAGCTTACTGTGACATTTTATTTTGAAAGCCAGCAGATGTACTGAATCAATTAAATTGAAAATGTTACAGCTACTGCATACTAAACGCAGATGCAAACATACACATTTCTGAACACAATATATCATTTCAAATCTCAGCTATTACATGCATTGAAAAGTATAATTGAGATTGTCAATCAGTTAACTGTGTAACTAACTTTGAGAAACTAAAACCAGGGCAATTATTTGGACTGGAGAGAATGTGACTCTCGAAGCCTGAAGCTCCTAGTTCAGCCAGGACTCACAGGGCTTCCAGGTTACCAGTTAGGCTGCCAGGAAGGCTGCCGAGGAGCTAGGAGCCTGGAAGCCCTGGGAGGTGTGCCATGGTCTGAGGCCCTTGGTTCAGCTAGGGCTTCCAGTTTCCCAGTGCCCCTTCAGCTTGCCACATGGGAGAACAAGATCCTGGGAGCTCTAGCTCCCAAATTCTCTGTCCTGTGCCTTGGCAGTTTGGTCTCCCAGGATCTCTGGCTCTGGGTAGCCCAGCAGGTGGATTGTCCCAAAGCTGGGGCACCATTTCCAAGTTCTCCACTAAAAGGAATTTGGAGGGGTTGTTCAATTCCAAAAGGAGAGTTCCTTTTCTCCACTAATGCACAGCCTCTGCATGCCTGGGAGCAAACACAGGCAGAATGTGTCCCCTGTGGTGGAGTGGCTCACACAAGTCTTTAATGAGTGCTCCATGTAAGTGGCAGAATCTAGCTGTTTGTGAACATTTAGAAAAAGAAAATGGCATCTTAGTTGTAAAGAAGAACCCTGTAATTTGAAATACACAGATGCCCCTGCCTTTTTAGTGTAACTATATATAAGTGCTGTGTGGTATCATCCTAGTCAGGGGTTGCTTTCCTCTTAGTTTCCTTCTTTTAATTTTTGGTCAGCAATAGAGCCTTGTAGTATATATGGTACTACGGATTAGAAAAGGTGACAAGTCAGGTCAACAATAAGGGTTTACTTGAGTCAGTAATTCTCTAACTGTAGTCAAGGGACAAGTGAGAATACACTGAATATTTCCACACGGTCCACAGAGCTTCAACTGTCACAAATGGTGACAAGAACTGGTGATCCTCAAGCAATGAAGTTTCTTACAAAGACTTTGTTAACCACTACACCAGAAAAGATGAGCACCATTCTACATCCTGCTGGCTCCTTGAAATCTTTTTGGGGGTGCTGCTTTGGGTAAATTCAGATGATGTCAGATTCACATACAACCCAAAACGCTAGAGGGGAAGCAAACACAAAGGACAAAACCAATCTGCAAAGTGAGCTGCAGGTCTGAGGTATGCAAGCAACAAGGAGAGACTTGGTACAAATAAACATATCAACAATCCTTTATCCAGACACCAAAAACAAAACAAAAAAACCCAGCACATATACAAAATGGGGGGGGGGGAGATGTAGCCAAGAATTACAGTTGCTGGAAGTCAGGTGTGGGCTCCTTATTGGATTATTCATAGAGCAGCTGGTCTACAAGAAAATCTATCTTAAGAAACTGTACAAGATGAAAAACCTTGAGGCATTTTAATGTTTCTCACTATTTCATACTATGATATTTTCTTCTCCTTATCTTAACTGCTAGACAGAGGAGCTCAGAAATCAACTGGGCTCAGAGAGAACCCTGTTGTATATTGTAGCTGCTTCCATAAGTCCATGTCACCTCCAACACCCTGGTCTCAGTCTGCAAATCCCTCGGACTAACTCAATGGCGTATCTCCCAAGGAAGTGTGGGTGGAGGGAGAGGAGCGTGTTATGGATAAGCTATACCCAGCTGCTTAGTTCCATTGGCTTTAGCTGCCTGTGGTCAGCATAAGGAAAGGGGAACATATCTGATTCTTCTGTTGTGAATTAGAAATTGTTACACTGAAGAAATACATTACGGAAATGAATACTCATAAAAGGGGTTAACCTCAGCAAAAGATTCATACCACCTCATACGGGACATTTTAAGGATGACTATCAAAGCCCCCTTCATCTGAATTCTTCTGAGTACTTGGCTGAAGTACTTTCTTAATTTCATGGAAACTTAATATCTTGGAAAGCAGAAGGGGTTTTCCAGTCTAAGGCCTTGGGTTTTTTGGTGAATTTCAACTATGTCCTTGTTATAAATCCCTGTGCGGACATTCTTATTCCAACATAAGTGTGCCCTTTTCTGGTTTAGATTATGTCATTTGGGAAGGAGTTTAAGCTAAACTGAAAATAACCACTCTTTTTCCAGGGTAAGAATATCTACATAGGACGTTGTGCTAGTATAACTATATTGCATACTTGGTAAAGTCTTCTCATGTAGACAGGTCCTAAGAATCAGGATAGACCACATTTTCACTAGCTTTTGTTAGACGTTTAAACATTCTGGAAGCTACAGAATAGAAATACCTTTTTAATGCATCATTAAAAAAAAAAAGAAGAATAAATAGGCTAATTTTAAGAAATCCCTTCTAGGTCACTTTTAAGGCAGATAGGGAGGGACACATCAGAATTATACAAACTGTGTTTGGAAGGGAGTGAGAAGAGGTGCTGTCAGGTAAAGGTGGCAAGTTGCTGAGAACTGTAGCCTAATCCAGCAAAGCATTAAGCACATGCTCAATCAAATGTCTGGATAGTCTGTTTTCTGAGGTAGAACTGGGAGGTAAACAGTTTTCCCAAGCTGCAAATATTTTCAAGAGTTTGATTTCCCCCTCTCTTCCTGCCATCTCAAATTGGGATGAAGAGTCAAAACGTTAAAAATATTTGTGAACCAAAAACTAGTGTTTTTTTTTATTTTGGTCAATCAAAACATTGTTTTGATAGTTTCAAAATGAAGTGTTTTGATTTTGCCCTGTAACCTAATTAGACTGAAAAATAGGTTAATAAAGGGCAAAAGTGAAAAATCATTTTGAACTAGGAAATTTGAATTTTTCATTCTGACATTTCCAAAATGAAATGTTTTGACAGTTTCAACATTTTCTTTTCCTCAACATGCTTTCAAGTGCAAAAGTTTGTCAAACCTGACTGAGTTTTGTGAATAGCATTAGTTTTGACAAACTGGCATTTTTAAACAAAAAATGATTTAGGAAAAAATATTCCAACTAGCTATATATTTATCACCATATGAGTGCCTCACAAACTTTAACATATTCTCACAATACCCTGTGAGGGAGGGAAGGATGTGATCTCATTTCACAGATGGGAAGAGAGGCAGGGACATACTAAGTGACTGCCCATGGTAGCATGTGGTAGAACTGGGGCTTGAACCCATGTCTCAGGCTAGCACCATAACCACTGGGCCATCCCTCCTCCTGCTGACACTGATATAGTTAAAGCGAGACACCTTCTTACGTGTTTTGCTAGATCTGACTGGAGCATTCAGCACCTTGCAGGATTGAGCCCCAAAAGGCATGACTATGTTTCCGCTAGAGTTCTGTGGCTGGAATTACTTGTGCTGAAACTGTGGTGGTGTTTTTAAACTGTCTAATCCATCTCAGTGCACGGTGAGCAGGAACAGTGCACATATTGTGAATAGAGCAGACCAGGGAAGATCAACTTGAGTCTGAGACACTCATTTCTCAACCAACAAGGAATTAGCCCTAGGAGAGCCTCCATCTCTTCTTCAGCTCCTCAGAAACCTGAAAATATTACCAATGATATTTTCAGTCATCTTCCTCTACTGTGGGAGAAATGGCCATTTTGATAACTATTGAAACAGCCAGGGCAACTCCTGAAAGGGCACAGAAGCCCTTTATTTCTACATAAGGGAATTACAGAGTAACCGAATCCAGCTTGAGGATGATCAAACTGACACAGCTGGGACATGGAAAGGCTGCCCAGTGCTGGGAATCTTATGGGGCTAGAAATGAGTTACTCATTCCTATCATAGATTCTACAAAGATCTTGTGCCCTGTATCTCTCCGCTGAGAGGACTGGAGAGGCTTTTGTGTCACTTTGGACACACCTGCAGGGGGATGAGGAAACGTACAGAGGGACTGGAATGTAAGAGGTTCCAATTAGTGCACCACAGATGCTTGTGGGAGGTGGATGGAGATGTATTCAGCCTAATTGGATCCCAACATTTTCAGCTGATCATTCAAGTTCAGAGCTGGTTTCAGTGCTGGGGGAGTGTACTGGACCCACACACTGTTTCACTGGCTTGAAGACCTGACTTCCTCCAGCTTCATGCACATGCCAAGAGAGAAGATTTGCCCATTCCAAAAAGCATGTCCTCATTGATTCAGCTGTGTTTTCTTGACAAATGTAAAATCCCCAATTTAGACTAAATACTAATGTGCAGATGCACAAAATAAAAGATAATTGCCTCCTTAATTAATTTTCCTGTTCTGAAGAGCACTGTGACATTTATGAATAAATCAGCAAAAAACACTTGAGTTTCATAGCTGCATTTTAAGTCACATTTTATGAATTTAGGCCTACTGATGGTTGCAGAATTACTTAAAAACAAAAGCTGAATGTTTTCAGATTTGGAAATAAATAGGAATTTGAATCCGCCTTTCATAAAATGCCTTTTACAGCAGCAATGTACAATGTATTACAATGCTATAATTTGCTACAAAGCGATATAATGTGATTAAATGGCTATAAACCTTTCTGGTACAGGAAAACATTGTTACATGTGGCTCCAGGTTTAAAGATACAGGGCTTGATCTTACTCTTCAATATGAACCTGCACTTCCTTTTGTATGCCATAAAAATTAGTATGTGTGCAGAGTAGCCTGTTTTACCAGATAGAAAACACAATGGTGTGCACCCACCTACTCTAACACTCAGATGATTCACTTCTCAAAATGTTGATAATTACAGAATTGTGTGTCATGGTCTTGGAGTTGCAGAAGTGTACACTGACGGGTATGTGGCTAGGTCCCACGTGGCTTCATAGGAGAGCATAAGCTCCTCCCCCCACCCCCAGCTCCATCTGGACTGTGGCTCTTAAGGCTGGGGGTGGGAGGGAAGAGGCTATCAACCCAATGTGAGTAAAGGTAGGGGGCATATCACTAGGATTGGGCATGGAGTGGTGTAGCTGCGGTTTTGCTCTTCCATGCACTGGCTAGCTGTGCTAGCTGGATGTGAGGGGGAAAATATGTTGCATGCTGTAAAAGGTTGTAGCAAGTTCTCCCTCCTCAGTGCAAGAGGAGAGCATTGGAACAACTGTGCCTTAGAGGGGTGTTTCTGGATGCACAGTTACTCCTGGGGGGTATAGCTCATCCTCCACCCTTTACTCAGGGCTGTGGTAAAGATCCAATCCAGCCTAGTGTTCACATGTGGGTTGGCACAACGCAGTATCTGAGAATGCAAGGAGCAGTTCCAAATGATCCTGTTATTGCCAAGGGCTAGTGTAAAGATGGTCAGGAGTACACAGAGGAAACAGCATGTTTGCGTCAGCCATTGGTTTGCTACAGAGAGGATCTCAGTTTAGGTTCTTCACTTGATCTCTCATTCCTGCAGAGCTAGGAAGGCAGTATGTCTGTCCCTGGGTGGAAGGAGCAATTCACATTGCTCTCCCAGGTCCCTCTCCAACTGACAGCAATATGTAGCTTTTCTTTGCTGGAAGGAGGACTGTGATGCTAGAACTGTAGAGGAGAGGGAAGTGAATAGGGAGAATAAATGAAGACGCCTCAGATTTGAGAGGGGATGGGGATCTTGAAGAATTCTTAGGGGAAGTGGAAAAATCACAAGGATTCAGGTAACAAAACTTAAAAAGAATTATAAGAGTCTGCATGAAGTCAGCAACCTGAGGCAATAAAATCTGTCTTCAGAACCCACTCAGTATGGCGCACTGTCCCATTCTGGTGTGATTGGCTGGGCCACATACAGAAAGTGACAGCTGCAGCCTGGCTGGGCCTTATGCCTCACACAGTAAAGACAGACTTTTATAAGGGCCCAGGTAGAACTGGGCAACATTCATTGTGTGCGTGTGGGGGGGCTTTTTTGGACACACACTTTTGGGTAGAGGAAATGAAGATTCAACGACACTGAAGTGTTTAGCAACTTCGTCAGTTTCATTGAATTTAAAATTGCTAAAAAAAAATCTATTTTTCAAAACACCTTTTGTTTCAAATTTTCCTTTTTGTTTCTTAAATAAAAAACAAACAAACATGTTCAACCTGAAACAATTTTTCTGGAATCACCAGAGAACCGAAAGACCCATTATTTGCTCGGCTCTAGTCCCAGATTCCATCCTGTTTGCCAATAAACTACCTAACAGTGCTGTGTTACAGAACAGCAGCCCCTGGATACTTGCCAGTCAGAGCTGAAGTGACTTTGCAGTCTACACCTCCACTATTCCATTTCCTCCCAGCCACTATCTTCCCCTCACTGTTCATGTCCATAGTTTTAACAGCAATGCTTAGGTGCGCTAACTGCAATACTTTATCTATAATAAGTTGTAACCTTAACATATGTTTATCAAGGATTTTGTCATGATACTCCCCTTGGTTTTTGGGACAACAAATAACTTAAAACCCCCACAATGTCCTCAGCACCCTTTCATGCCATCTTTCTTTCTTGGGTTCTCCATAGGTTCTGATGGCTTGGCTAAGCATCCAAACTGAGTTCTGAACCTATGACTTTTCCTCTTCACTATATATATATTAAATTTGTGTGTTCTGAAACATACCCCAGGCTTTCATATATTTGTTATGGTGAGACTGATTTATGCATACTGCTATGTAGCTTGGCTATATTAATGCTGCTGTATATTTCTATTGTCTTTCTCTGCAAGGGCCAAAGCCTATCACTGATAGTCAAATTCAGTGGGTTTTCAATTAAGCTCATAGTGCTAGAGGCAGAGCAAGAACTGTTTAATAGGGAAACTATTACATTGAGTTTAGGATTCACACAGAAGCAGAGGAAAGTTGTGGACAGCCCTACTACAAGTTATTGTGAGGTACATGTAAGCTGCACAGTCAATAGCGTGTGCTCAGAACAGATATTCATTGCAACCTATGACTGCCTGAGAGTGTATAGGTCAGATTTCTTTGGCTACGCATTTTCAGCAACAAAGGATCCTGGACAGAGACCAGATTGTAAGGTCTGTGTAACTGCTGCTCCTGCTTATTTTAGTCACACATCATGGAGGATCATTATCCTAGGTCCATCCTTGTACAACATATACAGGTCATAACATAAGTGTTTAAAATATATCTATATTCCATAAAGTTCTGAATGTCAAAATATCTGTAACAGCCTTTTCTCGCTCCTCCTCTATTTGTTGTAGTTTGCCTACTCCAAGTTAAGTGACATCATTCTTCCTTGTACTCAGTGTTGTTGTAGCGTTGTTGCAGCCATGTTAGTCCAAGGCTATTAGAGAGACAACGAGGGTGAGGGCAATACCTTTTATTGGACCAGCTTCTATTGGTGAGAGAGAAAGAGAAAGATGTTTTCAAGATTACACTGAGCTCTTCCTCAGATCTGGGAAACTAACTCAAACTGTCACTCAAAATACAAGTAGTTAACACATTTCAAGGGACCATTCATGGTGTAATGGCTCATTAACACCCCTCCAGTCATAGGGAAGAAAGACGGGAAAGCAACCAGTGGGGTTCTTAGCAGGTTACAGATTGTTGTAATAAGCCATAAATCCAGTGTCTCTATTCAGTCCATTATTTTTAGTGTCTAGCAAAAAGTTATGAATTTAAGCTTCCAGACTCATCTTTTGAAAGTGTTGTGCAGGTTTCCTTTGAGATTGAGGTGATCAATCACTCTGTATCTGACCTCTTTTTGAAAAGTGTTCAACCACAGATGATATGATGTCTTTGTCTTTTATCACTGTCCTGCATTAGGTCATTTGAGAACGTAGTAATAGTCTAGTTTCACCCACATACTTGTTATTGGGGCATTTAGTGCACTGGACGAGGTACACCACATGTTGGGATAGGTGTATGTAGGACCCCTTGATCTTGAAAATGTTGGGGTGAGGGTACTGATCATTGCAGCAGTGGAAAAATGTCTGTGGGATTTGCATCAGGTGTTCTGCAATGGTCTGGTGGCACTTTTCTCTTCCTTGATGCTTCTGAACTCATCAATATTTAGCTTGGATTTCCTGTAGGCTCCTGCAGAGACTTATGCACGTGCTTAATTTTGTGTGCTCTGATTAGTTTCATTGACTTCAGTGGGACTACTCACAACGTCACATTTAAACACATGCAGAAATCTTTGCAATATCAGGGCCTTTAATGCACCTTGTCTGTGACTGATCAATTTTTTGGTTTTGATGGATATTCATTCTCTCTCTGTCTCTTTCCATTTTCTGTTGCTTTTTCTCCATTTTCTGTCCTCCCTCTTCCTGTTCTCTCTTCTCCTCACTTCAATTTTTCCCCTCCTCACATCTCCCACCCAACCCTTTCCTCTTCACCTTGTGCCCTCTCACTGTCTTCTTTTCTCCTCTTCCACCTCCATCCTCAGTCTGTTTCCTTCTTTCTCTTCCTTATATCACACAAATACTTTATATTCATATAGCACATGGTAAGTGCTACTGAAAATAGTTATTACATACATACACTGAAATAAAAAAATGTGTTTGGATCTCTTGAGTTTATAACTAGTGGCAAGAGCACTATTGCTCACAATATTCTAATATCGGTTTGTATTCTTTTGAATCCCCATGCAATTGTCTACTATACTGCTTTCATCTTGTGCTCTAGCCAATTAAAGGAGTAGTAGTGTCAAGCTTTGAAGGGAGCCCTGTCCAGTCTCCTAGAAGTATACCTTTGACAACGGGCCCAGACAAGCAAGGGGTAGATTAGAAAATGGAAAGAAGAATACGAACCAGTGCAGCAGTATAATAAGTAAGAGTCCCTGACAGTGTGGTAACAGGCAACAAAAGACATGTCTTGACAAAAAGGTCATCATTTATTTTCTCTTCCCTAGTGAATTTTTAAATTCTTCACCTGGAAAGCAGGGAGAAAACTATCAAATTATTGCATGTCAAGGTCAAAGTGACCAAGTTCTGGATATAGCTGTAAAATTAGCTCTTGTATTGCCACGTACAACATTTATTGCTGGATCAGATTATTTGTATCTAAATGTATTCATAAATCAAGCAGATGGCACTTAGCAATGCATCTCATTTAAGGAAGTTGATATTTGCCAAGCTACTTGTTTCATAGCATTTTTTTAACCCCATATCGTTCAGCATTTAGAAACACTAAGTGGTTGATGTTTTAAATCAGTGGTTTTCAATCTTTTTTCATATCTGGACCCCTAAACATTTTCAAAGAGAGATGTTGATCTTAGACATAGTCTGCAGACCCCCAGGGGTCCACAGGCTCAAACCATTGTTTAGATACCCAAGTAGAATTCTATAGGGCCAGATCCTTATACTGTGACTCTTACTGAGCAATGCTTTATCACCCCACCAATCCCCATTTCCTCTGAATGGCCACCCTCCCAAGAAGCTCAGGAAAAGAGATTTACAAGCTTTGCAGAGTACCCTGAAGTTGAATAAAGTCAGGCTATTTGAAACAAACAGCTGCAGCGGCACAGGAGCCAGCAAACAGAGCTGTAAACAGGGGAGTTTCAGTGGGAGTTTCCAGGGGGATACTAAGACTAAGACAGAGGAACTAACAAGCTGATTAAGGGATACGGTGGTGGTCTGGTGCCTGCTGGGGGCTTGTGTTGTTTTGACTACCAGGCTTCAGGTGGGAAGGCTATGACTGATATAGAGGTAGCAGTGAAAGACACAATGAGGATGACTGGATGTGGAAGCTGTGGCATGTACATGATCCTGGAGGGGGCGCCTGAAAAGAGCTTTGTCTGCATGAAGTGCCACCTGATAGAGCTGATGGAAGAGAAGATCCAAGGACGGGAGATGCAGGTGCAAACTCTGCTTGAGTTTAGACAGGGGTTTGAGCAGATGATGGAGCACGACACGAGGGGGCTGAAGGGATAAGCTCAGATGTGCAGATGGAAGCAGGACCAAAGAATTCAGAAGAGAGACTGCTTGGTGAGGAAAGTGGAAGGTGGAAGCATGTGACTAAGACAACCAGGCAGAGGAAAAGACGGGCCAGTGAAGGAGAAATAGAACTCAGGAACAGGTTTGCAGAGTTGGAAAATGAAGAAGGGGTACAGCAGGTGGCCGCTGAAGGAGAGAGGGCAAGGAAAAAGAGAAGAGCTGATAGTCCTGCAAGAGGAGGGGAGGAGTCAATGGAGGCAACACCACATGTGAGCCCCAGGAGAATTGCAAGGGGGAATAGGAATCGAGAGGACTTGCAGCCAGTGGGTGCGGGGGATAGACCAGAGAAGCGCACTGTCACCAGGAAAAGGCAGGTCTATGTGATTGGAGACTCCTTACTGAGAAGAGTAGATAGTCCTGTGACTAGAGCTGATCAGGAGAACAGAAGGGTGTGTTGTATGCCGGGTGCTAAGATACAGGATGTGGACCTGAGGCAGAAAATGATACTAGCGGGAGCGGGGAAGAATCCGTTGATTGTCCTTCATGTGGGAACGAATGATGCTGCTAGATACTCTCTGGAATGTATCAAGGGAGACTATGCCAGACTGGGGAAGACGCTTAAGGAAATTGAGGGTCAGGTGATCTTCAGTGGGATTCTGCTGGTTCCTAGAGAAGGGCGACAAAGGTGTGACAAGATTATGGCGATCAACAGATGGCTCAGGCAGTGGTGCTATAAGGAGGGCTTTGGGATGTACGGCCTTTGGGAAGCATTTACGGACAGAAGACTGTTCTCTCGGGATGGACTTCACCTGAGCAAGGAGGGAAATAGACTTCTAGGATGGAGGCTCGCCAACCTGATTAAGAGAGCTTTAAAATAGAAATTCAGGGGAGATGGTTGGGAGATGTTTGGGAGATCTCCACGCCGGAATTTAACCTTGAGAGGGAAGTAAACAACGTAAGAGGGGATACAGCTGTGGACAGAAGAATTGGCATAAGGAAGAAGGCTAGTGTAGATAACAGACTAACAGGTGATGTTGGTGGTAGAATGTCTGTGCCTAACGGTACAGAATGTGAATGAACCCAAACGGCAAAAATTAAGATGTATGTACACTAATGCGAGGAGCCTAGGGAACAAAATGGAGGAACTAGAGCTACTGGTGCAGGAGGTGAAACTGGATATTATAGGGATAACAGAAATGTGGTGGAATAGTAGTCATGACTGGAGTACGGGTATTGAAGGCTATGTGCTGTTTAGGAAAGATAGAAATAAAGGCAAAGGTAGTGGAGTAGCATTCTACGTCAATGAGGAAGTTAACTGTAAAGAAATAAGAAGTGATGGAATGGACAAGACAGAGTCTGTCTGGGCAAAAGTCACACTGGGAAAGAAAGCTACTAGAGCCTCCCCTGAGATAGTGCTTGGGGTGTGCTACAGACCGCCGGGATCTGATTTGGAGATGGATATAGACCTCTTTAATGTTTTTAAGGAAATAAACATTAATGGGAAATGTGTGATCATGGGAGACTTTAACTTCCCAGATATAGACTGGAGGACAAGTGCTAGCAAGAATAGTGGGGCTCAGATTTTTCTGAATGTGATAGCTGATGGATTCCTTCACCAAGTAGTTGAAGAACCAACAAGAGGGGATGCCATTTTAGATTTGGTTTTGGTGAGCAGTGAGGACCTCATAGAAGAAATGGTTGTAGTGACCTTGGTTCGAGTGATCATGAACTAATTCAGTTCAAACTAGATGGAAGGATAAACAAAAATAGATCTGGGACTAGGGTTTTTTTTTCAAAAGGGTTAACTTTAAAGAATTAAGGAAATTAGTTAGGGAAGTGGATTGGACTGAAGAACTTGTGGATCTAAATGTGGAGGAGGCCTGGAATTACTTTAAGTCGCAGCTGCAGAAACTATCGGAAGCCTGCATCCCAAGAAAGGGGAAAAAAACCATAGGCAGGAGTTGTAGACCAAGCTGGATGAGCAAGCATCTCAGGGAGGTGATTAAGAAAAAGCAGAAAGCCTACAAGGAGTGGAAGAAGGGTGGGATTAGCAAGGAAAGCTATCTTAGTGAGGTCAGGACATGTAGGGATAAAGTGAGAAAGGTTAAAAGCCAAGTAGAGTTGAACCTTGCAAAGGGAATTAAAACCAATAGTAAAAGGTTCTATAGCCATATAAATAAGAAGAAAACAAAGAAAGAAGAAGTGGGACCGCTACACACTGAGGATGGAAAGGAGGTTAAGGATAACCTAGGAATGGCCCAATATCTAAATAAGTACTTTGCCTCAGTCTTTAATAAGGCTAATGGGGAGCTTAGGGGTAATGGAAGAATGACAAACAGGAATGAGGATATGGAGGAGGATATTACCACATCTGAGGTAGAAGCCATTCTTGAACAGCTTAATGGGACAAAATTGGAGGGCCCGGACAATCTTCATCTGAGAATATTAAAGGAACTGGAGCATGAAATCGCAAGCCCATTAGCAAAAATTTTTAATGAATCGGTAAACTCGGGGGTTGTACCGTACAACTGGAGAATTGCTAACATAGTTCCTATCTTTAAGAAAGAGAGAAAGAGTGATCCAAGTAACTATAGGCCTGTTAGTTTGACATCTGTAGTATGTAAGGTCTTGGAAAAAATTTGAACGAGAAAGTAGTTAAGGACATTGAGGTCAATGGTAATTGGGACAAAGTACAACATGGCTTTACTAAAGGTAGATCGTGCCAAACCAACCTGATCTCCTTCTTTGAGAAGGTGACAGACTATTTAGACAAAGGAAATGCGGTAGACCTAATTTACCTCGATTTCAGTAAGGCATTTGACACGGTTCCACATGCGGAATTATTAGTCAAATTGGAAAAGATGAGGATCAATATGAAAATTGAAAGGTGGATAAGGAACTGGTTAAAGGGGAGACTACAACGGGTCGTACTGAAGGGTGAATTGTCAGTCTGGAAGGAGGTTACTAGTGGAGTTCCTCAAGGATCGGTTCTGGGACCAATCTTATTTAACCTTTTTATTACTGACCTTGGCACAAAAAGCGGGAATGTGCTAATAAAGTTCGCGGATGACACGAAGCTGGGGGGTATTGCAAACACGGAGAAGGACCGGGATATCATAAAGGAAGATCTGGATGACCTTGTAAACTGGAGTAATAGTAATAGGATGAAATTAAATAGTGAAAAGTGCAAGGTCATGCACTTAGGGATTAATAATAAGAACTTTAGATATAGATTGAGGATGCATCAGTTGGAAGCAACAGAGGAGGAGAAGGACCTTGGGGTATTGGTAGATCACAGGATGACTATGAGCCGCCAATGTGATATAGCTGTTAAAAAAGCTAATGCGGTTTTAGGATGCATCAGGCGAGGTATTTCCAGCAACGATAAGGAGGTGTTAGTACTGTTATATAAGGCGCTGGTGAGACCTCACCTGGAATACTGTGTGCAGTTCTGGTCTCCCATATTTAAGAAGGATGAATTCAAACTGGAACAGGTTCACAGACGGGCTACTAGGATGATCCGAGGAATGGAAAACCTGCCTTATGAAAGGAGACTCAAAGAGCTTGGCTTGTTTAGCCTAGCCAAAAGAAGGCTGAGGGGGGATATGCTTGCTCTTTATAAATATATGAGAGGGATTAATATCAGAGAGGGAGAGGAATTATTTAAGCTTAGTACCAATGTAGATACAAGAACGAATGGGTATAAACTGGACACTAGGAGGTTTAGACTTGAAATTAGACGAAGGTTTCTAACCATTAGAGGAGTGAAGTTCTGGAACAGCCTTCCAAGGGGAGTAGTGGGGGCAAAAGACATATCTGGTTTTAAGATTAAGCTTGATAAGTTTATAGAAGGGATGGTATGACAGGAAAGCCTAATTTTGGCAATTGATCTTTGATTATCACCAGATAAGTATGCCCAGTGGTTGGTGATGGGATGCTGGATGGGATGGGATCTGAGTTACTGCAGAGAATTCTTTTCTGAGTGCTGACTGGTGAGTCTTGCCCACATGCTCAGGGTTTAGCTGATCACCATATTTGGGGTTGGGAAGAAATTTTCCTCCGGGGCAGATTGGCAGAGGCCCTGGAGGTTTTTCACCTTCCCCTGAAGCGTGGGGCATGGGTCACTTGCTGGTGGATTCTCTGCAGCTTGAGGTCTTCAAACCACAATTTGAAGACTTCAATAACTCAGGCATAGGTTAGGGGTTTGTTATAGAAGTGGATGGGTAGGGTTCTGTGGCCTGCTTTGTGCAGGGGGTCGTACTAGATGATCACATTGGTCCCTTCTGACCCTAGAATCTATGAATCTATGAATCTATGTCACAGGATCCGCTCACCACAAACAGCACCTGCTGCTGACTGTCCTTAGGATTAGCTGTGCCATCTTGAGCTCTCCCACTGGTGTTGTCTTCTTTCATCTTGTCTTGCTCTGCTAATCTGCTCTCTCTGCATCCTCTGTGGCTTGGCCCTCCAGTCAGGTTGCTAAAGTCCTCCCCTTCCAAGGAATTCACACTCTTTCCAGACCTGCCAGCTGGCTGGCACCTCCAACACTCTGCACCACTCCCCTGTGGTTGGTATGCGAACTCAGGTCAACCCTCTACACTAGGCTCTAGCCTAGGGATCCTACAACAAGCAGCCACAGTCTCTATACAGACCTACCTCTTGCTGGTGTTTCCCTGGGCTTCTTCCTACATATCTGGCTTCACCCCTCTCTGGGTTTACCAGCCTCCAACTCCCCCCACTCAGGAAGTGGCTGCAGCTTTTCGCTGCCACCACCATCAATAATCAATCAACCATAATAATCATCACAGCAGCCCCCCTCTCTGCAGCCAGCTACCTGGCTTTATACAGGCCCCTCCTATTCCTGCACAGGTGAGCCTGTCCTTTATTGGCTGCCTCTAGCCTAACTCTCCCCTGCTAGCAGCCTAATTAGCTGATTGGACCTACCTGGCCTAATTCAGCTTTTGCAGGGCTAGCGTGGGGAGTCCTCCCCAGCACAGTGACCATGAGGTGAATAGGAAGTGAATTTCAATACTGAGGGACTTTGCACTGTCAGCAGCTCCCTCTCTGTTATATTGTAGGGCCTGAAGTTCAAACACTTCCACTGATTGCAACTGTGCCCACCTGGCACAGGGCATGAGGCAGGCTCTGAAGCCACCAAGCCAATAAGGGGTATGTGGATCAAAGTTAGCACCTTTAGGTTCAACATAGAAACTAATGAGTGCTCAGTGCAGCACAGTCTGCTCACCTAGGGCTCAACTGGCCTTGCAGTCCAACCATCAGAGCTGCTCCAGGAGCAGGACATGAACTGTTTTGTAACGCTGGGAGACACAATCTGATGCTTTCTCCTCATTCCAGGCAAGAAGCAAGCTGTGCCAGCCTCACTTGCTGTTGCAGCTCACTTCTCCTTGTGTGCTGGCTCCTGACTGTGCACTGGCATATTAAGAGGGAAATGGCACCAAGGCTCCATTTTCTGTCCCTGTCCACCACAACCTGCAGAGGATGGGGAATCGCAATCTAGTGACAGCTGCTCCACCTCCCAACCTAGTCTCTGGAAATTCAGGGAACCTGTGTAAGAGGAAAAGTGGCTTTTTATAACCCCTTGATCCCATGGAGGTGCACAAGAGATCTCATGGTTGAGTCCCAAGTGGTCAGCCAAATTTTGCTCTAGTTTCAGCTTCTAAATCAATTTCTCGTAAAGCACACCGTATTAACCTAATGTTGAAGTGATAAAAGCACGCAGCAAGATACCATGATCAACACCAAAAAGAAGTGGCTATTCCTTCTGGATAAGCACAGATGGGGGAAAAAAAACATCCTGACAACAGCTGCTGCTGGATCATCTGACAGTTGTTGGGCTAATCAGACCCGCAAATTATGGTGCCAGATACCAAGTGACAGATGAAGTTTCTCAGTCAAAAGGGCTGATATAAGTTATATATAACCTCCTGTTGTTCCTCCCAGCATCACCTCCATCTTCCCTAAATTGGCCCTCAGCCATCTTGCTGTCATTTATACTACAATTGCCACTCAACACTGGGAAAGAGATTCAAATCATCTTGACTGGTCCAGCCAGGGTGAGACATAAAACCGGCTGTCATCAGCATACTGACGACACTAACGTGAACCTCCTCCTAACAACTGAAAAAAAGCAGCAACCAGAGCCTGTGTGAGTGCTCCTGGGGCTAACAAGCAAATCCCCAACACACCCTTGGAGGGAACCTCTGGGTCAGTAAAAAAAATGTAGTCACTTAATAACAATTTCACTCACTCCTGATATACAAGACAGCAATACCTTATGATCAATAATATTGACGGAATCAGACAGATCTGATATCAGCATAGACACCTACTCACTGTTAATTGTTAGAAGGAAATCAATTGACCAATGAAACCAGCATGGTTCTTGTGCTAAATCCACCAGCAGCTAAGTTAACAAGTATCCAGAAGATCAGAGACATATAGATAATGAAAGAAGCATCTTGCAACAGCTTTCCCAGCACCTTACCCAATGAGGGAAGATTGGAAACATGCTGGTAACTGGCCAGATTGTCTATACAGTGTTGTTGTAGCCATGTCAGTCCCAGGGTATTAGGTGAGTGAGGTGATATCTTTTATTGGACCAGCTTCTGTTGGTGAGAGAGACATGCTTTCAAGCTACACAGAGCTCTGTAAGAGCTCAATAAAAGATATTACCTCACCCACCTTGTCTCACAGATTGTCTATGTCAAGCAATAGTTTCTTGGGCAAAGGATTCATGCAAGCTTCCTTTGCAGCCAGTTGCATCTTGCCCTTCTTAAAGGAGAGACTGATGGATCTATTGCTTCTACACAGGCCTTCACCAGCTAGGAGGAACACGGGCCGACAGCACAGGTTGTGGTCTAAAGTAATTATTACATTTTCAGTTCCTCAATGAGAAATATAAGCTGAAACTTAGCAGAGAAGGCCATGCATTTGCCCACTCAAGATATTGGTGTAGTATCAAGAAGCAGATAACTCAGCCTAAAGTTTTATCAGTTTTCTCCACAGAATACTTAGAATTGTCTTCCTGAAGGAAGGACTTTAATCAGCAGCCAAGCAGTGGCAACTCAGATTAATCAGGCTGTCCAAGGCTTAGACTCTGTTCAGTTGGATAATTGTTTTCTCTTTTACAAGAGCATTGAATAAGTGTACTAGAATGTTGAGATTACTATTTTACTCTGTAGATTTGATTGCAAAATAATCTGTGGGTTACCAAAAAAAAAAAAACTGCTAAAAGACTAGACAGCTTGATATAATCTTATATTCTCTATAGATTTGGGGTTTGATTCTATTTTCACATCTAAATTCCATTGACATACTATGAGCAAGATTTTCAGAATTGATTAGGGTATTTTGGGTGCCTCAGTGTTTTGGTATCCAGCTTTCCAAATAGCTCTAAGTATCCACCTTCTGAAAATCAGGCCCCTTTAAGATGTCTCAAATGGGGCTCCCAAAAATCACTATTCCTTTTTGAAAGCCTTACCCTTAATGGAGGTTGTTCTTGATTTATACTTACATAACTGGCATCAGAACCAGACTCTTAATTTAAAATATATTGCATGGTATATCAAACAGAGGTGAAATTCAGGCATCACATGTCTAGTCCACATGGGATATCTGAACTTCACTTCTTTCCAGTGGGAACTGCACTGCCACAAACCAAAAGCATGGTCCCCAGCGACTAAAGTCAAATACAATGTAAATGGCTTCCCGCAGACAAAGTTCAAACATAACAAAGGAATGAGGCTTCCTGAATAGTAGCACTATTTTGCTGACGTCTCTGCCATTTGGCCACTGGGAAGTGTCATGACTGACACTTCTCAGAAGCCTATTGTGGCTCATTGGCAGATCAGATGCTGTTAAACCAGCAATGATTAAAAACTGAGTGACATAGAAATTAATAACATTAGTTATCCTTGCTTCTAGTCATTAAACCTTGATTCTACTAAGAATTAGTAGAGCCAATTGTTTCTTAAATCCCTATGAGTTGAAAAAGCAGACTGTATAATCATGGTGTGTCTGAATTCATAATGTCAGCTACTGATCCAATGACCTTTCTAAATGAAACTATTAAAAACTGATATTATAAATCCTAGTATTTAACACTAATTCCACTAAGCATGAGGGACTTGATTCCAGTGTCGGTGACAATGAGGTTACATAATAACCCTGTTGACTTCAGTGATGTTACTCTTGATTTACACTAGTTTAAGACAGGGAAACAGGCTCTACTCCATTTACCAGATTTCCTAATTAATCAGTATTTCTCAAGAAAAAAATCTGAATAACCTATATTGTGCCTACTTCCGGCTTCCACTGAAATCAATAGCAAACCTTCCACTGAAGTCAGTGGAAATAAGATAAAGCCTGTGATACATATATTTATTATTAGAGAAGATTGAGGTATGGTTTTGCAAATGAACATGCAGTTTGGATCACTAAGGTTTCTAAAGTTTGAATAATCATAAATAATCAGACAACAGATGAATATCTATGAATCCCAACAGATTATTTGTCCTAACAAAGCAGGTGTCCATTATTTACTATGAGTTTCTCCAGTAAAGGGATAGATAATGTGACAGAAAATATCATATTGCCTCTATATAAATCCATGGTGAACTCACTCCTTGAATATTGCATGCAGATGAGGTCGCTCCATCTTGAAAAAGATATATTGGAATTGGAAAAGATTCAGAAAAGGGCAACAAAAATTATTAGGGGTATAGAACGGCTTCCATATGAGGAGAGATTAATAAGACTGGGACTTTTCAGCTTGGAAAAGAGGCGACTAAGGGGGGATATGATAGAGGTCTATAAAATCATAAGTGGTATAGAGAAAGTAAATAAGGAAGTGTTATTTACTCCTTCTCATAATACAAGAACAAGGGGCCACCAAATGAAATTAGTAGGTAGCAGGTTTAAAACAAACACAAGAAAGTATTTTTTCACTCAACGCACTGTCAACCTCTGGAAGTCCTTGCCAGAGGGTGTTGTGAAGGCCAAGGGTTCAAAAGGGAGCTAGATAGATTCATGGAAGATAGGTCCATCAATGGCTATTAGCCAGGATGGGCAGGAATGGTGTCCCTAGCCTCGCTTTGCCAGACGCTGGGATTGGGTGACAGGGCATGGATCACTTGATGATAACTATCTGTTCATTCCCTTTGGGGCACTTGCCATTGGCCACTGTCAGAGGACAGGATACTGGGCTTGATGGACCTTTGGTCTGACCCAATATGGCCATTCTTATGTTCTATGTTCAGTTTCCAAATGTTCCATTCATCTTATCAGGGAGCAGAAACAATACTACAACTTACGTGACCAATAAATTGGTGACTTGCAAACAACCCATGGTCTGAACATTTCTTGTACAAAGTGTTCAAACAAACACATAATGAATATTGAAACATTAGTTCAGAAGTTAACTAATCAAAAAACAAGAGCTACATTCCTAATCAGGCCCAATTCTCAAATTTAGCTGAGCTGCACATAGGACAAGACTCAAAGGGGAAGCAAAGGTTACTGTATACCTCCCCCCCACTACCTCAATCCTGGGATTGGTTCAACCTTCAGAATAATTTGGAGCTGCCATAGAGCTGCTCTAAAATACACCACCAGGGGAATCCCCAGCAGGTGGCTCAGTTGGCACTCTGCCAGAGAAGTACAAAGCAAGTAAAATAGGGCCACTCTCTGGCCTCTTTGTAGAAAACACTTCAGCCAGCTGCACACATTGTAGAGCAGACTCAGATGCACACTGTTCTCCCACTTCTCTTTCTAGATTACTGCCAACAGAGCAATTGTGCCTTCCCCAGAGGTACAGCTATGGTATGTAAGTGTTTCTGAACATCTTTTATTGTCAGAAGAGCAGGAATCATCCAAAAGAAAGTCCAGTCATGCTCTTTATCTACCTCACTGAGACAAAACTCCCCTCTTTTCCTCATTTAGCCCTTTAAAGTAATCTAGATAGAAAGACACCCTCTCTGATTAGCATTGTAATAACCCTCTCTCCATAGTAAATGGGTGGATTTCACCGTATGGAATCAAAGTGCAGTTAATCAAAATGACTCAAGATTCTACCTTTTCCAGGTGATGCTCTAGGGCAGGAGTAGGCAACCTATGGCACTGGTGCCGAAAGCTGCACACAAGCTGATTTTCAGTGGCACTCATACTGCCCAGGTCCTGGCCACCAGTCTGGGGGGCTCTGCATTTTAATTTAATTTTAAATGAAGCTTCTTAAACATTTTAAAAGCCTTATTTACTTTACATACAACAGTAGTTTAGTTATATATTATAGACTTATAGAAAGAGACCTTCTAAAAACATTAAAATGTATTACTGGCACGCAAAACCTTAAATTAGAGTGAATAAATGAAGACTCGGCACACCACTTCTGAAAGGTTGCCGACACCTGCTCTAGAGGTTGCCCTGGTGTGTTAAAGGGCCTCAAAATTTCTCCAGGAGCTCTTCCTTCTCCAGCAAATAGCCAAAATACTGTGTGAAATAAACTACAAAATCTTGTGATCATTCTCTGCTCACCCAACACACAGTAGATATTTAGCTCTGAAGTTACCTTCAACAACATCAACACTAGTGTCTGAGGACTGACCTCCTTGCAGTCAAGTAATAAGTGTTCTCCTTGTTATTTTCTTCCTTTTTGCATCAGCAAAACCTGAACCAAAGTTCTCCAGCTTCCTGGCAGTTTGTTCTTCCAAGTATTTCGCCAAAGAGTCAGACCTTATGTTTAAATTGTAGTTGAGTTATGAGTTTTGAAGGGCTTGGACTTTCCAGACTTTCTCCAGCCTGTATCTGCCAGCCTCTCTTTCCTCTTTCCTCACAGACTACCAACAACATATTCAGAGTTCTTTTCTGGCAAATATAGTCTGCATCATCTCTAGTGTCCCTGAAAAGGTAATTGATGTCTAAAGACTTTTGTTTTATGTCAAAGCCAGATCATACTGTCCCATGGTCAAACCCAAACCAGATGCCCCAATGGGAAGAAACTCTAAGGTTTTCCTACTGGAAATTGCTCCCTGAGATCCCTGAACCCTCTGCAACTTTTCCTTACTCCCTAGTGGTCTGGCTCCATTGGAGTTATGCTATCATCATTTCTCTGATTGCAACTGTAATGGAACATTAAACTGTATCATACTGTTCAGCCACTGGTTGGCACCATGTGTGACATAACTTATCGTAAAACAGGTATACCTGGCAGTGCATTGAAGTGCACACATCTCTGGTTTAGCTCTCTGGGAAGGAAGTTCTGGAGCCAGTCCATATCTGGTGCAGAAGTCTGACCTGATTGTACCAGCCCTGCAACCTATTGTGTGCTAGATGCTCATGACAGCAACTGCACACATGTATTCTCAAGAAAGGAGGCAGCCACAGAACAGGTAAGTTAGGATGTACCTCTGCCTTTCTCCATCCTGTATTCCAAATCACTCCATACACAGAGCAGGGCATGCACCATGGGAGTGGATGGCAGGGAGACAGCTAACCAGAAAGATCTCTAGTGAAGAATTCCTATACAGAAGCTTTCTATGTGTAAGCTGTTATGGGTGGACTGCAGCTTGAAATACAATATATATGTTTTCCTATGGACACTTTCACCTAGGTGCACCCTTTGAAAATTCACTGGCAGGAGCATTTTTCTAGGCACATCCCTCCAAAGGACTGTTAGTGGGATTTTCAAATGCCACTGAAATCAAGCCTTGTTAGGTACATAAATACCTTTCAAAATCTGGCCCTATGGGCCTATCCCAAAACCCATTGAAGTCAGGGATGTCAATGTGTGTCCTTTCATTGACTTCAGTGGGCTTTGGATCACAGCCTACTTTTGTTGGGCTCAGCTCACTTCTCGGTTCTGTGGTTGCAGACGGTTTTCAAAAACAAAAGATCAACAGATGTCATTACCATCTTCAGTTGTTTTTATGGGGGCAAAGAGATGGAGACTGGAAACAAACCACCAGAAAATGTGTATAAGTTTCATGTGTGCAAGACAATATTCAACATATATTGAAAATGATTAAATACACACCAATTGTTCATTGCTTAATGGACAGCTTACAAGGAAGAACATAGCAAACACCAAATAAGATACTGCTCTGATAATAGAGAAGAAAGAGAAACAGGCAAAAGGTTACAAGCATGTAGCCTAACTAGACCCACTTACAAATTATTTTGTAACAATGCATTTATTATTCTAGTCTATAAAAACAAATAAAGTTTATTGGATCAGAACTCAGCTCTGGAGCTTAATCCTGTCCCATTGAAGTCAATGGCAAAAAACTCTTGTTGACTCCTCAGTGAGAAGAGGAGCAAACCTACAGGCAATCTCCATTTGTAATTGAATGCACATCCCAGATGACTGCAGTGTATTCCCAGTGTGTTTAGTTCCATTTATGATGAAGATCTGCTCAAGTGACACAGAGTTTTGTTACTTTTTGCAAGATGCTGATAATCATAATTAAAGTACCCAATATATACTGCTGTGTTTGGCCCCAGAAACTTCACAGGTGTAAATACCCATTAGCGTCCAAGTTGTTATTCACCCTTGATCCAATTTGAGACTTTAAAATGCCAGAAAATCGTGTTGCATTTTAAGATAAGTGAGAACAAAAAGATAAATCTGACTTAAAGAACTCTGTTTTGATAGTGCAAATTAAACTAGAATCTTGGCACAAAATCATGCTTTTCTTGGGGTGGGGGTCCACACTTTGCTTTAAGAGTGTCTCTTGAAGGTTGTTTTTTTTTTAAGATATTTTCATGTGATGAGAGGATAAAACAAAGTTAGTGATTTCAGATGTGCTTTGGCGATGCAGTAACTTAAAATTCAAGCAATGAAATACTGGAGGCCATAAGTCCCCAGTTCTGTTATTCTACTGGCATCTTTTATCTTTTATTTATCCAGATCCATATCTGCAAGAAACAGTGTAAAACTAGCAGAAAACTACTAATAGAGGAAATGGGCTTCTAGGAGCTGCCAGAAACAGGATAAGTTGGAAAGCAGCTTATGATCCACCTCCCCATATGTGAAGCTGTTACTTTTGCTAGCCAGAGGAAAATAGACCATTATCAATCTCCTCCTCCTCCTAAAGCCACTGCCATAGGGACTGAAGAAGGGTAGAAGCTGTTTGTTGAAAATCTTGCAGCCAGCTCCAAATGCAGCATCTTCTCCTCCAACTCCCTGATGTTTTCTCTAGCTATGGAATTAAGGGGCACTACAACCCTATCTGTTATAGATTTTTAAGATGTTAAGTATGCAGACTCCATGTGCATGTACAGATGCATCACTGATAAGGGTCAAGCTGTCATTGTCTTTCATGGCAATAGTCCAAGAATCAATGAGAACTGAAGTAGTCTTTGAAAGAAGACCAAGTGAGACAGTCTGTAATATCTGGAATTTGCACACTAAAATGTTCCCAGGAACATGAAGATCTGAGCAAAAGAGACTCTTATGGTCTGATTTAATCAAAAGCCAAGGAACTGAGTATTTAAGCATAGAAAGATGAGCAGTTATATCTATCTTATCAATATTATGCACATTAATATGTATCTAAATACATATTTATATGATACATAAGCACTTATATGGGCTAAGGTGGTGTGTAATCTAGACTGTTTCAGAGCTTTTATAATCTTAATGGAAAGCACCATACATACTGGAACATGGGCCTGGTCTACACTACACGTTTAAACCGAATTTAGCAGCTTTAAACCAAATTAACCCTGCACCCATCTACACAGTGAAGCCCTTTAGATCGTTATAAAGGGCTCTTAAAACCGATTCCTGTACTCCTCCCCAACGAGGGGAGTAGTGCTGAAATCAGTATTGCCGTGTCAGATTAGGGTTAGTGTGGCCGCAATTCGACGGTATTGGCCTCCGGGCAGTATCCCACAGTGCACCATTGTGACCACTCTGGAAAGCAATCTGAACTCGGATGCACTGGCCAGGTAGACAGGAAAAGCACCACAAACTTTTGAATTTCATTTCCTGTTTGCCCAGCATGGAGCTCTGATCAGCACGGGTGGCGATGCAGTCCCAAATCCAAAAAGTGCTCCAGTATTGACCGTACGGGAGATACTGGATCTGATCACTGTATAGGGAGACAAATCTGTTCTATCAGAGCTCTGTTCCAGAAGACGAAATGCCAAAGCATCTGAAAAAATCTCCAGGCTTTGATAGACAGAGGCCACAGCAGGGACTCAGCACAGTGCTGCATGACAAGCGTAATGGAAAGCCAAAGAATCAAATGGATGCTCATGGAGGGAGGGAGGGGGTACTGAGGACTCCAGCTATCCCACAGTCCCCGCAGTCTCCGAAAAGCATTTGCATTCTTGGCTGAGCTCCCAATGCCTGAAGGGTCAAAAACATTTTCCCAGGTGTTTCAGGGTATATGTCATCAATTTACCCCCTTTCCCCTCCCCCCGAAAGAAAAGGGAAAAAAATTATTTCTCGCCTTTTAAAATGTCACCCTATGTCTACTGCATGCTGCTGGTAGATGGTGTGCTGCAGCACTGAAGAGCAGCCTCTCCTCCCCGGTGGCAGATGGTGCAAATTGACTGATATCAGTCTTCATCATCATCCCGTGAGTGCTCCTGGCTGGCCTCAGTGAGGTCGGCCTGGAGCGCCTGGGGAAAAATGGGAATGACTCCCGGTCATTCCCGGCAGACAGTACAAAATGCTTGGTAACCATTCTCATCATAGCAGCTGGAGCCTGAGCTCCGTCAGCCCCCCCCCCCTTTTGTGTCTAAAGAAAAGATTCTGTACTGCGTGGACTATCATAGCAGCGGAAGGCTGCGCTCCTCTCCCCTACCACCCTTTAATGTCCTGCCTGGACTATCATAGCAGCTGGAGGCTGCCTCCCCCTCATTTTATCTCGCAAAAAAGTCAGTATTTCTTATTCCTGCATTCTTTATTACTTCATCACACAAATGGGGGGACACTGCCATGGTAGCCCAGGAGGGTTGGGGGAAGAGGGAAGCAACGGGTGGGGTTGTTGCAGGGGCACCCCCTAGAATGGCATGCAGCTCATCATTTCTGTGGGATCTCTGGGGCTCTGACCCGGAGTGGCTGTGCTCTCTGCTTCTCTAGTACACTTGCCCCATATTCTAGGCAGGACTGACTCTATTTTTAGACAAAACATAAAAAAAGGAATGACCTGGGGAGTCATTCCCATTTTTGTCCATGCACCCCCAGCCAACCTCAGCGAGGCCAACCAGGAGCATCCATGACAGCAGCAGATGATACAAAAGGACTGATAACCGTCATCGCCAATTTCCAATTGCAAACAGTGCAAAATGACTGATAACCGTCATCTCATCACCAATTTCCAGTTGCAGACGGTGATATAGGGCTGGTAACAGTCTCTGCTACCTTGCAAAGGCAAATGAATGCTGCTGTGTAGCACTGCAGTACCGTGTCTGTCAGCAGCATCTAGTACACATACGGTGACAGTGACAAAAGGCTAAATGGGCTCCATGGTTGCTATGCTATGGCATCTGCCAGGGCAAGCCAGAAAAAAAGGGCGCGAAATGATTGTCTGCCATTGCTTTCATGGAGGAAGGATTGAGTGATGACATTTACCCAGAATCATCCGTGACACTGTGTCATAAACAGATAGCTAAGGGTTAATGTCTCTTTCACCTGAAGCACCTGACCAGAGGACCAATCAGAAAACCGGATTTTTTCAACTCTGGGTGGAGGGAAGTTTGTGTCTGAGTCTTTTGTCTGCCTGCCTGCTTTCTCTGAGCTTTGGAGAAGCAGTTTCTACTTTCTAGTCTTCTGTTTCTAAGTGTAAGGACAAAGAGATCAGATAGTAAGTTCTATGGTTTCTTTTCTTTGGTATTTGCATGAATATAAGTGCTGGAGTGCTTTGATTTGTATTCTTTTTGAATAAGGCTGTTTATTCAATATTCTTTTAAGCAATTGACCCTGTATTATATCATCTAAATACAGAGAGAACATTTGTATGTATTTTTCTTTCTTTTTATATAAAGCTTTCTTTTAAGACCTGTTGGAGTTTTTCTTTACTTCAGGGAAATTGAGTCTGTACTCACCAGGGAATTGGTGGGAGGAAGAAATCAAGGGGAGATCTGTGTGTTGTATTGCTAGCCTGATTTTGCATTCCCTCTGGGGGAATAGGAAAGTACTTTTGTTTCCAGGATTGGGAACAGAGAGGGAGATTCACTCTGTTTGGATTCACAGAGCTTGTGTCTGTGTATCTCTCCAGGAGCACCTGGAGGGGGGAAGGGAAAAAGGATTATTTCCCTTTGTTGTGAGACTCAAGGGATTTGGGTCTTGGGGTCCCCAGGGAAGGTTTTTCAGGGGGACCAGAGTGCCCCAAAACACTCTAATTTTTTGGGTGGTGGCAGCAGGTACCAGGTCCAAGCTGGTAACTAAGCTTGGAGGTTTTCATGCTAACCCCCATATTTTGGACGCTAAGGTCCAAATCTGGGACTAAGGTTATGATATGGTGTAGCAGCGGGTGGGATAGACAGAATCCAGAAGCCAGTGGAAATATTTTATTTTTCTTTTTTCTGCTAGGGGCTTTTTAGCAGAGGGAAACAGTTGGTTTTAAAAGAGAACCAGAGAGAAATTTTTTTTTCTGCTCTCTCTGGCAGTTTGTGGCTTGCATGTTAAGCAAGAAGCCATTACCAGACTGTTAAGGGTCTTTTGTCATGCAATAGCACTCCCATTGAGAGTCATTACCAGCACTATATACACATGCAAATAAAGTGGTTTTTCAGGTTTACTTAACATTGAAGATTAGCTAAAGGCACTGTTGCTAGGCAGACTTCAGGTGGCAACAGAGAACCTGCAGTTCAGAAGATAAACACCGGAGGGCACCCCAACACAAGAAAACAGGAACCATGACTTCTAAGGCAAAAATTGAGGCTGAAGAACAAATCAAAGAAGCTGAACACAGGCGACAACTGAAAATAAAACAAAAAGAGATGGAGATGAAAGAAAGAGAAGAACAGATCAGAGAGGCAGCCTACCAAAGAGAACAGGCAGCCTACCAAAGAGAACAGGCAGCCTTCCAAAGAGAACAGGCAGCCCAAGAGGCAGCACACAAAAGAAAACTAGAAGAAGAAGAGGTGGCCTACCGAAGGAAACAAGCAGAAGAAGAGTTGGCCCACCGCCGAGACATGGAAAAGCACCAAAGAGAAATGGAAAAACAACAAAAAGAAATGGAAAAACAACAAAAAGAGAATGAAGAGAAGGAAAAACAGAGAAAACATGAACTGGAGTTGGCAAAAGCTGGGCTGCATGTGCCAGCCAACCCTAACAACCCGGCGCCCATTATTGCTCCACAGCACAGGAAATTTCCCACCTACAAGGCAGGTAATGACACCGAGGCCTTCTTGGAAAATTTTGAAAGAGCCTGTCTTGGGTACAGCATTCCCGAAGACCAGTACATGGTAGAATTGAGGTCACAGCTCAGTGGACCTTTAGCAGAGGTGGCAGCTGAAATGCCTAAGCAGCAAATGAATGACTATAAACTTTTTCAAACCAAGGCCAGATACAGAATGGGGATAACCCCAGATCATGCCCGTCGGCGTTTCAGAACCCAAAAGTGAAAACCAGAGGTGTCATTTCCCAAACACGCCTACTACATTGCAAAAAACTATGAGGCCTGGATAACAGGAAACAACATTCAAACCTTGGAAGAACTGCACCTCCTCATACAAATGGAGCAGTTCTTGGATGGAGTTCCTGAAGACATCACACGGTACATACAAGATGGAAATCCCAAAGATATCGCTGAGGCGGGGGAGATTGGAGCCAAATGGATGGAACTGGCAGAAAGCAAGAAAGCTACTGTCAAGGGGAACGATTACCCCAGGGGGCACACAGACCATAAACCCTACAACCGAGGACAGCCAAAGACCCCACATACCACCCAAGTAAAGCCACAGATCCCCTACCCTTCAACCTCACCAGTCTCCAGTAACTCACCTCGGCCCAGTGACCCATCAGATGGAAGATGCTTTAAGTGTAATGAACTGGGACATATCAAGGCCAAGTGTCCCAAGAACACCATGCGAGTGCAATTCATTACACCACCATCACACCAAAGATCCCCAGGCCCGGATGCCTCTCAAATACCCTTGGAGCGAAGGGAAAATTTGAGAGTGGGCGGAAAGAAGGTTACTGCGTGGAGAGACACGGGGGCACAAGTGTCAGCTATCCACCAATCCTTCGTTGACCCCAAATTCATCAACCCAAAGGCCAAAGTTACAATTTACCCCTTCATGTCACAAGCTGTAGACTTGCCTACAGCTCAACTGCCTGTCCAGTACAAAGGCTGGTCAGGAATGTGGACTTTTGCAGTCTATGACAATTATCCTATCCCCATGCTACTGGGGGAAGACTTGGCCAACCAGGTGAGGCGGGCCAAGAGAGTGGGAATGGTTACACGTAGCCAAACCAGGCAAGCTTCCAGACCCATTCCTGTTCCTGAGCCGTCCACAGACGCCCCATCTGTGTTACCAGAGACCCAGACAGAGGTAGTGGACCCGGATTCCATGCCTACCACTGAAACAGCCACAGCATCTCCAGTCCCAGGCCCGGAACTGGAACAGCAACCAGCACCAGCAAGTGCAACCACATCTTCAAACTCAACGCCAGAGGGCGCCAGCGAGCCAGACCTGGCAGAAGCAACAGACAGCCATACCCAAAAGGCTCAGCCAGAGCCTGAAATACCCTCAGGTGCACCAGCGGAGAGCGGTTCACCAGCAACGGAAACAACCCCATCACCTACATCGCTTCCAGAGGGACCAAGCCCAAGTCCACAGTCTGAGGAAGAACTGGTGACCCCAGCCTCAAGGGAACAGTTCCAGACTGAGCAGGAAGCGGATGACAGCCTTCAGAAAGCTTGGGCGGCGGCACGGAGCACCCCACCGCCTCTCAGCTCTTCTAATCGATCCCGGTTTGTTATAGACCAAGGACTTTTATACAAGGAAATTCTTTCTGGTGGACACCGGGAAGAATGGCAGCCGCAAAAACAGTTGGTGGTTCCAACTAAGTACCGGGGGAAGCTCTTAAGCTTAGCCCATGATCATCCCAGTGGCCATGCTGGGGTGAACAGAACCAAGGACCGGTTGGGGAAGTCCTTCCACTGGGAGGGGATGGGCAAGGACGTTGCCAAATATGTCCGGTCTTGTGAGGTATGCCAAAGAGTGGGAAAGCCTCAAGACCATGTCAAGGCCCCTCTCCAACCACTCCCCATAATTGAGGTCCCATTTCAGCGAGTAGCTGTGGATATTCTGGGCCCTTTCCCAAAAAAGACGCCCAGAGGAAAGCAGTACGTACTGACTTTAGTGGACTTTGCTACCCGATGGCCAGAAGCAGTAGCTCTAGGCAACACCAGGGCTAACACTGTGTGCCTGGCCCTAACAGACATCTTTGCCAGGGTAGGTTGGCCCTCCGACATCCTTACAGATTCAGGGTCTAATTTCCTGGCAGGGACCATGGAAAAACTGTGGGAAACTCATGGGGTGAATCACTTGGTTGCCACCCCGTACCACCATCAAACCAATGGCCTGGTGGAAAGGTTCAATGGAACTTTGGGGGCCATGATACGAAAATTCATCAACGAATTCTCCAATAATTGGGACCTAGTGTTGCAGCAGTTGCTGTTTGCCTACAGGGCTGTACCACATCCCAGTTTAGGGTTTTCACCATTTGAACTTGTGTATGGTCACGAGGTTAAGGGGCCATTACCGTTGGTGAAGCAGCAATGGGAGGGGTTTACGCCTTCTCCAGGAACTAACATTCTGGACTTTGTAAGCAACCTACAAAGCACCCTCCGACACTCTTTAGCCCTTGCTAGAGAGAACCTAAAGGATGCTCAAGAAGAGCAAAAGGCCTGGTATGACAGACATGCCAGAGAACGTTCCTTCAAGGTAGGAGACCAGGTTATGGTCTTGAAGGCGCAACAGGCCCATAAGATGGAAGCATCATGGGAAGGGCCCTTCACGGTCCAAGAGCGCCTGGGAGCTGTAAACTACCTCATAGCATTTCCCAATTCCTCACTAAAGCCTAAAGTGTACCATGTTAATTCTCTCAAGCCTTTCTATTCCAGAGACTTACAGGTTTGTCAGTTTACAGTCCAGGGAGATAATGCTGAGTGGCCTGACGGTGTCTACTACGACGGGAAAAAAGACGGTGGCGTGGAAGAGGTAAACCTCTCAACCACCCTGGAACGTCTGCAGCGGCAACAAATCAAGGAGCTGTGCACTAGCTTCGCCCCATTGTTCTCAGCCACCCCAGGACGGACTGAACGGGCATACCACTCCATTGATACAGGTAATGCTCACCCAATCAGAACCCCACCCTACCGAGTGTCTCCTCATGCCCAAGCTGCTATAGAACGGGAGATCCAGAACATGCTACAGATGGGTATAATCCGCTCATCTACCAGTGCATGGGCATCTCCAGTGGTTCTGGTACCCAAACCAGATGGGGAAATACGCTTTTGCGTGGACTACCGTAAGCTAAATGCTGTAACTCGTCCGGACAACTATCCAATGCCACGCACCGATGAGCTATTGGAAAAGTTGGGACGTGCCCAGTTCATCTCTACAATAGACTTAACCAAGGGGTACTGGCAAGTACCGCTAGATAAACCTGCCAAGGAGAGGTCAGCATTCGTCACCCATGCGGGGGTGTATGAATTCAATGTCCTTCCTTTCGGCCTTCGAAATGCACCCGCCACCTTCCAGAGGCTGGTAGATGGTCTACTAGCTGGACTGGGAGAATTTGCAGTTGCCTACCTCGATGATGTGGCCATTTTTTCAGACTCCTGGCCCAAACACCTACTACACCTGGAAAAGGTCTTTGAGCGCATCAGGCAGGCAGAACTAACTGTTAAGGCCAAAAAGTGTCAAATAGGCCAAAACAGAGTGACTTACCTGGGGCACCAGGTGGGTCGAGGAACCATAAACCCCCTACAGGCCAAGGTGGATGCTATCCAAAAGTGGCCTGTCCCAAAGTCAAAGAAGCAGGTCCAATCCTTCTTAGGCTTGGCCGGATACTACAGGCGATTTGTACCACACTACAGCCAAATCGCTGCCCCACTGACCGACCTGACCAAAAAGACCCAGCCAAATGCAGTTAAGTGGACTGATGAGTGTCAAAAGGCCTTTACCCAACTTAAGGCAACGCTCATGTCTGACCCTGTGCTCAGGGCCCCGGACTTTGACAAGCCATTCCTAGTAACCACGGATGCATCTGAGCGTGGTATAGGAGCAGTGCTCATGCAGGAAGCAACAGATCACAACTTCCATCCTGTCGTGTTTCTCAGTAAGAAACTGTCTGAGAGGGAAAGTCACTGGTCAGTCAGTGAAAAGGAATGCTATGCCATTGTGTACGCCCTGGAAAAGCTACGCCCATATGTTTGGGGACGGCGGTTCCAACTACAAACTGACCATGCTGCACTAAAGTGGCTTCATACTGCCAAGGGGAACAACAAGAAACTTCTTCGTTGGAGTTTAGCTCTCCAAGATTTTGATTTTGAAATTCAACACATCACAGGAGCTTCTAACAAAGTAGCTGATGCACTCTCCCGTGAGAGTTTCCCAGAATTCAGTAGTTAAAAAGTGTTCTTAAAATGTAGAAGTCTGTTAGTTATATACTTAGGAGTATATGTAAAGGTGTATGTGTTGTATTAATCTGTTTATTTTCAAGTTCTAGAAGGAAATCGCCGCCAGTGAGCTTCCCCACTGTCTGCAATTTGGGGGGCGTGTCATAAACAGATAGCTAAGGGTTAATGTCTCTTTCACCTGAAGCACCTGACCAGAGGACCAATCAGAAACCGGATTTTTTCAACTCTGGGTGGAGGGAAGTTTGTGTCTGAGTCTTTTGTCTGCCTGCCTGCTTTCTCTGAGCTTTGGAGAAGCAGTTTCTACTTTCTAGTCTTCTGTTTCTAAGTGTAAGGACAAAGAGATCAGATAGTAAGTTCTATGGTTTCTTTTCTTTGGTATTTGCATGAATATAAGTGCTGGAGTGCTTTGATTTGTATTCTTTTTGAATAAGGCTGTTTATTCAATATTCTTTTAAGCAATTGACCCTGTATTATATCATCTAAATACAGAGAGAACATTTGTATGTATTTTTCTTTCTTTTTATATAAAGCTTTCTTTTAAGACCTGTTGGAGTTTTTCTTTACTTCAGGGAAATTGAGTCTGTACTCACCAGGGAATTGGTGGGAGGAAGAAATCAAGGGGAAATCTGTGTGTTGGATTGCTAGCCTGATTTTGCATTCCCTCTGGGGGAATAGGAAAGTACTTTTGTTTCCAGGATTGGGAACAGAGAGGGAGATTCACTCTGTTTGGATTCACAGAGCTTGTGTCTGTGTATCTCTCCAGGAGCACCTGGAGGGGGGAAGGGAAAAAGGATTATTTCCCTTTGTTGTGAGACTCAAGGGATTTGTGTCTTGGGGTCCCCAGGGAAGGTTTTTCAGGGGGACCAGAGTGCCCCAAAACACTCTAATTTTTTGGGTGGTGGCAGCAGGTACCAGGTCCAAGCTGGTAACTAAGCTTGGAGGTTTTCATGCTAACCCCCATATTTTGGACGCTAAGGTCCAAATCTGGGACTAAGGTTATGATACACTGTTTTTGCATTGGGATCTCAACCCAGAATTCCAATGGGCTGGGGAGACAGCGGGAACTATGGGATAGCTAAGGGATATCTACCCACAGTGCAACGCTCTGGAAATTGACACTAGCCTCCGTACATGGATGCACACCGACGAATTAATGTGCTTAGTGTGGCCGCGTGCACTCGACTTTATACAATCTGTTTTAAAAAAACGTTTTCTGTAAAATCGGAATAATCCCGTAGTGTAGACATACCAATAGACATAATTAAAACAAAAACTTAACTGAAATATAAAATACTATGAAGAGTGATAAGGTGGAGAGAGCCAGGAATCCATATGGGATTCTAGAGCACAAATCCCATTATCTCCCCCAAATATTTTAGGGTCTTATTCTTCACTGTAGTAATTTTCACCTGTTCATAGCAGGTGCAAAAGGCTACCTATCTGAATTTTCCACTCACTTGCTCTTTTCACATTTGGTGCACTGTGCCTTCTCACAGATGTTCAAAATCTGAGCTGCACTGCTTAACAGTGATTGTTCAGATATATCACTTGGGATAATTTCAGTTTCAGACTGAGTGAGCATCTAAGCATACCTGAGGAAAGAACTTGCTCATAGATATTTAAAATTTGGTTTGCATATATGCTGGTGCTCTGAAATTCTCTTTCTGAGAACATATATATGCCAGTAAAATGTAATCACTCACATATTTACAGAACACAAATAGGGAAGTAAATACATTTGAATGAATATTCCTGGAGCATTTTTTGCAGCTTTAGCCCAGGTCTGCTTTTTACTTATTACCACTGCTGAGCCAATACAGCTGAAAGAGAGTGAAGAAGTGGTAAGAATAAATTATCAGCTAATTTCTAAATGAACAATCTTCATAACTGCCTGGGTATGATGTATGAAAAAAGGAACACAGTTTTATTTTCAAATTTCAGAATAAATTCCAGGCATCTGGCACTTGGCAATTAGAAATTCACCTTTTGACATGTATACTTAGCAACTTGTCATGGAGATAATTGAGCAACAATAATGTATAGAAAACCCACCATTTTTCACTTTTCAGTTAACTGCACACCATCATGACTATGAAACAGATTATGTATACAATACTGAAAACACAAGACTAATGATAATGAAACCTGATGTGTTGTAGGTTGCATTCCACCTTATTATGTTCCATCTTATTTAGGAACACTTATTTTATGCTAGTTACAGTCTTCACTGGAACCCCAATCCTGCAAACAATTATGCATGTGTTTAGCTTTACTCCTATTATGAGTGCTCATCATAGTAAAGTTAAGCACATGTGTAAGTGTTTGCAGGATGGGAGCCTAGTTCATTAAAAATCATGGAGTATGCCAGATGATGCATATTACACATATACTGACAACTTCTCTCATCTGCGCTCTCTGTAAAACTTCTACCATGGGCCAATTACAAAGTAAATAATGTGTGAATTATGGGACTATAACTATTGAGGAGTGTGGTCACATCACAGACTATGAGAGGAAAGCTTACATGGTTTTGATTCTCTTCAGGTTCTTATACTGAACTCCCCAAATGGAATTCCACAATGCAACAGTCCATTCTTAAAACAATTTACACAATATTTGGAGTCAACATATTTTAAAAACTGCAAGCCCACAGAAGGTGCTTGTGAAGGGGAACAGTCACCAGCAATGATGTTTAGTGGTCAGGCCAGAGTGTGGAAGGTGTCTTCAGGGGTGCCACTGCAGATTTTTTTTTGGAGGGGACAATTTAATCTTGATTCCAGGGGCTACTTAGGCACCTCAAAACTCTAGTTTTTTGGCAGATAACTTAGCAATTAGCTAACAGGAGCACTGTATCTAATTCCTATACAAAAGAAAAAATAAATAAATATTAGACCCAGTGAGCTCCAATACTAAAGTGTTCTGACATCTTGTGGCAAGTCACTTAAGGGACACTGGTCAAAATGTTGATGTATATTCTTACTTTGTTAATAACTCAGCAGAGAGAGAGACCCCATCAGGACTCCTGAGTTCTATCCCAGGGGAGTTGGGTCTGGTGGGTTAAAGTGGGGGTGGGGGTAGACAGATACACCTGGGTTATATATAAGAACATCAGATTGGCCATACTGGGTCAGAGCAATGGTCCATCTAGCCCAGTATCCTGTCTTCCGACAGTGGCCAATAGCAGGTGCTTCAGAGGGAATGAGCAGAACAGGCAATCACCAAGTGATCCAACCCCTGTCCTCCACTCCTAGCTTCTGTCAAACAGAGGCTAGGGACATGCAGAATATGATGTTGCATCCCTGCCCATTCTGGCTAATAGCCATTGATGGACCTATTCTCCATGAACTTGTCTAGTTCTTCTTTGAACCCTGTCATAGGTTTGTCTTTCACAAAATCCCCTGCAAAGTGAGTTCCATGGGTAGATTGTGAAGAAATACCTTCTTTTGTTTGTTTTAAATCTGCTGCCTATTAATTTAATTGGGTGACACCTAGTTCTTGTGTTATATGAAGGAGTAAGTAACATTTCCTATTTACTTTCTCCACATAGCTCATGAGTTTATAAACCTCTGTCATATTCCCCCTTAGTCATATCTTTTCCAAGATGAAAAGTCCCAGTCTTTTTAATCTCTCCTCATACAGAAGCTGTTCCATACCCCTAATCATTTCTGTTGTCCTTCTCTGTACTTTTTCCAAATCCAATATATCTTTTTGAGATGGAGTGACTTCACACAGTATTCAAGATGTGGGTGTACCATGGATTTATATAGAGGCAATATGATATTTTCTGTCTTATTATCAATCCCTTTCCTAATGATTCCCAACATCATTAGTTTTTTTTATTACCACTACACATTGAGCAGATGTTTTCAGCGAACTATCCACAATGACTCCAAGATCTCTTTTTTGACAGCTAATAGCTGATTTAGACCCCATCATTTTGTATGTATAATTGGGGTTATATTTTTCCCCAGTTACTGTGCATTACTTCACATTTATCAATACTGAATTTTATTTGCCATTGTGTTGCCCAGTCACCCAGTTTTGTGAGATCCCTTTGTTACCCTTTGCAGTCAGCTTTGGACTTAACTGTCTTGTATAATTTTATATCATCTGCAAATATTGCCACTTCACTCTTAATCCCTTTTTTCAGAGGATTGATGAATGTGTTGAACAGAACTGGTCCCAGTACAGACTCCTGGGGGACACCACTATTTACCTCTCTCCATTCTGAAAACTGACTATTTATTCCTACCCTTTGTTTAGTATCTTTTAACTGGAGTGCCTGGTAATGCTTTCAGGATCATCTAATGATCCTGAATTTAACTGAATGACAAGCCTTTTGTTATCTTAATCACCCTGCCTCTGTTTATAAACAAATTCCCAAGCCCAAAGAGGGAAGCTTGGAGGAACACAAGACTTATCACATTCCACGCTCAAGCTGTGCTGCAGTTAGGAGCTCCATCTGGGCCTAGGGCATGCACTGTGAACAGACCTCTGATTTAAAACACAGCGGGGCAGGAACCCTCCCCTGCACCCCCCTAAACGGTATCCCAGTGTGGTCTAGGCATGAGCCACATGTCTCCTAACCTGCACATCCTGATGATCCAGAGACCTCTCTCCAGATCCCAGAGCTTCTTCAGAGCTTCTAAGGATGGCATCTGCCACTCTCCCTCCACCCCAGCAGTCCAGTAGAAGCTGTTTGCAGACATGTCAAGTATCCTGTCCTGCCATTCTCACATGTGGGAGATTAATGCAGTCACAGAGTCCAGTCTGGGTGTCCTGCATTCCTCTGGGCTGTGAGAAGCAGGGAGATATGAACTGAAATGGATCTTCCTGTGCATGGGCTGAGTGGGCAACCAAGGCCGGCTTTAGGAAGTGCGGGGCCCTGGCAGGGATGACTTAAAAAGAAAAAAGTGTAAAAAAAAAGCCTTCCATTTCTTCCATGTATTATTTACTTTCCATAACTATATAAATAATAAAATTGTATATTATGTACATTGCATCATATATGCTGTTGATTGGTTATTAATGACTGTCGTTTCACATGTGTGGGTCCCCGCCACTCCCTGGGGGTGTGCACATGTGTGGGTTCCCGCTGCTTCCTGCTCCTCTCATTGAAGCAGGTGTGCAGGTTACTGGCCTGGGAACTGCAGGGCAACAGTGGACATGGGGCTGGTTCGAGGCAGGGCAGGGGCTGACTGGAGGTAGGGTCTGGCTGCAGGCAGGGCAAGGGGTGCGGGGCTGGCTGGAGACAGGGGACTGTGGGGCGAGCTGGCTTCAGGCAGGGCCACAGGGGGGTGCAGCAGGGGTTGGCAGGGCTGGAGACAGGAGTATGGGACTGGCTGGCTTCAGGCATGGGGGTGCAGCAGGGGTTGGCTGGAGACAGGGAAGGGCGGGCAGTGCAGGGCTGGTGCGGGCAGGGGTGTGTGGCAGGGGTGGCTGGAGACAGGGCAGGGGGTTTGGTAGGGGCTGGTTGTGGGCAGGGGGTACAGAGCTGGCAGCAGGCAGCGGGAGGCGGGGCTGGTGCGGCAGGGCAGGGGGTGCAGCAGAGGCAGCTGGAGCCCAGGCCCTTTAAAAAGCCCCCAAGCCTCCCGCTATCCCAGGGCTCTGGAGGTTATTTAAAGGGCCCGGGACTCCCCTGCTTCTACCCCTCCCCGGACCTTTTTAATAGCTGCGGGAGCCCTGGGCATTGCATGGGGGTGGCGGGGCTCCGGCGGCTATTTAAAGGAACGGGGTGGCAGGGGCAGCTGGAGCCCTGGCCCTTTAAATAGCCCCCAGAGCCCCCTGCTCCCCCAGGGCTCTGGGGGCTATTTAAAGGGCCCAGAGCTCCAGCTGGGGGCACGGGGCTTGCCGCGCTCCTGTCGGAGCTCCAGCCGGGGCCACGGGACTTACCGTGCTCCAGCCGGAGCTCCAGCTGGGGCCGCGGGACTTACCGCGCTCCGGCCTGAGCTCCAGCCAGAAGAGCGGGGCCGCGGGGCTTGTCGCGCTCCGGCCAGAGCTCCAGCCAGGAGAGCAGGGCCGGGGGGCTTGCGGTGCTCTGGTCAGAGCTCCAGCGGAGAGATCGGGGCTGTGGGGCAGCCGCACTCCCGCCGGCGCTTTGGTCAGGGGAGCGGGGCCATGGAAGACCCCGGAGCAGACCGCAGCCAGGGTAAGTAAAAAAATTTAAAAGGCACCTAAAGCGCGGGGCCCTCTTAGGCGAGGGACCCGATTCCCACGAATCGGGCAAATGGGCCTAAAGCCAGCCCTGTGGGCAACCTCTCTGCTATCCTAGCTGGTTTCCAGCCCATACACAGCTGCCAAGGACTAAGGAGGAAGTGATCGATTTACCCCAAAGGTAGGTGTGGGAAGAAACAGAGTGAAGAGGTGATCAGAGAGCCATCTCAATGCATTCCTCCTGGAGTCACTCCAACAACCCTCTGGCTCCTTCCTGCCATAGGCAGCAGCGTCTAGGTTCCATGGGGAATTTCTGAATCAATCCTCTAGAAAGCTGCCTCTAGCTCTCTACAAGCTCTCACACAGCCCTGTCACGAGAGGTAAGGAATAAGGTCCTGCCTTCCCCAATTGCTCAGGGCAATCCTTTCAAAGCAATCAGTGTAGGGCTTTATGCTTCTTTACAAACTGATCATTTTACATGGTGTGCCAAGATGCTGCACATCCCTTGGCAGCTCTGTTTAGAGCCACATTAACTCCCATGGGGACTTATGCTCTAAATGTGCCAGCCCTGAGAGAAGGATTCTGTGGAAAACAGATGTTTCCCTTGCTCCAATCCAGGCTCTGCTGTTCTGATGCTGCAGAGCTGATACGGAAGGCTTGAGGGTTCCTGGAGAGCAAGCTGCAATGCCAGCAATCTCATGCTGCCATAGCCATTGGGACATGTTGTCTTTCACCAATGGCACCTTCTAGTGGAGGGAAGAATGTGACACATGAGTTGGAGTCTCTCCCTCTCTTACAGATAAGCAGTGATGACCTGTGCCTGTCGAGAGTGGGGCTGGGTGGACAGAGTGAGGGCTTCAGTGTTACTGAGCATGCTCAGTTCATATGAGAGTGCTGAGTACAAACCTAGAAGCAACTCAGGGGGGAGGGGGCCATGTGATCCTAGATGCCCCCTCCCCCACACATCACCTCTGCAGATAACCCTCCTGCGGTAACACAAGTGTGCACTCAAGGGAATGCTGTGGTGCAGTGTACATGCCCTGCAAGGTACTCACTCCAAGTGTGAAGGGAAGTAACACTGCTTTTAGCACTGGTGTTTGGGAAATAAGGAAGAAGAGTTGGAAATTCTCACTGAGGAGGGGAAAGTGGGTAGAATGAGGAAGCCTGGTCGGACGATGTGTATTACTGGAATGTTAGTGTCGCTGGTTACAATCCATATAGGAAGAGGAGAGAGAATAAAAATGATGGGCTCGGTGTCACTTGACATTAGACACATCATTACCTGTTTAAAGTTCTTGGTTATTGAGAACCTCAGGATCTCAAGTGGACAGGGCTCAGCCTGCTAACTAACACAGCCCAACAGGGGAACCCAGTGGGGGGCTAGTATGGTTCACTGAATCCAAACCAGAGAGCAGGTTCAGTTTCTCCTTTAGCACCTATCTGTGCCTTGTTGGAAGACAATTGGGTTTGCATGGGGGACTTCCTTTTTAGAGACAGACCAGGGACAAGAGAGGTCTCACGTAATCAGTAGTAAATCATCCTTGGAGATTTAAAAAATATATATAGATACTTTTCTAACACAAAGTTTTGGACCCAGCTAAGGGTGACTCTAACGTGGGTCTCATTGTGGTGGGCAAAGATGAACTGATCACTGGACTGGATCTTAGTTACCCTGGGGCTGGTGATCATGACTTGACTATATTCAGTAAGGACCAATAGAGGACAGCTCCAACCAGCCATATTTATAATTGATGCATTGAAAGAACTAACTTTCCAAGCAGCTATCTCTTTCTAGGGGTGGCAGCTGCCTCCACTCCTGACTTGGCCCTCCAGCCAAGTTAGTTCCAAACTTCACTCCTTCTGAGGTAGTCTAGAAATAAAAGCCAAGGAATCAACATCCAACAACTGGTTAGTAGGTGTGAAGGGGAAATGCCTCCCTCTCTCGGTATAACAGAAGCAGGTCCTCTGTACCCTTAGGGAGGGACCTTCAGGCAGCTGCTGAGGGAGAGATCCTGCCTTCCCTCAGGACCTGCAAGATAAAGGTCTTTTCTCCTGCCTGGTTTGCCCACAAGTGAGCTGTTCTGCTCCCTTTTAAATCCTCCCCCCAGTCTGTGCTTCCCCTGAAGGTGTGTTGGGGTGGGGTCTGATAAAGCCAGAGCAGCTCCTTAACCCCTTGTTGCCCAGTGTGGGATTTGTATTCCCCATCACAAGTCCAAACAGAGGGGAAAAAACCTTGAAGTTACCGGTTTCCATATTGTTAATGGATAACAAATCTAGCAGACCTGAGGGCCTATTTTTGAAATTAGAACTTTTTGTTATATTAGGTACATTGATCTAATGCATCAGATGTATATTTTGGGTAGTAAATTAATAGCTCCCCTAGCAATAACAATGTGAATTTTGAATCATTTTAGCTTCTCGTTAACTCTTTGGAAGGCAACTTTAGATGATGTTTTGTGTGGCAGGCATTCTTTTGTCCTGTGTCATCCTGGCTTCTCTGTTGCTGGGCTCTGGAGGAGATTTGGAAAGGATCCACTCAGTGGCCTGCAGAAGGCTGCATTCTAATCCAAAAGTTTGTTTCTTTTCATCCTGATTTCCTTCTGCTTCTGGAAGGTGATGTTCAGACGTTTTTTCATGGAGCATGAATTCTAGATGACTTTTTCAAATTTCTGGGTAGAGAGAACTTTTGGAGACCACCTTTCCCTTGTCGCCAGTAGCTTACTAAACCGTTGCATTCATGGATGTGCTGTTCACACACCATTTCCCTGAATAGCTCCTCTGCATACTTTGATGGGATTTCATCACATGCCTGGAAAATTGCCAGGTTTTCCAATATTTCTAAAATATTAAGGGATTCCCCTGCCACAAACAAAGTCATGGCCTGTATTGGTAAATGTCCCCAAATCGCAACTTCAGCCTACCCTGCATCAGCCAGATCCAGCTTCTTCATTTTTTTTGATTGATTTAAAATAAAATCAATAGGTTAATGCACAGTCAACCCATTAAACTCTTTGCCAGGAGATGATGTGAAAGCCAAGACTACTACAGGGTATGAAAAATAACTAGATAAATTCATGGAGGATAGATCCATCAATGGTTATTAGTCAGATGAGCAGGGATGATGTCCCTAGCATCCGTTTGCCAGAAGCTGGGAATGTGTGACAGGTGGATCACTTGATGATTACCTGTTCTCTTCATTCCCTCTGGGTACCCGGCATTGGCCACTATTGGAAGACAGGATGCTGGGCTAGATGGACCTTTGGTCTGACCCAGTAAAGCCATTCCTATGTTCTTATGTAAAATCAGTGTTACTCACACACCTGCACAGGATGGGCTTGTGAGTGTGTGAATCTTCCAAGGACAGAAGTGAGATGGAGAGTACGCGAGAATTTATGAAAGAGTGATATAGAAACCTTTCACAGTATTGCAAATCATGGCCTTGTGAACAGACAGAAAGCAAAGTGGGGGAATCTTCCCCCAACCCACATGGCAATACAAAGAATATAGCCTCTGTTTCCTTCCACTGGAAGACACTTCCACAGCTGCTGGGCCAAGCCTGCTGCCTGGGAATGCAGGTGCTACAAGTGGCCAGCAGGGGGGCAGAAGGAGGAGGACCATGCAGAAGGTTTGGCAATAGGGGCAAGGAGGAGCAAAAATCACCTTGCTTTCAAAACAGCCAAGGAGGAGGTGGACACAGTCCATAAGGAGAGACTGCTGTAGAGGTTCCTGGATGAAGGGAGGTGGAGCAGAGAGCAGACATGTAAACATGACAGTGGAATGGTACTCGTTCATCATGCTTGGAGGTTGGAGAGCGGCGTTTCTAGCAGGGCCAATGAACAAAATTACAAATAGGGTTTGTGTTCCAAACTATTGATAGTTGCGTGTTTGAGAGAAAGATCCTCTAACCCCTGTCCAGGAGATGTACTCCTATCTCTGAGACCAGTGAGGTGGCAGAGCACATACCAGTTTATGCCATATATTCCACCTTTTCTGGTCAGTCCTGAACCCTCCAATTCCCTGATTAATCTTCTTCTGACACTTAACAGCTTTTATATTTTAGCTGTAATGATTATTCAGACACTCAGCCAAATATGGTCCCGCTCCCATGTGATGCCCCACTTCCCCTGTCTCTGAAGTGGGGATAATCCTGACCCACATTCAGAAAGTGTTTGATCTTCTCTCTTCTCAAGTCCTTGCCCTCCTTACCCAACCTTGGCCTCTGCCCTGTTATCTTCCTAGCAGCAAAAAATGTTTAAGGTCAGAAAGGACCATTATGGCCATCTAGTCAGACCATCTGTATAACACAGGCCCTAGAATGGCACCAAGTGGTTCCTCCAGAAAACCCATGACCCATGAGCCAGAGCATATCTTTGAAAAGACATCCACATGAATCAGAGCCAGCTAGTTAAGAGAAAATCTTTTTTCTGCAGTGATGTGAAGTTAAAGGACAGAGGAGAAGAAAATCTATACTTGGGCTGTGACTGAAGCTGGAGCAGAGAGGCCGGATAACTATGGTGAGGGCCAAGGCCTGGCTATCAGCGTATGTGCCGTTTTCTACTCGTGCCTTTTTGACCATGAACGAATCTCTTTGCAGCTGTGTGCCTCAGTTTCCCCAACTATAAAATAAAGTTAATCAAGGTTATGTTTATTCTTCCCCATTTTACAGGGAGGGAAACTGAGATGCAGTTGGGGCCTATCTACGCTACTGATCTATAATGTATTGTAAGCTGCTGATCCCCACATGTTGTTCAGAGCTAGGGTGACTAGATAGCAAGTGTAAAAAATTGGGACAAGGTGGGGGGCAATAATGCCTATATAAGAAAAAGCCCCCAAAATCAGGACTATCTCTATAAAATCAGGACATCTGGTCACCCTATTCAGAGCCTATGGATAGCCTAAGTGTGTGTTGGTTCTGCGCTTAGCCACTATGGAACAGCTGGGCTGGACGGCCTTTTCTCGGTGTGCTGTGGGGAGCAGGTACCAGGCACTAGGAATCTGAAGAGGCTTTCAAGGACTAATTCTTGAAAATAATTGTTATCAATGAACTGGAAGCCAATATAAAATCACTGCTGATAACATTGGTGGGTGACAAAATACTGTCAGAGTGGTAATTAATGATGAGGACAGGGAAGTAATACAGAGCAAGCTGGTTCCCTTAACAAGCTGGACCCATTCAAACAAAACAAATCTGAACAGAGCCAACTGTAAGGTCCTATACCTAGCAACAAAGCATGCCGAATGGGGAAGTGTATCCAGGAAAACAGTGACTCTGAAGGGGATCTAGGGGCCTGTAGATAGTCAGACTCACTCCTGTGGCGACTCCTGCTGGTTGTCCTCAGGAATTAGTTCTTTTTCCAGCCAGGAGCACCCTCTGCAGACCAGAGATCCACCTGTCCTCTTGGACCCCATTTCCCTCCCTGAACCCCAGTACCCTTTTAACTTGGGCGCTGCCCCCTGGCAATATCTCACCAATCTGGGTCTCCCCTCCATGGGGAACCCCCAACCCACTATCCTCACAGCCCTTCATAGGGGCCAGCTGGGCCTGATTGGGGCATGGCCACAGCTGAGCCTACTTTCCCCAATCAACCCAGGCTTCTTTCCCCAGCCACAGCCCTCTCCTGGGCTGTTTCAAGCCCCACAGGGCAGGAGCAGGCAATCACTCCGCTACAGGGCCATATTGAGTAAGATGTTCAACATGAGCTTCCAGTGTGATGCTGTGGTGAACAGGGCTAAAGCCATCATTAGATGAATGAGCAGCATAGTGAGATAGATAGGGAGGTGGCACAGCATCAGTGAGACTGATATTGGAATACTGCATCCAGTTTTGGTGTCCATCTTTGAAAAAGATGTTGAAAAATTGGAGATGGGGCAGCAAAGAGCCATAAAATGCTTTGGGGGCTGGAGAAAAATGCCTTCTAGTGAGTTGTTGAAAGAACTCAGCCTGTTTAGATTATAAAAAAGATTGGGAGGTGACTTCATTGAAGCGTTGAAGTGACTTCATGGAGAGAAAATATTGTGTATTAAAGGGCTCATTAATCTAGCAGAGAAAAGCATAACAAGACCCAGTAGCTGGAAACTGAAATAAGAACAACTCGCATTAGAAATAAGGCACAAATATTCAGACCCAGCGGCTGGAAACTGAAAAGAGAACAAATCATATTAGCAAAAAGGCACAAATATTCAACAGTGAGGATAATTCATCAAGGAAACAAACTACAAAGGAAAGTGGTGGGAATACTCCACCTCTTAATGTCTTCTAATAAAGACTAGATGACATGTTTGGTCAAAAACTAGCTACTGTGCTATACAATAGGCCTGCAATATGCAGGGGATCAGATAACATGCTCTAATTGTCTCTTCTGGCCATACAGTTTGCTAATTTCAAAATGAAAACTCATTCAGTGGGGTGGTCCAGAGGGACCAGCTCAAACATCCAAACTGGCTGGCCTGGGGAAGGACATTAGCACTACAGGGGAAGGGTGGGTGTGACAGTGAAATCGCAAGAGCCTTTTTCAGGACCTCAGCCTATTGGACAAAGGTGGTGGGAAAGCAATGATCTCACAGAGAAACCCTGACGTCAGCCAGGCAGGACAGGGGTGTATGATGGGGGCAACCTCAGAGACAGACCCCTGTGGCTTTACCTCAGCAAGTCTTCTTCTCAAGGTCTCTGCTTAAGGACTGAAAGATAATTCACTTTCATATTTGTGAGCATGAGGAGGATCCTCTTTGGAGTTTTCTTCTTTTCCTTTACTGATTTTGCTAGAAAACAAACATCCCTGTTTAGAAGGTAAGAGCCTCAGAGATTTTTGGAACCTGGTCGGTCTGATCCATCAGGTGCCAGCTGAATTCTAGGCATGGAAAACACTAGATTGAGATGGCAGAATTTTATTCCCCACCTAGCACTTTGTTCCTAAGATTCACTGGGAACATTGAGGTTTCTCCTTCTTATTTTCCCTTTTCCTCTGTCCCTCCCTCCTCTTTCTCTTCTTTTGAATCTTTTGTCCTTTTCCCCTGTGCTCCTCCCATCACCGGGAGCTGTGTATGTGTGTGTGGCGGGCGGAGGGGTGGGGTTTGCTCTCCAACTCTCATTGTGGGAGGCCCTCACAAAGAGGTGGGGCTGGAATAGTGCTCTAAGAGGGGTTCCCTCTGGAGGTGTCCTAGGCCATCTTTAGGACATCTGGTGAGAACTCTCAGCTTCCTGCCTCTCAGAGTCTCAACGCTGATTGGGTGAGCATGGGGCTGTTGTGAGGGAGGAGACTCAGGTCCTTGTTACTCTGTTTTAAGACCAAAGAAATAAGTCATAACCAAACATGTATTTGATTGCTCTTGCTGCTTCTCTCCATTCATTGTCTCTAAGCAATTCATGATTCTCTCTCTAATGCTCTAGTTCTTTTAAAATACTTACTGACTAATTAGGGTTCAAGAAAGCCATATGCAAACCCATACTTCCAAGAACAAAAAAGTCAGGCTGCACCCTACAGAATGGGGGAAAGTCCACTGGAAAGCAGTAACCCTGAAAAGGATTAGGGGCCATAGTGGATGAGCCTCTCAACATGATCTATCAATGTGAAGCTGTGGTAAAAAAAGTTAAAGCCATTGTGACAAAATTCCTCCTCTACCTCGATGGGTCCTGCGCTTATTAGCAGATTTGCTCACCTCAGTGATCTTCCCCACAGCCTGAGTCAACTCCTCCTGTGTCTGATCAGGAGTTGGGAGGTTTGGGAGGAACCCAGGGCCCTCCCTCTACTGCAGGTTCCAGCCCAGGGCCCTGTGGATTGCAGCTGTCTATAGTGCCTCCTGTAACCGTTGCATGACAGCTACAACTCCCTGGGCTACTTCCCCATGGCCTCCTCCAAACACCTTCTTTATACTCACAACAGGACCTTCCTCCTGGTGTCTGATAACACTTGTACTCCTTAGTCCTCCAGCAGCACACCCTCTCACTCTCAGCTCCTTGCGCCTCTTGCTCCCAGCTCCTAACATGCACTTCCTCTCCTCTGGCTCCCCCTGGCCTGACTGGAGTGAGCTCCTTTTTAAACCCAGGTGCCCTGATTAGCCTGCCTTGATTGGCTGCAGGTGTTCTAATCAGCCTGTCTGCCTTAATTGGTTCTAGCAGGTTCCTGATTACTCTAGTGCAACCCCTGCTCTGGTCACTCAGGGAACAGAAAACTACTCATCCAGTGACCAGTATATTTGCCCTCTACCAGACTCCTGTACCCCACTGGTTTGGGTCTGTCACACCATCCTTGGATGGATAGAGTAGTGAGTATGGAAAGGGAGATGATACAGTTTTGATGAGACTGATAATGGAGCGTTGAATCCAGTTCTTGTGTCCACATTTTGAAAATTACCTTAAAAAACTGGAGAGGGTACAGAAAAGATTCATATTGGAGTGATGGGGATAATGTCTTATAGTGAGACATTGACAAAGCTCAATCTGTTTAGTTTATCCAAAAGAAGAATGAGAAGGGAGTTGCTTGACTTCATGGAGAGAAAATGCTGAGTATAAAAGGGCTCTTTTATCTAGCAGAGAAAGCCATGACAAGACCCCATGGCTGGAAGCAGAAATCCAAAAAATTCTAATTAGAATAAGACCCTGATTTGTTAGAGGGCAATTCATTGTTGGAAGAAACTTCCAAGAGAAATGATGGCTTCTCCATCTCTTGATGTCTACTAATGAAGACTAGCTGACTTTCTGGAAAACATTTGAGTAAAAAAACCAGCCAGCTCTTCTGACGTACAGGAGTCCTGCCTTATGATGTGCAGGGGATCAGATTAGATGATCTAATGGTCCCTTCTGACCATAAAGTCTACTAATTTATGAAAACCTGATTGTGGCCTGGGAAGCAGCCTCTGATGTTTTGCTGGAGAGCTGGCTTGATCTCTAGAATGAAGAATCATTGAGTGGAGTGATTCAAGGGAAGCAGCTCAAACATCCAGCGTGGCTGGCCAGGAACAGGACATCAGCGCTGCAGGGGAGCGGCGGGTGTGGCAGTGACATCACAAGGGCCTTTTGCAAGACCTCAGCCTATTGGACAAAGGTGGTGGGAAGGCGATGATCTCACAGAGAGACGCTAACATCAGCCAGGCAGGACAGGGGTGCAGGACAGGGGCAACCTCAGAGACAGACCCTTGTGGCTTTGCCTCATCAAGTCTTCTTCTCAAGGTCTCTGCTTAAGGACGGAGGGAAAATTCACTTTCATATTTGTGAGAGTGAGGAGGCCCCTCTTTGGAGTTTTCTCTTTTTCTTTTACTGATTTTGCTAGAAGACAGACATCCCTGTTTAGAAGATAAAAGCCTCTGAGAGGTTTGGAACCTGTTCAGTCTCATCCATCAGGTGCCAGCTGAATTCTAGGCATGGAAAACACTAGATTGAGATGGCAGAATTTCATTCCTCACCTAGTACTTTCTTCCTAAAAATCACTGGACACATTGCGATTTCTTCTTTCTGTTCTCCTTTTCCTCTGTCCCTCCCTCCTTTATCTTCTTCCCTTGCATCTTCTGTCCTTTTCCCATGTTCTCCTCCCACCACCAGGAGCTCTGTGTGTGGAGCAGGGATGCAGGGGGAGAGGTTTGTGGGAGGCCCTCAGAAAGAGGTGGGGCTGGAATAGTGCTTTAAGCATGATACCCTCAGTGGTGACCTTGGCCATTCTTTGGACTATTAGTGAGAGGCTGCCGTGACCCTGTGACTAATGCCTGCTCCCCACTCGGTTCCAAGATGGCCAAGCTCCTGAGGATGTTCAGGAAGAGGGCTCTGCAGGTGGCCCCAGAGCGTGAGGAAAGCAGCTGCCTTCTTCCCTGGGAGCAGAGCGGCCCCTCTATCCCCACTGGTGGGGAAGCAGCTCCCATCCAAGCCAGGAGGTGGAAGTGCCCAGGCTTCTGGCGGAGGAAACCAGCTCCCAACGCACGCGCTGAGCTGGGAGAGGCACCAACCAGGCCCAGATGGAGTTGGCTCAGGATGTGGCTGCGCAGGCAGGACCCAGCCCAGGAGGGAAGACGGGCTCTGGGGCTTGTTGTGTGGGCAGCACCAGCCCCATGACTCCAGCTCTGATTCCCAGCAGGAGGCATCGCCCTGCCCAGTCACTGGGGACCTTCCAGCCTCCCTAGGGCAGGAGGTGGAAGATCCCTGTCCCAGCACCAGCAGCTTGGCCCGCTCCCCGTGGGACAGCAGCAGCTCCTTGGACTCTGGCAGCAGTGAGGCCTATGGGCGCTGCTGCTTTGTTCCAGGTGAGGAGCCAGGCTGGGCTCAGAGCTGGTGAGGAGGGGGCTGTGAACATCCTGGGCACAAATGCTCTACCAGTGCTATGGGGGGGTCCCCAACCCAGGTGTCTGGCCTGAGCCACGCGAACCTCACTGACACAAGAAGCAGTCACACAGCTGCTCCTGCAGCAAGAGAAACTGGGGGTTGGGGGCATCAGGAGTTGCTGCCACTTTGGTCCTTGATGCTCCGGAGGGAGAGGGGGGAGCAGACACCTCCCAGGAAATCCTGGATAGTGCAGGAGAACTCTCTGCTATGGGCTTCTGAAGCTGTTGGGAGCTGAAGCCATCCCTGAGGGGTGGGGGCGATCCACCCTGGGTGCCTGAGGTGTCAAGGGGGAACTTTAATCCTGCTCTCCTCAATATACCTCTGTCCTTCCTCCAAGTGGCAGCAGGCATCACCCTGTTCCCTTCTCTCCCTGGTGCAGGGACCCCCAGGGACTCAGAGGACAAGGAGGAGGAGAAATGATTGGACATGGCCACAGATGAAGCTGCTCTCAAGGTCATCAGAGAGCAGCTCAGGGGCAGAAAAAAGGTACAAATGTTCCCTAGTTGGACTGTGTTGGAACCGAGATTGTCCTGTCCATTCCCAGCATTCTGACCCTCTGCAGAGAGTCTTGTCCCTGATGATCCCCCACCCCTTTTGGTCCATGATGTGGGATCCCCAAAATGGGGGTGTTTGTCCCACACTCAGCTGAGGTATCCTTCCCCCACAGGCACTGTTCCACTTCCTGATCCTGCTTGTGCAGGAGTTGTGGGTGATTTGGACAATAGGCGGGTCCCCACTTTCCCCATTGAGCCCTGGAGCTGGTGTGGGTGGGACAGGGATGTTCCTGGCTACAGGCTCTCTCTCCCTCAACCCCATTCCTGGTGGGTGCAGGATGAGGCGCAGCAGCTCATGTTCCTGCATGCCATCCATCCCACGTGTCTCGCTGCACAGCAGAGAGGGTAGGACACACTGGAGCTGCACTGCGGCAAGGCGGCTGTGGAGAGGATTGTGGTGAGTGAGACACGGCGCCTGGTAGCTGGAGGGAGGAGAGAGACATGGGATGGGCAGAGGTATCGCCGGGTTAATGGTTGGCGGCTGAGTGGTGTTGGAGGGGGCAGCAGAGGGCAGGGATTGCTGGGGCTGAAGATTTGGGAGAAAAGGGGAGAAATTCTGAGATTGGTCACTGGTGGGCAGTGGGGAAATCGTGGGGCTAAAGGGCAGCTGAGGCTGAGTTACAAGGAATCGGATGGTCCCAGTTCAGTAGACAGGATGGTGTTGGATGTGGGCAGTTTTGACAGGGAGGAAGAAGGGGAATGGAACTGAGCTGTGCAGGAAACCTGGAAGGGGAACAAGTTAGATAGGCAGGAAGGAATAAGAGGAGCAGGAGGCTGGTGGGGGATCCTGCTGGCCATGTGTGGCACTGGCTGTGTAATCTCCTCATGGGGAAGTGTCAGTGGGGCCCGAATTTCACATACTCCTTTGTGTCTCACAGGAGCTCATTGAGGAGCTGCCTGATGACACTCCACCTTACGCCGTCCTCGCCAACTCCCTGATTGTTGTGGACAACCTCAGGTAGCAAGACCCTGCCGCCTGGCTCCCCTAGCCCAAGTGCTGCTCATTCCCAGGGCTGAGAGTCTCTGTCCCTCCCACTCCCAGGTCACCTCCCAAGAGTGGCTGTTCTGGCAGAGGTGGTGAGGTGGGAAGGTTCATTCTCTCCTGACTGGGCTGTTCTTTTCACTCCAATAACACTACAGGGGCCTTGGGGAGAGGCTCACTCCAGGGGTCAGATACAGGACGGGCAGCAGGGTGCAGGGAACAGGCGCTATTCCTGCCCTGCCACTGTCTGTCTGTGAGGCCTTGGCCATGTCATTCCCTGGCTCAGTGCCTCAGTTTCCATTCTCGCCAGCCTGTGCCTATTTCCCTGTGGTTTCATGTCCATGTTGGTGCTAGTCCCATCCCTGTACTGCACAGTCTAATACCAGATCCTCTCTTTTGCCAGCACCATGAAACCTACCCTGGAACCAGAGCTGGAGACACACCTCTTGTGAGCTGCCCTGCATGCTGTCTTTACTGTGGGCACAGAGAAGGACACCATCTAAGTCCAGGTACAACCTCCTCCTCCATCCTCCTGTTCCTCCAGAGTGTCCTTTGGTCCCTGCTTCCTTGATTCACTGGAGCTCCAGAGACTGGGGAGGGATGGGCAGAGATGGAACAAGCTGGGAGGGAAGGGATTACTCCTCCCTGGAGGATTCCTTTCTTTCTTTCTTTCTTTCTTTCTTTCTTTCTTTCTTTCTTTCTTTCTTTCATATGCCATGTTTTGCCCAGCAGCCCAGCTTCCATCCATAGCAACTTGGCTGTTCCATACTTTGCTGCCTACGAGACACTCTGCAGAGACCTGCTAAGCTCATGAATCAGACAGCCAGCTGTCTTCAATCCTTGCTAACTGCCTGCAGTGGGATGTGAATTAAAGACACCAGGATATGTGTCTGGGAGTCTCACCAGTGCTTCCCACAGGCCCCTCTTCTCAAACTGTGGCTGATGTAGTCCTGGTTTCCATAACCCTGACCCATTGCTCTCCCTTGCTTTGCAGGCTCTGCACAAGGTCATGCCAGAGCTCCTGGATGCCATGCTGGGGAACCTGCTGGCAGAGTCCCCAAAAACAGACAGTCTCCACTACATCTTGGAGGTGAGCATCACAAGGAGGGGCGGGGAGCAATTTTAGTTTAACACTTAGGAGGACTGCATAAGGAGAGACTGGAAGATCCATTTTCTAGTCTGTCCTCCTAGCTGGGTCCCCAGTGGAATGTTTTCTTTGGTCAGGGCACTAGGTGCAATGCAGTGTCTGGTCCTTCCTCATTGAAGGACAGAGAAAGGAGCTGGGACTTTATACCAGAGCACTAACCCCAGGGCACCTGGCTGGCTTGGGGAGTGAGAGTCTGAAAAGCCCCTCCCCCCATGAGATTCAGGAGATGGTTCTCAGATAAGAGGTACACCCTCCTTCCTACATAAACAGGAGGACCTCAGGGAATGAGCCCTTCTCTCTGATAGCCCCTGCGATTCCTGAGGGGATTGTGCTCATAGTCACTCCTTTCATACCACTAAGGACTTTAGTACTGGGGAATGGTGAGGGATCAGTCTCCTTTCTGGTGAACTGTTCAGAAATCAGGAGTTCAGGGAGGATGAGACCAGCCCCAACACCGATCAATGACTTGGATATTGCACCCTGTGCATACTGTCTCAGCCCCCGGGGCTGGAGAGGGGCTCATTTGCACAGCATGTGCACCTGCCCATTGATCCTGACCTGCCTCCTACCCCCACAGCACGTCAACTTCTGGATCATGTCCAGGGTGTTCCAGGAGAGAACCAGGGCCATTAAGAGCAGCATGGCCCTGCTCAGATACACCCTCCCCGAATTTGATGTAAGTGACCTCTGACCCCAGCTTGCTGACTCCAGGCATAGTTAGGCTGGCTCCAAAGGGCTGAAGGAGCTGCTGCTGCTGCAGGGCCTGTGGGTTAGGAGTGTTCCCCTTGGGGAGGCAGTGTCAGAGCAGGGAATGAACTAGGCTTGAGTCAAGTTCTTCTTGTCCTGGTTAAGTGGTGACCCTGGACCTTTAAGAGGACCATGCTCCAGCCCGTACTGCAGCCAGGTTCGTGTCTGGTGTTGGGTCCCTTCTTGGCATCCTGGAGCAGCGCCAGGTTCCCTTGGCAGCAGAGAAAATGAAGGCTCTAGCTCTAACTCCTCTCTCCCCAGCATATCCTGCATAGGGACTGAGAGGAAGGAGACTCTTAGCCCAGGGGGACTTCTAGCCCAGAGTGTTTCTCTCTCCCAGGGCTGACCATCCATGAGGCAGAAGATCTGTGGTGCTGGGACTTGCACCAGGACAGCAGGCTCCTGGGCTACAGGAACACAGCCAGGGTGGGGAGGTAAGGACACTCTCTCTCAGGGCATGACATTGCTCAGGAAGTGGGGCTGGCTGAGTTCCCTGCAGTGGATGCCTCCTGGAGACAGGAGAAGAGCCCACTCCTTATTGACAGCTAAGTGTTCCTCATTCAGCACAGTGGGAGAGACTGGTACTAAAGGTCCCACATTGGAAGCTTGCTAGTTGCCCTGATTTGAGTGTCTCACACAGATCCATTGCTACATGGCATAAGGAGAATCCCCAGGGTGGATGAGTTAATATAGGTTTATGGCTCTGGGTGTTTCTCTGTTTGCTGTCCCCCTAGCTGATACCCAAGTGTCTGAGAGGAGAGCACTGGGACAGTCAGTCACATTTGCTCGATCAGAACCTTGTTAGATTCTCTGCATCCTGAAGAAACAGAGAAATGAGGTGGGATTTGCCCAATGCCATTGCCAGTCAGGAAGCAGATGGCCTGAACCTGGGAACTGGGTACAGCGACTCTCTTACCATCCCCCTTTGCCGCTAGAGGGTGATGCCATTCTACCTCCAGTACTTGAAGCCTGGTTCTGGGCAATCTGCTAAAGCCTCATATCCTGTTGCTTTTAGGTTTTCGGAAAGTTCTTCTCAGAGGGGCAGAGAAGATACTTCCTCCGGACAGCAGTGCTGGCCATCCACTACGCCCTGCTGCACGTCAGCCAGTCTGGCCTGCTCCTCACCTACTCCCTCCTGGGGTTAGCCCAGCAGCTGATGGGGGACAAGGTAAGCAGCTGCATTAGACTCAGGAGATTGGGGCAGGGCCCAACGCCTCATTCCCATCCTATCGCCATTCGCTGGCCTGGCAGCAAGGAGCCTGGTAGGGAATGAGAGTCAGAGCAGGTGCTACTGGGAAAGGAGATGAATTAACCTCCATGAGCAGGAGGCAGCCAGCTTGTCCCCTCAGCAGCTCCAACCCAGCTCTTTAGACCACCTTTCCCTTGTCGCCGGTAGCTTACTAAACTATTTCATTCACTGATGTGCTGTTCACGCATAGTGAATGAGCAGCATAGTGAGATGAATAGGGAGGTGGTACAACATCAGTGAGACTGATATTGGAATACTGCATCCAGTTTTCATGTCCATCTTTGAAAAAGATGTTGGAAATTTGGAGATGGGGCAGCAAAGAGCAATAAAATGTTTTGAGGGCTGGAGAAAAATGCCTTCTAGTGAGCTATTGAAAGAGCTTAGCCTGTTTAGCTTATAAAAAAGATCGGAAGGTAACTTCATTCAAGTGTTGAAGTGACTTCATGGAGAGACAATATCGGGTATTAAAGGGCTTATTAATCTAGCAGAGAAAAGCATAGCAAGACCCAGTTGCTGGAAACTGAAAAGGGACCAATTCATATTAGCAATAAGGCACAACAGCGAGGATGATTCACCTAGAGAACAAACTACAAAGGGAAGTGGTGGGAATTCGCCATCTCTTGATGTCTTCTAATGAAGACTAGATGACGTGTTTGGTCAAAAACTAGCTACTGTGCTATACAATAGGCCTGCAATATTCAGAGGATCAGATTACATGCTCTAATTGTCTCTTCTGGCCATACAGGTTCTCATTTCCCAGCTGCACCCGAAGGGAAAGAAACCCATCTGGGAAATGGGACCCAATAGGAGACTAAGAGTGACCACAAGTGGATAATAGGACCCCAGCCATTTTTCTCAAACTGACCCCAACTGGAGGATGAATCTGTCTCTATTCTTCTCCACCCCACTGTGCAGCCACCAGTGGGACTGGAAGGACACAGAAACTGGAACCAGAATGATAAATGTGTGTGTGTCTCTCTCCCAGGGCTGACCATCCATGAGGCAGAAGATCTGTGGTGCTGGGACTTGCACCAGCACAGCAGGCTCCTGGGCTACAGGAACACAGCCAGGGTGGGGAGGTAAGGACACTCTCTCCCAGGGCATGACATAGCTCAGGAAGTGGGGCTGGCTGAGTTCCCTGCAGTGGATGCCTCTTGGAGACAGGAGAAGAGCCCGCTCTTAATTTACAGCTCAGTGTTCCTCATCCAGCACAGTGGGAGAGACTGGTACTAAAGGTCCCACATTGGAAACTTGCTAGTTGCCCTGATTTGAGTGTCTCACACGGATCCATTGCTACATGGCATAAGGAGAATCCCCAGGGTGGATGAGTTAATATAGGTTTATGGCTCTGGGTGTTTCTCAGAGAGTCAGAGAAGATACTTCCTCCGGACAGCAGTGCTGGCCATCCACAACCCCTTGCTACGTGTCAGCCAGGCTGGGCTGCTCCTCACCTACTCCCTCGTGGGGGTAGCCCAGCAGCTTATGGGGGACAAGGTAAGCAGCGGCATTAGACTCAGGAGATTGGGGCAGGGCCCAAGGCCTCATTCCCATTCTATCACCATTCGCTGGCCTGGCAGAAAAGAGCCTGGTGGTGAATGAGAGTGAGAGCAGGTGCTACTGGGAAAGTAGATGAATTAACCTCCATGAGCAGAAGGCAGCCAGCTTGTCCCCTGAGCAGCTCCAACCCAGCTCTTTAGACCTTGCCGCCGGTAGCTTACTGAACCACTGCATTCACTCGTGCTCTTCACACACCATTTCCCTGAATAGCTCCTCTGCATACTTTGATGGGATCTTATCACATGCCTGGAAAATTGCCAGGTTTTCCAATATTTCTAAACTATTAAGGGATTCCCCTGCCATAAACAAAGTCATAGCCCATATTGGTAAATGTCCCCAAAACACAGCTTCAGCCTACCCTGCATCAGCCAGATCCAGCTTATGTTCTTATGTTATGTTATGTAAAAACATTAAGAACGGCTGTACTGCATCAGACCAAAAATCCATCTAGCCCAGTATCCTGTCTGCCGACAGTGGCCAATGCCAGGTGCCCCAGAGGTAGTGAACCTAACAGGCAATGATCAAGTGATCTCTCTCCTGCCATCCATCTCCACCCTCTGAGAAACAAACAGTCTAATGACACCATTCCTTACCCATCGTGGCTAATAGCCATTAATGGATTTAACCACCATGAATTTATCCAGTTCTCTTTTAAACGTTGTTATACTCCTAGTTTTCACAACCTTCTCAGGTAAGGAGTTCCACAAATTGACTGTGCATTATGTGAAGAAGAACATACTTTTATTTGTTTTAAAACTGCTGCCTATTAATTTCATTTGGTGAACCCTAGTTCTTGTATTATGGGAATAAGAAAATAACTTTTACTTATCTACTTTCTCCACATCACTCATAATTTTATATACCCCTATCATATCCCCCCTTAGTCTCCTCTTTTCCAGGCTGAAAAGTCCTAGCCTCTTTAATCTCTCCTCATACAGGACCCTCTCCAAACCCCTAATTATTTTAGTTTCCCTTCTCTGAACCTTTTATTTTAACTGATTTAAAGTAAAATCAACAGGTTAATGCACAGTCAACCCATGCAACTCTTTGCCAGCAGATGTCGTGAAAGCCAAGACTATAATAGGGTTTCAAAAATAACTAGATAAATTCATGAAGGATAGATCCATCAATGGTTATTAGCCAGATGGGTAGGGATGATGTCCCTAGTGTCCCTTTGCCAGAAGCTGGGAATGGGCGACAGGTGGATCACTTAATGATTACCTATTCTCTTCATTCCCTCTGGGGCACCTGGCATTGGCCATTGTTGGAAGACAAGATGTTGGGCTAGATGGACCTTTGGTCTGACCCAGGAAGGCCATTCCTATGTTCTCAAGTAAAATCTGTGTCACTCACACACCTGCATAGGGTGGGCTTGTGCATGTGTGAATCTTCCAAGCACAGAAGTGAGATGGAGTGTACACGAGAATTTATGAAAGAGTGATATAGAAACATTCCACAGTATTGCAAATCATGGCCTTGTGGACAGACAAAAAGCAAAGTGAGGGAATCTTCCCCTGACCCCCATGGCAATACAATGAATATAGCCTCTGTTTCCTTCCATTGGAAGACACTTCCACAGCTGGTGGGCCAAGCCTGCTGCCTGGGACTGCAGGTGCTACAAGTGGCCAGCAGTGGGCAGAGGGAGGAGGACCATACAGAAGATTTGGCGATAGGGGCAAGGGGGAGCAAAAATCACCTTGCTTTCAAAACAGCCAAGGAGAAGGAGGACACAGTCCATAAGGAGAGACTGCTGTAGAGGTTCCTGGATGAAGGGAGATGGAGCAGAGAGCGGACATGTAGACATGACAGTGGAATGGTGTATGTTCACAATGCTTGGAGGTTGAAGGGTGGCCAGTGAACAAAATTCCAAATAGAGCTTGAGTTCCAAACTATTGACAGCTGTGTGTCTGAGAGAAAGATCCTCTAACCCCTGTCCAGGAGATGTACCCCTATCTGTAAGTCTCTTCTGGCCATAAAGTTTGCTAATTTCAAAATGAACACTCATTGAGTGGGGTGGTCCACAGGGAGCAGCTCAAAAATCCAAACTGGCTGGCCTGGGGCAGGACATTAGCACGTCAGGGAAGGGGTGAGTGGGACAGTGACATCACAAGGGCATTTTGCAAGATCTCAGCCTATTGGACAAAGGTGGTGGGAAGGCGATGATCTCACAGAGAGACCCTGACATCAGCCAGGCAGGTCAAGGGTGCTCTCCAGAATTTGCTCTTCAACTCGCATTGTGGGAGGCCCTCACAAAGAGATGGGGCTGGAATAGTGCTCCAAGAGGGGTTATCTCCGGAGGTGACCTAGGCCATCTTTAGGATATCTGGTGAGAACTCTCAGTTTCCTGCCTCTCAGAGTCTCAACACTGATTGGGTGAGCATAGGGCTTTTTTAAGGGACGAGACTCAGATTCTTGCTACTCTGTTTTAAAACCAAGGAAATAAATCATAACCAAACATGTATTTGATTGCTCTTGCTGCTTCTCTCCATTCATTGTCTCTGAGCAATTCGTGATTCTCTCTCTAATGGTTTAGTACTTTTAAAATACTTACTGACTAACTAGGGTTTAATAAAGCCATATGCAAACCCATACTTCCAGGAAGAAAAGAGTCAGGCCACACCCTACGAATGGGGGACAGTCCACTGGAAAGCAGCAACCCTGAAAAGGTTATAGGGGCCAAAGTGAATAAGCTGCTCAACATGATCTGTCACTGTGAAGCTATAGTAAAAAAGGTTAAAGCCATCCTTGGATGGATAGAGTAGTGAGTATGGAAAGGGAGATCATACAGCTTTGATGAGACTGATACTGGAGAGTTGAATCCAGTTCTTGTATCCACATTTTGAAAATTACATTAAAAAACTGACAAGGGTACAAAAAAGATTCATATTGGAGTGATGGGGATGATGCCTTATAGTGAGACATTGAAAAAGCTCAATCTGGTTAGTTTATCCAAAAGAAGAATGAGAAAGGAGTTGCTTAACTTCATGGAGTGAAAATGCTGAGTATAAAAGGGCTCTTTTATCTAGCAGAGAAAGCCATGACAAGACCCCATGGTTGAAAGCAGAAATCCGAAAAAGTCTAATTAGAATAAGACCCAGGTTTGTTAGAGGGCGATCCATCGTTGGAAGAAACTTCCAGGAGAAATGATGGCTTCTCCATTTCTTGATGTCTTCTAATGAAGACTAGGTGACTTTCTGGTAAAGATTTGAGTAAAAAAACCAGCCAGCTCTTCTGACATACAGGAGGCCTGCCTTGGGATATGCAGGGGATCAGATCAGATGCTCTAATGGTCCCTTCTGGTCATAAAGTCTACTAATTTATGAAAACCTGATTGTGGCCTGGGAAGCAGTCTCTGACCTTTTACTGGAGAGCATGCTTTATCCACAGAATGAAGAGTTATTGAGTGGAGTGATTCAAGGGAAGCAGTTCAAACATCCGGTGTGGCTGGCCAGGAGCAGGACATCAGCACTGCAGAGAAGGCGAGTGTGGCAGTGACATCACAAGGGCCTTTTGCAAGACCTCAGCCTGTTGGACAATGGTGGTGGGAGGGAGATGATCTCACAGAGAGACCCTGACATCAGCCAGGCAGGACAGGGGTGTATGATGGGGGCAACCTCAGAGACAGACCCCTGTGGCTTTGCCTCAACAAGTGTTCTTCTCAAGGTCTCTGCTTAAGGACTGAGAAAGAATTCACTTTCATATTTGTGAGCACGAGGAGGCCCCTCTTTGGAGTTTTCTCCTTTTCTTTTACTGATTTTGCTAGAAAACAAACATCCCTGTTTAGAAGATAAAAGCCTACGAGATTTTTGGAACCTGTTCAGTCTGATCTATCAGGTGTCAGCTGAATTCTAGGCATGGAAAACACTGGATTGAGATGGCAGAATTTTTTTCCCCACCTAGGACTTTGTTCCTAAGATTCACTGGGGACATTGAGGTTTCTCCTTTCTGTTTTCCCTTTTCCTGTGTCCCTCCCTCCTTTCTCTTCTTTTCTTGCATCTTTGGTCCTTTTCCCCTGCGCTCCTCCCACCACTGGGAGCTGTGTATGTGTGTGTGGGAAGGACAGCGGGGTGGGGTTTGCTCTCCAATACTCATTGTGGAAGGCCCTCACAAAGAAATAGTGCTCTAAGAGTGGTTCTCTCCGGAGGTGACCTAAGCCATTCTTTGGGCTATTTGATAAGAACCCTCAGCCTCCCAGCCCTCAAAGTCCCAACCCTGATTGGCTGAGGAGGTAGCTATTGACAGGGAGGAGACTAGGACCTTTGTTCTTCTCTTGAAAAACCAAGCCAATAAGTCATAACCAATTCTATGTTTGACAAGTTTTGATGCTGCTCTGCATTAATTGTCTCTGAGCAATTCATGATCTTCTCTAATATTCCAGTTCTTCTAGAATACTTGCTGAATAATTACTATGTACAATTGTTGCTCTGTAGCTCATTTGATAGCACTTTATTCTGATCATTATATGTATGAAATTCAAGATGAGATAGTTAGTTTGAAAGTCAGGACTCCTGGGTCCTATTCCCAACTCTGCCACTGGCTGGCTGCATGACCTAAGACAAGTCACTTCTCCTTTCTCAGCCTTAGTTTCTCCCTCTGTCAAGTAGAAATAACATTCCTCTCCTACCTACCTCAGGGTGGGTGGAGGATGGAGATCCACTGGAGAGCGTGAGTAGTAGCAGTGCAGAATATGAGGTTTCCTATCACCCTGATCCTATCAGATTATGACATAATATGATGGCTGAAATATTCTATTTTATTTGTATTTTATTATTTTGAAATTGTTAAGAGCAGCAACTACTCAGCTCAGACTGAAGCATCTCATCTAATTTTCTAGATCAGTGTCTCCTCTTTTTGTGCAATGAGACAATTTAACACACTGTGACAAACAGGAGATGCTCTTGTTTTGCAAACAAATATTTTTGCAAAGAAATTTCATCTAACTTGTTATGGTTTCAAGAAACAGACTGGTTTATTCTGAATGGATTTTCTGACAGAAAACATTTTCCATGAAAAATTTTCCCATCACCTTATTTCCTGGACTCTATCCCTGCCTGCAGGGGGGGTGTTGTCTGTTAGTTAGAACAGGATTCAGGACAGGTGGCTTCTCTTTCTGGCTCTGCCACTGCTTTGCTGTGTGGGAGCTTGGGTAGGTTGCTTCCCTACTCTGTACCTCAGGATTCCCATCTGTCCCATGAGAATAGGGACAATTCTCTGACTCTGGGCAGCAGTGAGTCTGGGTGAGATAAGGGCTGTTAAAGCCCTCTGTGAAGGAGAAAGGGGGATTTCCAGATGCTGAATGTCAGGAATTCTAAACTTTGCTAAAATGGCTAATGTAGATAAACAAGAAATAGTTGGGGCCAAATTTTAATCATTGTCTTTTTTAAAGCCCATTCAGGAATGTGACTCCAAGTGAGCCATAAAGACGGGGAGCAACTTGCCCAAAGTCCCACAGGTCAATAGGAAAGCCAGCAATGGAACCCAGGAGTGACTGATCCAGTCACTACAGCAGAACAAGGGCAGGGGGACCAGATGTGAGGGCCTGGGAGTGTACAGCAGTGGTTAGTGAAGGGGTCTGGAAATAAGACCTGCTGAGTCCCATCCATAGCTCTGACACTTGGTGTGACCCTGAGCCAGTATCTTCCCCTCCCCAGCTCCATTTCCCATCAGTAGAGTTGGGGGCTGTCATAAACAGATAGCTAAGGGTTAATGTCTCTTTCACCTGAAGCACCTGACCAGAGGACCAATCAGGAAACCGGATTTTTTCAACTCTGGGTGGAGGGAAGTTTGTGTCTGAGTCTTTGTTTTCTGGCTGCCTGCTTTCTCTGAGCTTTGGAGAAGTAGTTTCTTTTTTCTAGTCTTCTGTTTCCAAGTGTAAGGACAAAGAGATCAGATAGTAAGTTATATGGTTTCTTTTCTTTGGTATTTGCATGAATATAAGTGCTGGAGTGCTTTGATTTGTATTCTTTTTGAATAAGGCTGTTTATTCAATATTCTTTTAAGCAATCGACCCTGTATTGTATCATCTTAATACAGAGAGATTATTTGTACTTATTTTTCTTTCTTTTTATATAAAGCTTTCTTTTAAGACCTGTTGGAGTTTTTCTTTACTTCAGGGAAATTGAGTCTGTACTCACCAGGGAATTGGTGGGAGGAAGAAAAGGGGAGATCTGTGTGTTGGATTGCTAGCCTGACTTTGCATTCCCTCTGGGGGAATAGGAAAGTACTTTTTGTTTCCAGGATTGGGAACAGAGAGGGAGATTCACTCTGTTTGGGTTCACAGAGCTTGTGTCTGTGTATCTCTCCAGGAGCACCTGGAGGGGGGAAGGGAAAAAGGATTATTTCCCTTGGTTGTGAGACTCAAGGGATTTGGGTCTTGGGGTCCCCAGGGAAGGTTTTTCAGAGGGACCAGAGTGCCCCAAAACACTCTAATTTTTTGGGTGGTGGCAGCAGGTACCAGGTCCAGGCTGGTGGCTAAGCTTGGAGGTTTTCATGCTAACCCCCATATTTTGGACGCTAAGGTCCAAAACTGGGACTAAGGTTATTACATGAGTGGCAGCTGGTGGGAGATAGACAGAATCCAGAAGCCAGTAGAAATATTATATTTTTCTTTTCTCTGCTAAGGGCTTTTTAGCAGAGAGAAACGGTTGGTTTTAAAAGGGAACCAGAGATAATTTTTTTTTCTGCTCTCTCTCGCAGTTTGTGGCTTGCATGTTAAGGGTCTTTTGTCATGCAATAGCCCTCCCATTAGGAGGCAAGTACCAGCACTTATAGGCATGCAAAAAAAAGTGGTTTTTCTGGTTTCCCTTCATTGAACATTAGCTAGAGAGAGAAAAGGACAAAAAACACTGTTGCTAGGCAGACTTCAGGAGGCAACAGAGAACCTGCAGTTCAGAAGATAAACACCGGAGGGCACCCCAACACAAGAAAACAGGAATCATGACTTCTAAGGCAAAAATTGAGGCCCAAGAGCAAGTCAGAGAAGCTGAACACAGGCGACAACTGGAAATAAAACAAACAGAGATGGAAATAAGAGAAAGAGAAAGAGAGGCGGCCCACCGCCGAGAAATGGAAAAACAACAAAAAGAAAATGAAGAGAAGGAAAAACAGAGAAAACATGAACTGGAGTTGGCAAAAGCTGGGCTGCATGTGCCAGCCAACCCTAACAACCCGGCGCCAAATATTGCTCCACAGCACAGGAAATTTCCCACCTACAAGGCAGGTGATGACACCGAGGCCTTCTTGGAAAATTTTGAAAGAGCCTGTCTTGGGTACAGCATTCCCGAAGACCAGTACATGGTAGAATTGAGGTCACAGCTCAGTGGACCTTTAGCAGAGGTGGCAGCTGAAATGCCTAAGCACCAAATGAATGACTATAAACTTTTTCAAACCAAGGCCAGATACAGGATGGGGATAACCCCAGATCATGCCCGTCGGCGCTTCAGAACCCAAAAGTGGAAACCAGAGGTGTCATTTCCCAAACACGCCTACTACATTGCAAAAAACTATGAGGCCTGGCTAACAGGAAACAACATTCAAACCTTGGAAGAACTGAACCTCCTCATACAAATGGAGCAGTTCTTGGATGGTGTTCCTGAAGACATCACACGGTACATACAAGATGGAAACCCCAAGAATATCGCTGAGGCGGGGGAGATTGGAGCCAAATGGATGGAACTGGCAGAAAGCAAGAAAGCTACTGTCAAGGGGAACGATTACCCCAGGGAGCACACAGACCATAAACCCTACAACCGAGGACAGCCAAAGACCCCACATACCACCCAAGTAAAGCCACAGATACCCTACCCTTCAACCTCACCAGTCTCCAGTAACTCACCTCGGCCCAGTGACCCATCAGATGGAAGATGCTTTAAGTGTAATGAACTGGGACATATCAAGGCCAAGTGTCCCAAGAACACCATGCGAGTGCAATTCATTACACCACCATCACACCAAAGATCCCCAGGCCCGGATGCCTCTCAAATACCCTTGGAGCGAAGGGAAAATTTGAGAGTGGGCGAAAAGAAGGTTACTGCGTGGAGAGACACAGGGGCACAAGTGTCAGCTATCCACCAATCCTTCGTTGACCCCAAATTCATCAACCCAAAGGCCAAAGTTACAATTTACCCCTTCATGTCACAAGCTGTAGACTTGCCTACAGCTCAACTGCCTGTCCAGTACAAAGGCTGGTCAGGAATGTGGACTTTTGCAGTCTATGACAATTATCCTATCCCCATGCTACTGGGGGAAGACTTGGCCAACCAGGTGAGGCGGGCCAAGAGAGTGGGAATGGTTACACGTAGCCAAACCAGGCAAGCTTCCAGACCCATTCCTGTTCCTGAGCCGTCCACAGAGGCCCCATCTATGTTACCAGAGACCCAGACAGAGGTAGTGGACCCGGATTCCATGCCTACCACTGAAACAGCCACAGCATCTCCAGTCCCAGGCCCGGAACTGGAACAGCAACCAGCACCAGCAAGTGCAACTACATCTTCAAACTCAACGCCAGAGGGCGCCAGCGAGCCAAAACTGGCAGAAGCGACAGACAGCCATACCCAAAAGGCTCAGCCAGAGCCTGAAATACCCTCAGGTGCACCAGCGGAGAGCGGTTCACCAACAACGGAAACAACCCCATCACCTACATTGCTTCCAGAGGGACCAAGCCCAAGTCCACAGTCTGAGGAAGAACTGGTGACCCCAGCCTCAAGGGAATAGTTCTAGACTGAGCAGGAAGCAGATGACAGTCTTCAGAAAGCTTGGGCGGCGGCACGGAGCACCCCACCGCCTCTCAGCTCTTCTAATCGATCCCGGTTTGTTATAGACCAAGGACTTTTATACAAGGAAATTCTTTCTGGTGGACACCGGGAAGAATGGCAGCCGCAAAAACAGTTGGTGGTTCCAACTAAGTACCGGGGGAAGCTCTTAAGCTTAGCCCATGATCATCCCAGTGGCCATGCTGGGGTGAACAGAACCAAGGACCGGTTGGGGAAGTCCTTCCACTGGGAGGGGATGGGCAAGGACGTTGCCAAGTATGTCCGGTCTTGTGAGGTATGCCAAAGAGTGGGAAAGCCTCAAGACCAGGTCAAGGCCCCTCTCCAGCCACTCCCCATAATTAAGGTCCCATTTCAGCGAGTAGCTGTGGATATTCTGGGCCCTTTCCCAAAAAAGACGCCCAGAGGAAAGCAGTACGTACTGACTTTAGTGGACTTTGCTACCCGATGGCCAGAAGCAGTAGCTCTAGGCAACACCAGGGCTAACACTGTGTGCCTGGCCCTAACAGACATCTTTGCCAGGAGACTTACAGGTTTGTCAGTTTACAGTCCAGGGAGATGATGCTGAGTGGCCTGACGGTGTCTACTACGACGGGGAAAAAGACGGTGGCGTGGAAGAGGTGAACCTCTCAACCACTCTGGAACGTCTGCAGCGGCAACAAATCAAGGAGCTGTGCACTAGCTTCGCCCCATTGTTCTCAGCCACCCCAGGACGGACTGAACGGGCATACCACTCCATTGATACAGGTAATGCTCACCCAATCAGAACCCCACCCTACCGAGTGTCTCCTCATGCCCAAGCTGCTATAGAACGGGAGATCCAGAACATGCTACAGATGGGTATAATCCGCTCATCTACCAGTGCATGGGCATCTCCAGTGGTTCTGGTACCCAAACCAGATGGGGAAATACGCTTTTGCGTGGACTACCATAAGCTAAATGCTGTAACTCGTCCGGACAACTATCCAATGCCACGTACCGAGGAGCTATTGGAAAAGTTGGGACGTGCCCAGTTCATCTCTACAATAGACTTAACCAAGGGGTACTGGCAAGTACCACTAGATGAACCTGCCAAGGAGAGGTCAGCATTCGTCACCCATGCGGGGGTGTATGAATTCAATGTCCTTCCTTTCGGCCTTCGAAATGCACCCGCCACCTTCCAGAGGCTGGTAGATGGTCTACTAGCTGGACTGGGAGAATTTGCAGTTGCCTACCTCGATGATGTGGCCATTTTTTCAGACTCCTGGCCCGAACACCTACTACACCTGGAAAAGGTCTTTGAGCGCATCAGGCAGGCAGGACTAACTGTTAAGGCCAAAAAGTGTCAAATAGGCCAAAACAGAGTAACTTACCTGGGGCACCAGGTGGGTCGAGGAACCATAAACCCCCTACAGGCCAAGGTAGATGCTATCCAAAAGTGGCCTGTCCCACGGTCCAAGAAGCAGGTCCAATCCTTCTTAGGCTTGGCCAGATACTACAGGCGATTTGTACCCCACTACAGCCAAATCGCTGCCCCACTGACCGACCTGACCAAAAAGACCCAGCCAAATGCAGTTAAGTGGACTGATAAGTGTCAAAAGGCCTTTACCCAACTTAAGGCAACGCTCATGTCGGACCCTGTGCTCAGGGCCCCGGATTTTGACAAGCCATTCCTAGTAACCACAGATGCCTCTGAGCGTGGTATAGGAGCAGTGCTCATGCAGGAAGCAACAGATCACAACTTCCATCCTGTCGTGTTTCTCAGTAAGAAACTGTCTGAGAGGGAAAGTCACTGGTCAGTCAGTGAAAAGGAATGCTATGCCATTGTGTACGCCCTGGAAAAGCTACGCCCATATGTTTGGGGACGGCGGTTCCAACTACAAACTGACCATGCTGCACTAAAGTGGCTTCATACTGCCAAGGGGAACAACAAGAAACTTCTTCGTTGGAGTTTAGCTCTCCAAGATTTTGATTTTGAAATTCAACACATCACAGGAGCTTCTAACAAAGTAGCTGATGCACTCTCCCGTGAAAGTTTCCCAGAATTCAGTAGTTAAAAAGTGTTCTTAAAATGTAGAAGTCTGTTAGTTATATACTTAGGAGTATATGTAAAGGTCTATGTGTTGTATTAATCTGTTTATTTTCAAGTTCTAGAAGGAAATCGCCGCCAGTGAGCTTCCCCACTGTCTGCAATTTGGGGGGGCGTGTCATAAACAGATAGCTAAGGGTTAATGTCTCTTTCACCTGAAGCACCTGACCAGAGGACCAATCAGGAAACCGGATTTTTTCAACTTTGGGTGGAGGGAATTGTGTGTCTGAGTCTTTGTTTTCTGGCTGCCTGCTTTCTCTGAGCTTTGGAGAAGTAGTTTCTTTTTTCTAGTCTTCTGTTTCCAAGTGTAAGGACAAAGAGATCAGATAGTAAGTTATATGGTTTCTTTTCTTTGGTATTTGCATGAATATAAGTGCTGGAGTGCTTTGATTTGTATTCTTTTTGAATAAGGCTGTTTATTCAATATTCTTTTAAGCAATCGACCCTGTATTGTATCATCTTAATACAGAGAGATTATTTGTACTTATTTTTCTTTCTTTTTATATAAAGCTTTCTTTTAAGACCTGTTGGAGTTTTTCTTTACTTCAGGGAAATTGAGTCTGTACTCACCAGGGAATTGGTGGGAGGAAGAAATCAAGGGGAGATCTGTGTGTTGGATTGCTAGCCTGACTTTGCATTCCCTCTGGGGGAATAGGAAAGTACTTTTTGTTTCCAGGATTGGGAACAGAGAGGGAGATTCACTCTGTTTGGGTTCACAGAGCTTGTGTCTGTGTATCTCTCCAGGAGCACCTGGAGGGGGGAAGGGAAAAAGGATTATTTCCCTTGGTTGTGAGACTCAAGGGATTTGGGTCTTGGGGTCCCCAGGTAAGGTTTTTCAGAGGGACCAGAGTGCCCCAAAACACTCTAATTTTTTGGGTGGTGGCAGCAGGTACCAGGTCCAGGCTGGTGGCTAAGCTTGGAGGTTTTCATGCTAACCCCCATATTTTGGACGCTAAGGTCCAAAACTGGGACTAAGGTTATTACAGGGGCCCATCCCTAGCCCAAGATGGTTGCGAGACTTCATGAAGGTGAGTTAAGTGCTGGCATGTCAGGAGCTGGGAGGTGCTGTAACCCCCACACTACGGCAGTGTTCTGTACCCCCTGCTGCTGGCTGAGTTTCTCCAGCCTTTGGCAATAAGACAAATTCTTGTTTTCACAGCCAGTCGATCGCCCAGTGTCATCACCCTGCCTGCTGGCTAGGCAGGGTATCTCCTCAGGTCACCACCCTCTCCAGCCTGCCTTGGGCTTGGGGAGTGAGGAGGAGGGCGAGGGACAACTGGTGACTCTGAGCATCTGCCATCCATTGCACTGTCACCTAGAGCAAGTGAGTGTCATTAGGGTTCCTAGGTGGTTTCCCCTGTAAGTTGGAGGAGAGGCAGAAAGAGGGGGAAAGAATCTCTCCCAAAGGAAATTGGATTTGTAAACAGCCCACAGGAGCCCTTCACTCTCAGACCAGGCAGGGGCTTCTCCGGAGCCATCTCCAGTGTGCTTTGAAATGTGTGCTTCTGGGAGACTGTTCCCCAGGCTGAGAGGCTCTGAACTGGGCCAGACTCTCTGAGCTGCTGCACATGGAAATCCATGGGGAATGAGGGGACCCTGGGCTTCCTGTGCCAAGGGACTTTGTGACTTTGATGTGGGGAACTGTTTCCCAGGAGAAGTCTGGACTCCTTGTTCTGTTCCTTCTCTAGCCTGGGCAGGAGTGTGGTCTGGGATGACAGGAGGGGGCTGCTTGTCCAAAGTAACCGATGGTCTTTGTGACTGACCCCATTGCTCTAAAAGGAGGAGAGTCCCCAGGGATTGCATCACCCAGAGATGACGAGGGGGTAAGTTGGGAGCAGATCAGGTAATCATCTCCTGCCAGTGTGTGCAGCCTGCACTCCCTGCACCTCTGAGGGGTGAAGGAGGAGCTGGTCTGGCTGGGGCAGGGATGGAGAGGGACCGAAAAGGCCCGTTAATGAGAGGCTGCCTTGACCCCAGACTCACACCTTCTCCCCGCTTGGTTCCAGGATGACGAGGGTCCTGAGGATGTTCAGGAAATAGGCTCTGCAGGTGGCCCCAGAGCCTGAAAGAAGCAGCTGCCATCTTCCCAAGGAGCAGAGTTGCCCCTCCATGCCCTCTGATGGGGAAGCAGCTCCCATCTAGGCCAGGAGGTAGAAGTGCCCAGCCTTCTGGCAGAGGAAACCAGCTCCCGAAACAGGTGCCAGCTGGGAGAGGCACCAACCAGGCCCAAATGGAGCTGGCTCAGGATGTGGCTGCGCAGGCAGGACCCAGCCCAGGACAGCAGACAGGCAGGGTGGTCCTGGGGCTTGTTGTGTGGGAAGCACCGGCTGCAGGAGCCCAGCCTTGATTGCTGGCAGGAGGTGGAAGATCCCTGTCCCAGCACCAGCAGCTTGGCCCCCTCCCCATGGGACAGAAGCAGCTCCTGGGACTCTGGCAGCAGCGAGGCCGATGGGCGCTGCTGCTTTGTTCCAGGTGAGGAGCCAGGCTGGGCTCAGGGAGGATGAGGACGGGGCTGTGAACAGCCTGGGCCCAGGGGCTCTACTAGAGCTATGGAGGGGTCCCCATTCCGGGTGTCTGGCCGAGCCACTTGAACCCCACTGACACCAGCAGCAGTCACACAGCTGCCCCTGCAGCAAGAGGAACTGGGAGTGTGGGGGCATCAGGAGTTGCTGCCACTTTAGTCCTTTATGCTCTGGGGCAGGGGGAGCAGGCAGCTGTCAGGGAGTTCTGGACAGTGCAGGGGACCTCTCTGCTATGAGCTTCTGAAGCTCTTGGAGGCTGAAGGCATCCCTGAGAGGGGGGGTGGGGCCCAATCTACCCTGGGTCCCTGATGTGGGAAGAGGGAACTTTAATCCTGCCCTGCTCAACACGCCTCCGTCCTTCCTCCAAGTGGCAGCAGGTGTCACCCTGTTCCCTTCTCTCCCTGGTGCAGGGACCCCCAGGGACTCAGAGGACAAGGAGGAGGAGAAATGGTTGGACATGGCCACAAATGAAGCTGCTCTCAAGGTCATCAGAGAGCAGCTACGGGGCAGAGAAAAGTTACAAATGTTCCCCAGCTGAGCTGGGCTGGAACCAAGATTGTCCTGTCCCTTCCCAGCATTCTGACCCTCTGCAGAGTGTCTTGTACCTTATGGTACCCCACCCCTTTTTGTCCATGATGTGGGATCCCCAAAATAGGGCTGTTTGTCCCAAACCAGCTGAGGTATCCTCCCCCCACAGGCACTGTTCTACTTCCTGATCCTGCTTGTGTAGGAGTCGTGGGTGATTTGGACAATAAGCGGGTCCCCACTTTCCCCATTGAGGCCTGTGTCCTGGAGCTGGTGCGGGTGGGACAGGAATTTCCCTGGCTAACAAGCTCTCTCTCTCCTAACCCCACTCCTGGTGGGTGCAGGATTAGGCGCAGCAGCTCATGTTCCTGCACGCCATCCACCCCGCATGTCTTGCTGTCCATCACAGAGGGTAGGACACACTGGACCCGCACTGTTGCAAGGCGGCTTTTGTGGAGAAGATTGTGGTGAGTGAGACACAGCACCTGGCAGCTGGAGGGAGGAGAGAGACATGGGATAGGCAAAGGTATTGCCGGGTTAATGGGTGGGGGCTGGGTGGTGTTGGAGGGGGCAGCAGAGGGCAGAGATTGCTGGGGCTGAAGATTGGGGAAAAGAGAAGGGAGAAATTCTGAGATTGGTCACTAGTGGGAAATGGGGGAATCGTGGGGCTACAGGGCAGCTGAGGCTGGGGACAAGGAAACAGATGGTCTCAGTTCAGTGGTCAGGATGATGTTGGATGAGAGCAGTTTTGCCAGGGAGGAAGGAAGAAGGGGAATGGGACTGAACTGTGCAGGAATCCTGGAAGGGGGAAATATTTGATGGGCATGAAGGAATCAGAGGAACAGGAGGCAGGTAGGGGGATCCTACTGGCCATGTGGGGCACTGGCTGTGTAATCTCCTCATGGGGAAGTGTCAGTGGGGCCCGAATTTCACATGCTCCTTTGCATCTCACAGGAGCTCATTGAGGAGCTGCCTGATGACACTCCATCTTACACCGTCCTCGCCAACTCCCTGATTGCTGTGGTCAACCTCAGGTACCAGACCCTGCCGCCTGGCTCCCCTAGCCCAAGTGCTGCTCATTCCCAGGGCTGGGAATCTCTTTCCCTCCCACTCCCAGGTCATCTCCCAAAGATGGCTCTTCTGGCAGATGTGGTGGGGTGGAAAAGTTCACTCTCTCCTGACTGGGCTGTTCTTTTCACTCCAATAACACTACAGGGGCCTTGGGGAGAGGCTCACTGCAGGGGTCAGATACAGGAGGGGCAGCAGGGTGCAGGGAACAGGCGCTATTCCTGCCCTGCCACTGTCCGTCTGTAAGGCCTTGGCCATGTCATTCCCTGGCTCAGTGCCTCAGTTTCCATTCTCGCCAGCCTGTGCCTATTTCCCTGCGGTTTAATGTCCATGTTGGTGTGTCATCCTCGTACTGCACAGTCTAATACCAGATCCTCTCTCTTGCCAGCACCATGAAACCTGCCCTTTAGCCAGAGGTGGAAACACACCTCTTGCAAGATACCCTGAATGCTGTCTTTACCCTGGGCACAGAGAAGGACACCACCCAAGTCCAGGTATATCCTCCTCCTCCATCCTCCTGTTCCTTCAGAGTGGTCTTTAGTCCCTGCTCTCTTGATTCACTGAAGGTCCAGAGATAAGGGTGGGGTGGGCAGAGATGGAACGAGGGAAGGGATTACTCCTCCCTGGAGGATTCCTTTCTTTCTTTCTTTCTTTCTTTCTTTCTTTCTTTCTTTCTTTCTTTCTTTCTTTCTTTCTTTCTATGCCGCCTTTTCCCTGGAAGCTCAGCTTCCATCCATTGCCACTTGGCTGTTCCATACTCTGCAGCCTACGAGCACTCTGCAGAGACCTGCTAAGCTCACGGATCAAAGAGCCAGCTGTCATCAATCCTTGCTAACTGCCTGCAGTGGAGTGTGAATGAGAGACACCAGGATATGTGTTTGAGAGTCTCACCAGTGCTTCCCACAGACCCCTCTTCTCATCCTGTGGCATGTTTAGTTCTAGTTTCCATAGCCCTGACACATGGCTTTCCATTGCTTTGCAGGCTCTACACAACGTCATGCCAGACCATCTGGATGCCATGTTGGGGAACCTGCTGGCAGAGTCCCCAGAAACAGACAGGCTCCACTACATCTTGGAGGTGAGCCTCAGGAGGAGGTGCAGGGAGCAATTTTACTTTAACTCTTAGAAGGACTTGGTAAGGAGAAACTGAAAGATCCATTTTCTAGTCTGTCCTTCTAGCTATGTCCCCAGTGGAATGTTTTCTTTAGTCAGGGCAGTCGGCACAATGCAGAGTCAAGTCCTTTCTCCTTGAGGAAGGAGTTGGGAATTCAAGCCAGAGTTCTGCCTGGTTCTGTTGAGCACTATCCGCAGGGGTCCTGGCTGGGTTAGAGAGTGAGAGTCTGAACACCCCTAACCCCATGAGATTCAGGAGATGGTTCTCAGATAAGAGGTACAGGCTCCTTCCTACAGAAACAGGAGGACCCCAGGGAAACAGCCCTTCTCTTCAATAGCTACTGAGATTCCTGAGGGGATTGTTCTCACAGTCACTCCCTTCATCCCACTAAGAACTTTAGTGCTGGGGAATGGCGAGGGATCAGACTCCTTTCTGGTGAACTGTTCAGAAATCAGGAGTTCAGGGAGAGTGGGACCAGCCCCAACACCGAACATTGTCTCAATTTAGAGAGATATTGACAAGTTGTAATCTGCAGGATGCAAGCCTCATCCTGGGGGAAAGAATCACCTTCTAAAGTGCTGTGATCAATGACTCGGATATTGCACCCTGTGCACAATGTCTCAGCCCCCTGGGATTGGGGAGGGGCCTATTTGCACAGCACGTGCACCTGCCCATTGAACCTGACCTGCCTCCTTCCCCCACAACACGTCAACTTCTGGATCATGTCCAGGGTGTCCCAGGAGAGAGCCAGGGCCATTAAGAGCAGCACGGCCCTGCTCAGATACACCCTTCCTGAGTTTGATGTAAGTGACCTCTGACCCCAGCTTGCTGACTCCAGGCATAGGTAGGCTGCCTAAAAAGGGCTGAAGGAGCTGCTGCTGCAGGGCCTGTGGGTTAGGAGTGTTCCTCTTGGGGATGCAGTGTCAGAGCAGGGAACGAACTAGGCTTGAGTCAAGTTCTTCTTGTCCTGGTTAAGTGGTGACCCTGGGCCTTTAAGAGGACCATGCTCCAGCCCCTGCTGCAGCCCGGTTTGTGTCTGGCGTTGGGTCCCTTCTTGGCATCCTGGAGCAGCACCAGGCTCCCTTGGCAGCGGAGAAAATGAAGGGTCTAGCTCTAGCTCCTCTCCCCCCATCATCTCCTGTAGAGGGGCTAGGGGAAGGAGAGTCTTGGTCCAGGGGGGACTGGAAGCTGACAGGAAAATGCTGATGGAGTCCCCTCTCCTCTCCCTTCCATTAGAACCAGCTGAATTCCCTAGGATGGGTCACCATGTGACACAGCTGTCTGTTCATCAGTGACCCAGCCAAGAACATCAGCCGGCAGCCCAGGGAAGGGATTTACCGGCTCTACCAGCTGCTGCTGCACTAGAGGGGTGAGGAACCCAGCTAGGAAATGGGACCCGATAGGAGACTGAGAGTGACCACAGGTGGATAATGGGACCCCAGCCAATTTCTCTCAGAGTGACCCCAGCAGGAGGATGAGTCTCTCTGTATCTCTGTTCTTCTCCACCCCACTGTGCAGCCACCAATGGGATTGGAAGGACATAAGCACTGCAACCAGAATGATGAATGTGTGTGTGTCTCACTCCCAGGGCTCACCATCCATGAGGCAGAAGATCTGTGGTGCTTGGAGTGGCACCAGGACAGCAGGCTTCTGGGCTCCAAGAACACAGTCAGGGTTGAGGAGGTAAGGACACTCTGCCAGGGCATGAGACAGCTCAGTTAGTGGGGCTGACTGACTTCCCTGCAGTGGATCCCTCCTGGAGACAGGAGAAGAGCCCACTTCATATTTACAGCTCAGAGTTCCTCATCCAGCACCCAGTGGAAGAGGCTGGTACTAAAGGTCCCACACTGCAATCTCGCTAGTTGCTGTGATTTGAGTGTCTTAGACGGATCCATTGCTACGTGGCATAAGGAGAATCCCCGGGTGGATGAGTTATATAGGATTATGGCTCTGGGTGTTTCTCTGCTTGTTGTCCCCCTGGCTCATACCCAAGTGTATGAAAGGAGAGCACTGGGGCAGTCAGTGGAGTAGCCAGGTTTTCAGAAAAGGGGGAGCAAAACACATAAAAAAGGCGCCCGCCATTGTTTCCCCCTGGCCACGCCCCTTTGGCTCCCCCCTCTGGCCATGCCTCCAGCCGAAACCCCACCCCCGCTCACCTTCCCTCCTCCGGCTGTGTGGTGGACAGCGCCGGCTGGCAGGTGCAGCTTCTGAGCCGGCCTGCCGCCCCGCGGCTCCTCCGGCCATGCGGCCGGCAGGCGCTGCTTCCGCACATGCCTGCCTGAGTGGCAGCAGTTGCTTCCGCTGAATCCCACGAGCTACACTAGTGGGGTCAGTCAGTCACTATTGCTTGATCAGACCCTTGTTAGATTCCCTGCACCCTGAAGAAGCAGAGAAATGAGGTGGGATTTGCCCAGTGCCATTGCCAGTCAGGAAGCAGATGGCCCCAACCTGGGAACTGGGTACAGCAGCTCTCTTACCCTCCCCCTCTGCCACTAGAGGGTGGCGCCATTCTACCTCCAGTACTTATAACCTGGTTCTGGGCAATCTGCTAAAGCTTCATGTCCTGTTGGTTTTAGGTCCTCGGAAAGTTCTTCTCAGAGGAACAGAGAAGATATTTCCTCGTGACAGCAGTGCTGGCCATCCACAACCCCCTGCTGAGTGTCAGCCAGGCTGGGCTGCTCCTCACCTACTCCCTCCTGGGGGTAGCCCAGCAGTTGATGGGGGACAAGGTAAGCAGCTGCATTAGACTCAGGAGAATGGGGCAGGGCCCAGGGCCTCATTCCCATCCTATCACCATTCTCTGGCCTGGCAGCAAGGAGCCTGGTAGGGAATGAGAGTCAGAGCAAGTGCTACTGGGAAAGGAGATGAATTAACCTCCATGAGCAGGAGGGAGGCAGCTTGTCCCCTGAGCAGCTCCAACCCACCTCTTTAGACCACCTTTCCCTTGTCGCCGGTAGCTTACTAAACCATTGCATTCACTCATGTGCTCTTCACGCACCATTTCCCTGAATAGCTCCTCTGCATACTTTGATGGGATCTCATCACATGCCTGGAAAATTGCCAGGTTTTCCAATATTTCTAAAGTATTAAGAGATTCCCCTGCCACAAACAAGTCATAGCCCGTATTGGTAAATGTCCCCAAAATATGACTTCAGCCTAATCTGCATCAGCGAGATCCAGCTTCTTCATTTTTTTAATTGATTTGAAGTAAAATCAACAGGTTAATGCACAGTCAACCCATGCAACTCTGCCAGCAGATGTTGTGAAAGCCAAGACTATAAAAGGGTTTCAAAAATAACTAGATACATTCATGAAGGACAGATCCATCAATGGTTATTAACCAGATGGGTAGGGATGATGTCCCTAGTGTCCCTTTGCCAGAAGCTGGGAATGGGCGACAGGTGGATCACTTGATGATTACCTGTTCTCTTCATTCCCTCTGGGGCACCCGGCATTGGCCACTGTTGGAAGACAGGATGCTGGGCTAGAGGGATGTTTGGTCTGACCCAGTAAGGCCATTCCTATGTTCTTATGTAAAATCGGTGTTACTTACCCATCTGCACAGGTTGGGCTTGTGAGTATGTGAATCTTCCAAGGACAGAAGTGAGATGGAGTGTACATGAGAATTTATGAAAAAGTGATATAGGGACCTTCCACAGTATTGCAAATCATGGCCTTGTGGACAGACAAAAAGCAAAGTGAGAGAATCTTCCCCTGACCCCCATGGCAATACAATGAAGGTAGCCTCTGTTTCCTTCCATTGGAAGACACTTCCACAGCTGGTTGGCCAAGCCTGCTGCCTGGGACTGCAGGTGCTACAAGTGGCCAGCAGTGGGCAGAAGAAGGAGGACCATGCAGAAGGTTTGGTGATAGGGGCAAAGGGGAGCAAAAATCACCTTGCTTTCAAAAGAGCCAAGGAGGAGAAGGACACAGTTCATAAAGAGAGACAGCTCTAGAGATTCCTGGATGAAGGGAGCTGGAACAGAGAGTAGACCTGTAGACTTGACAGTGGAATGGTCCTCGATCACGATGCTTGAAGGTTAGAGGGTGGCTTTTCTAGCAGGGCCAATGAACAAAATTACAAATAGCGTTTTTGTTTCAAACCAACAAAGCATGCAGGCCACACCTACAGAATGAGAGTGTATCCGGGAAAGCAGAGACTCTGAAGGGAATTTAAGGGCAATATTGGGTAAGACGTTCAACATGAGCTTCCAGTGTGATGCTGTGGTGAACAGGGCTAAAGCCATCATTAGATGAATGAGCAGCATAGTGAGATGGATAGGGAGGTGGCACAGCATCAGTGAGACTGATATTGGAATACTGCATCCAGTTTTGGTGTCCATCTTTGAAAAAAATGTTGAAAAATTGGAGATGGGGCAGCAAAGAGCAATAAAATGTTTTGAGGGCTGGAGAAAAATGCCTTCTAGTGAGCTGTTGAAAGAGCTCAGCCTTTAGCTTATAAAAAAGATTGGGAGGTGACTTCATTGAAGTGTTGAAATGACTTTATGGAGAGACAATATCAGGTATTAAAGGGCTCGTTAATCTAGCAGAGAAAAGCATAACAAGACCCAATGGCTGGAAACTGAAAAGGGACTAATTCATATTTGCAATAAGGCTCAACAATGAGAACCATTCACCAAGGGAACAAACTACAAAGGGAAGTGGTTGGAATTCTCCATCTCTTGATGTGGTCTAATGAAGACTAGATGATGTGTTTGGTCAAAAACTTGCTACTGTGCTATACAATAGTTCTGCAATATTCAGGAGATCAGATTACATGCTCTAATTGTCTCTTCTGGCCATAAGATTTGCTAATTTCAAAATGAACACTCATTGAGTGGGGTGATCCACCGGGTCCAATTCAGACATCCAAACTGACTGGCCTGAGGTAGGACATTAGCACTACTGGGGAGGGGCGGGTGCGACCGTGACATCACAAGGGCCTTTTGCAGGACCTCAGCCTTTTGGACAAAGGTGGTGGGAAGGCGATGATCTCACAGAGAGACCCTGATATCAGCCAGGCAGGACAGGGATGCAGGATGGGGGCAACCTCAGAGACATACCCCTGTGGCTTTGCCTCAGCAAGTCTTCTTCTCGATCTCTGCTTAAGGACTGAGAGATAATTCACTTTTATATTTGTGAGCGTGAGGAGGACCCTCTTTGGAGTTTTCTCCTTTTCTTTTACTGATTTTGCTAGAAAACAGACATCCCCATTTTGAAGGTAAGAGCCTCGGAGAGGTTTGGAACCTGTCCAGTCTCATCCATTAGGTGTCAGCTGAATTCTAGGCCTGGAAAACACTAGATTGAGATGGCAGAATTTTATTCCTCACCTAGGACTTGGTTGCTAAGAATTATTGGCGACATTGAGGTTTCTCCTTTTTGTTTTCTCTTTTCCTGTGTCCATCCCTTCTTTCTCTTCTTCTCTTGCATCTTTTGTCCTTTCCCCTGTACTCCACCCATCACCAGGAGCTGTGTGTGTGTGTGTGGAGGGTGTGAGGGTGGGGCTTTGTTCTCCAACACTCATTGTAGGAGGCCCTCACAATAAGGTGGAGCTGGAATAGTGCTCTAAGAGTGTTTCCGGAGGTGACCTAGGCCATCTTTAGGACATCTGGTGAGAATTCTCGGCTTCCTGTCTCTCGGAGTCTCAACTCTGATTAGGTGAGCATGGGGCTGTTGTGAGGAAGGAGACTCAGGTCCTTGTTACTCTGTATTAAGACCAAGGAAATAAGTCATAACCAAACATGTATTTGATTGCTTTTGCTGCTTCTCTCCATTCATTATCTTTGATCAATTCATGATTCTCTCTCTCTAATGGTCTAGTTCTTTTAAAATTCTTACTGAATAATTAGGTTTTAATACAGCCATATGCAAACCCATACTTCCAGGAACAAAAGAGTCAGGCCGCACTCTACAGAATGGGGGACAGTCCACTGGAAAGCAGTGACCCTGAACAGGATTTAGGGGCCATTGTGGATAAGATGCTCAACATTATCTGTCAATGTGAAGCTGTGGTAAAAAAGGTTAAAGCCATTCTTGGATGGATAGAGTAGTGAGTATGGAAATGGAGGTGATACAGCTGAATCCAGTTCTTGTGTCCATATTTTGAAAATTATGTTAGAAAGCTGGAGACGGTACAGAAAAGACTCTTATTTGACTGATGCGAGTGATGCCTTACAGTTAGACATTGAAAAAGCTCAATCTGTTTAGTTTATCCAAAAGAAGAATGAGAAGGGAGTTGCTTGACTTCATGGAGAGAAAATGCTGAGTATAAAAGGGCTCTTTTATCTAGCAGAGAAAGTCATGACAAGACCCCGTGGCTGGAAGCAGAAATCCAAAAAAGTCTAATTAGAATAAGACCCAGGTTTGTTAGAGGGCAATTCATCGTTGGAACAAACTTCCAAGAGAAATGATGGCTTCTCTATCTCTTGATGTCTTCTAATGAAGACTAGGTGACTTCCTGGAAAAGGTTTGAGTAAAAAAAGCCAGCCAGGTCTTCTGACATACAGGCAGACTTAGGGTATGCAGCGGATCAGATTAGATGCTCTAATGGTCCCTTGTGACCATAAAGTCTACTAATTTATGAAAACCTGATTGTGGCCTGGGGAGCAGCCTCTGATGTTTTACTGGAGAGCATGCTGGATCCCCAGAATGAAGAGTCATTGAGTGGAGTGATTCAAGGGAAGCAGCTCAAACATCCAGTGTGGCAGGCCAGGAGCAGGACATCAGCACTGCAGGGGAGGAACGGGTGTGGCAGTGACATCACAATGGTCTTTTGCGTGATCCCCTCAGTGGTGACCTGGGCCATTCTTTGGGCTATTTAATGAGAACCCTCAACCTCCTAGCCCTCAAAATCTCACCACTGCTTGGGTTATTGACAGAGAGGAGAATTGCATCCTTTTTGTTTTAAGAAACAAACTGATTTAGACTGAATGGATTTTCTGTCAGAAAACAGTTTCCATAAAAATTTTCCCACCTTATTTCCTGGACTCTATCCCTGCCTCCAAGAAGGGGAGGAGGGGGAGTGTTGTCTGTTAGTTAGAACAGGAGTCAGGACAGCTGGCTTCTCTTTCTGGCTCTGCCACCGCCTTGCTGTGTGGAATCTTGGGTAGGTCACTTCCCTTCTCTGTACCTCAGGATGCCCATCTGTCCCATGGGAATAGATACAATTCTCTAACTCAGGCAGCAGTGAGTCTGGGTGAGATAAGGGCTGTTAAAGCCCTCTGCGAAGAAGAAAGGGGGTTTTCCAGATGCTGAATGTCAAGAATTCTAAACTTTGATGAAATGGCTAATCTGGAGAAACAAGAAACAGTTGGGGCCCAATTTTAATCATTGTCTTTTTTAAAGCCCATTCAGGGATGTGACTCCAATTGAGCCATAAAGAGGGGGAGCAACTTGCCCAAAGTCCCACAGGTCAATAGGAAAGCCAGCAATGGAACCCAGGAGTGATTGATCCAGTCACTACAGCAGAACACACTCCCTCTCAAAGGCAGTGGGACTGGACATGAGGGCCTGGAAGTGTACAGCTGTGGTTAGTGAAGGGGCCTGGAAATGAGACCTGCTGGGTCCCATCCATAGCTCTGACACTTGGTGTGACCCTGAGCCGGTATCTTCCCCTCCTCATCTCTGTTTCCCATCAGTAGGGTTGGGGGCCCATCCCTAAAGCCCAAGATGGTTGGGAGACTTCATGAAGGTGAGTAAAGTGCTGGGATGTCAGGAGCTGGGAGGTGCTGTAACCCCCACACTACGGCAGTGTTCTGCACCCTCTGCTGCTGAGTTTCTCCAGCTCTTGGCAATAAGGCAAACTCTTGTTTTCACAACCAGTCAATCACCCAGTGTCATCACCCTGCCTGCTGGCTGGGCAGGGTAACGCCTCAGGTCACCACCCTCCCCAGCCTGCTTTGGGCTTAGGAGTGAGGAGGAGGGCGAGGGACAGCTGGTGACCCTGTTGCGATGACAGGAGGGGGCTGTTTGTCCAAAGTACCTGATGGTCTTTGTGACTGACCCCACTGCTCTAAAAGGAGGAGACTCCCCAGGTATTGCAGAACCAGGGATGACGAGGGGGAATGTTGGGAGCAGATCATGTAATGATCTCCTGCCAGAGTGTGTAGCCTGCACTCCCTGCACCCCTGTGGGGGGAAAAGGAGTTGCTCTGGCTGGAGCAGGGATGGGGAGGGACCCAAAAGGCCCATTAGTGAGAGACTGTCTTGACCCCAGACTCATGCCTGCTCCCCGCTCGGTTCCAGGATGGCTAGGCTCTTGAGGATGTTCAGGAAGAAGAGCCTGAGAGAAGCAGCTGTCATCTTCCCTGGGAGCAGAGTGGACCCTCCATCCCCGCTGGAGGGGAAGCAGCTCCCATCCAGGCCAGGAGGTGGAAGTGCCCAGCCTTCTGGCAGAGGAAACCAGCTCCTAAAGCAGCAGCCGAAATGAGAGAGGCACCAACCAGGCCCAAATGGAGCTGGCTCAGGATGTGACTGCGCAGGCAGGACCCAACACAGGAGGATGTGCCGGGCCGGGTGGCTTTGGGGCTTGTTGTGTGGGCAGGACCACCCCCAGAACCCCAGCCCTGATTCCCAGCAGGAGGCATCGCCCTGCCTGGACACTGAGGACCTTCCAGCCTCCCTAGAGCAGGAGGTGGAAGATCCCTGTCCCAGCACCAGCAGCTTTGCCCGCTCCCCATGGGACAGCAGCAGCTCCTGGGACTCTGGCAGCAGCGAGGCAGATGAGCGCTGCTGCTTTGTTCCAGGTGAGAAGCCAGGCTATGCTTAGGAAGGGTGAAGATGGGGCTGTGAACACCCTAGGCCCAGGTAATCTACCAGTGCTGTTGGGGTTCCCCAACCCAGGTGTCTAGCCTGAGCCATGCGAACCCCACTGAAACCAGCAGCAGTCACACAGCTGCCCCTGCAGCAAGAGGAACTGGGAGTGTGGGGACATCAGGAGTTGCTGCCACTTTGGTCCTTGATCCTCCAGGGCAGGGGGAGCAGGTAGCTCCCAAGGAGTCCTGGACAGTGCAGGGGACCTCTCTGCTATGAGCTTCTGAAGCTGTTGGAGGCTGAAGGCATCCCTGAGAGGTGGGGTGTGGGGCCCAATCTACCCTGAGTGCCTGAGGTGGGAAGGGGGGACTTTAATGCTGCTCTCCTCAACATACCTCTGTCCTTCTCCCAAGTGATAGTAGTCGTTACCCTTTTCCCTTCTTTCCCTGGTGCAGGGACCCCCAGGGACTCAGAGGACGAGGAGGAATGGGTGGTCTTGGCCACAGATGAAGCTGCGCTTAAGGTCATCAGAGAGCAACTCCAGGGCAGAGAAAAGGTATGAATGTTCCCCAGCTGGGCTGGGCTGGAACCGAGATTGTCTTGTCCCTTCCCAGAATCCCAACCCTCTGCAGAGGGTCTTGTCCCTAATGATCCACCACCCCTAACAGGAACCTTTTTTTTGTCCATGATGTGAGATCCCCAAAATGAAGGTGTTTGTCCCACACCAGCTGAGATCCCCTCCCCCCACAGGCACTGTTCCACTTCCTGTTCCTGCTTGTGTAGGAGTCGTGGGTGATTTGGACAATAGGAGGGTCTCCATTTTCCCCATTGAGGCCTGAGCCCTGGAGCTGGTGTGGGTGGGACAGGGATGTCTCTGACTAATGGGCTTTCTCTCCCCTAACCCCACTCTTGGTGGGTGCAGACTGAGGGGCAGCAGTTCATGCTCCTGCAAGCCATGTAACCCACGTGTCTCGCTGCACATCACAGAGGGCAGGACACACTGGAGCCGCACTGCTGCAAGGCAGCTGTGGTGGAGAGGATTGCAGTGAGTGAGACATGGCACCTGGCAGCTGGAGGGAGGAGAGAGACATGGGATGGGCAGGGGTATCGCCGGGTTAATGGTGGGGACTGGGTGGTGTTGGAGGAGCAGCAGGGGGTTAGAGATTGCTGGGGCTGAAGATTTGGAGAGAAGAGAAGGTAGAAATTCTGAAATTGGTCACTAGTGGGCAGTGGGGGAATCGTGGGGCTACAGGGCAGCTGGAGCTGGGGGACAAGGAATCAGACGGCCTCAGACCAGTAGTCAGGATGGTGTTGAATGGAGACAGTTTTTCTGGGGAGGAATGAAGAAGAGGAATGAGACTGAGCTGTTCAGGAAACCTGGAAGGGGGAGAAGTTTGATGGGCAGGAATGAATCGGAGGAGCAGGAGGCAGGTGGGGGGATCCTGCTGGCCATGAGGGGCACAGACTGTGTAATCTCTTTATGGGGAAGTGTCAGTGGGGCCCGAATTTCACATGCTCCTTTGCATCTCACAGGAGCTCACTGATTGCTGTGGACAACCTCAGGTACCTAGACTCTCCCACCTGGCTCCCCTATCCCAAGTGCTGCTCAGGCCCAGGGCTGGGAGTCTCTGTCCCTCCCACTCTCAAGTCACCTCCCAAGGGTGGCTCCTCTGGCAGAGGTGGTGGGGTAGGAAGGTTCACTCTCTCCTGACTGGGCTGTTCTTTTCACTCCAATAACACTACAGGGGCCTTGGGGAGAGGCTCACTCCAGGGGTCAGATACAGGAGGGGCAGAGGGGTCCAGGGAATAGGCGCTATTCCTGCCATGCCACTGTCCGTCTGTGAGGCCTTGACCATGTCATTCCCTGGCTCCGTGCCTCAGTTTCCATTCTCGCCAGCCTGTGCCTATTTCCCTGTGGTTTCATGTCCATGTTGGCAGTCCCATCCCCGTATTGCACAGTCTAATACCAGATCCTCTTTCTTGCCAGCACCATGAAACCTGCCCTGGAGCCAGAGCTGGAGACACACCTTTTGCGAGGTGCCTGGCGTGATGTCTTTACCGTGGGCACAGAGAAGGACACCACCCAAGTCCAGGTATATCCTCCTTTATACTGCTGTTCCTCCAGAGTGTCCTTTGGTCCCTGCTTCCTTGATTCACTGGAGCTCCAGAGATAGGAGTGGGATGGGCAGAGATGGAACTAACTGGGAGAGAAGGGATTACTCCTCCCTGGGGGATTTCTTTCTTTCACATGCCATGTTTTGCCCAGCAGCCCAGCTTCCATCCATAGCAACTTGACTGTTCCATGCTCTGAACCCTACGAGGCACTCTGCAGAGACCTGCTAAGTTCATGGGTCAAAGAGCCAGCTGTCATCAATCCTTGCTAACTGCCTGCAGTGGGATGTGAATGAGAGAGGTCAGGATATGTGTTTGGGAGTCTCACCAGTGCTTCCCACAGACGCCTCTTCTCATCCTATGGCAGATGTAGTCCCAGTTTCCATAAACCTGACCCATGGCTCTCGCTTGTTTTGCAGGCTCTGCACAAGGTCATACCAGAGCTCCTGGATGCCATGTTGGGGAACCTGCTGGCAGAGTCCTCAGAAACAGACAGGTTCCACTACATCTTGGATGTGAGTCTCAGGAGGAGGGGCCGGGAGGGATTTGACTTTAACTCTTAGAAGGACTTGGTAAGGAGAGACTGGAAGATCCATTTTCTAGTCTGTCCTTCTAGCTGTGTCCCCAGTGGAATGTTTTCCTTAGCTGGGGCAGTCGGTGCAATGCAGTTTCAGGTCCTTCCTCCTTGAAGGACAGAGGAAGAGTTGGGAATTCAAGCCAGAGCCATGCCTGGTTCTGTTGAGCAATAACCACAGGGCACCTCGCTGGCTTGGAGAGTGAGAATCTGAACGTCCCCTCCCCCCACATGAGATTCAGGAGATGGTTCTCAGATAAGAGGTACAGGCTCCTTCCTACAGAAATAGGAGGACCCCAGGGAATCAATCAGCCCTTCTCTCCGATAGCCCCTGAGATTCCTGGGAGGATTGTGTTCACAGTCACTCACTTATCCCACCAAGGACTTTAGTATCGGGGAATGGCGAGTGATCAGTCTCCTCTCTGGTGAACTGTTCAGAAAACAAGAGTTCAGGGAGGATGGGGACCAGCCCCAACACCGAACATTGTCCCAATCTAAGGAGACACTGACAAGTTGTGAGCTGCAGGATACAAGTGTCATCTTGGGGGAGAGAATCGCCTTCTAAAGTGCTGTGATCAATGACTCGGATACTGCATTCTGTGCACAATGTCTCAGCCCCCTGGGGCTGAGGAGGGGCTCATTTGCACAGCACGTGCACCTGCCCATTGATCCTGACCTGCCTCCTTCCCCCACAGCACATCAACTTCTGGATCATGTCCAGGGAGTCTCAGGAGAGAGCCAGGGCCATTAAGAGCAGCATGGCCCTGCTCAGATACACCCTCCCTGAGTTTGATGTAAGTGACCTCTGACCCCAGCTTCCTGAGTCTGGGCATAGGTAGGCTGGCTCCACAGGGCTGAAGGAGCTCTGCTGCAGGGCCTGTGGGTTAGGAGTGTTCCTCTTGGGGAGGCAGTGTCAGAGCAGGGAATGAGCTAGGCTTGAGTCAAGTTCCTTTTGTCTTGGTTAAGTTGTGTCTCTGGGCCTTTAAGAGGACCATGCTCCAGCCCGTGCTGCAGCCAGATTTGTGTCTGGCCTTGGGTCCTTTTTTGGTATCCTGGAGCAGCACCAAGCTCCCAGGGCAGCAAAGAAAAGGAAGGGTCTAGCTCCAGCTCCAGCTCCTCTCCCCCGCAGCATCTCCTGCTGAGGGGAAGGAGACTCCTATCCCGGGGGGACTGGGAGCCGACAAGAAAATGCTGATGGCTTCCCCTCTCCTCTCCCTTCCATCAGAACCCAGCAGAGTTCCCCAGGATGGATCACCATGTGGCATACCTGGCTCTGTTCATCAGTGACTGAGCCAAGGACATCACCCAGCAGCCAAGGGAAGGGATTTACCGGCTCTACCAGGTGCTGCTGCACCACAGAGGTAAGGAAACCATCTAGGAAATGGGACCCAATAGGAGACAGAGTGACCACAGGTGGATAATGGGACCACAGCCAATTTCTATCAGAGTGACCCCACCAGGAGGATTAATATCTCTGTGTTTCTGTTCTTTTCCACCTCACTGTGCAGCCACCAATGGGACTGGAAGGACACAGAAACTGCAACCAGAATGATGAATGTGTGTGTCTCTCTCTGTCCCAGGGCTGACCATCCATGAGGCAGAAGATCTGTGGTGCTGGGTGTGGCACCAGGACAGCAGTATCCTGAGTGAGGATGGTAGGACATTCTGCCAGGGCATGACACAGCTCATTTATTGGGCTTGGCTGAGTTCCCTGCAGTGGATGCATCCTGGAGACAGGAGAAGAGCCCACTTCATATTTACAGCTCAGAGTTCCTCATCCAGCACCCAGTGGGAGAGGCTGGTACTAAAGGTCCCACACTGGAATCTCACTAGTTGCCGTGATTTGAGTGTCTTACATGGATCCATTGCTATGTGGCATAAGGAGAATCCTCGGGTGGATGAGATAATGTATGATTATGGCTCTGAGTATTTCTCTGCTTGTTGTCCCCCTGGCTGATACACAAGTGTCTGAGAGGAGAGCACTGGGGTCAATCAGTCACTATTACTTGATCAGACCCTTGTTAGATTCCCTGCACACACAGAAGAAGCAGAGAAAGGAGGTGGGTTTTGCCCAGTGCCATTGCCGGTCAGGAAGCAGATGGCCCCAACCTGGGAACTGGGTACAGCAGCTCTCTTACCTTCCCCCTCTGCCACTAGAGGGTGATGCCATTCTACCTCCAGTACTTGGAGCCTGGTTCTGGGCAATCTGCTAAACCCTCATGTTCTGTTGCTTGTAGGTTTTCAGAAAGCTCTTCTCAGAGGGGCAGAGAAGATACTCTCTCCGGACAGCAGTGCTGGCCATCCACGACCCCCTGCTGCGATTCAGCCAGGCTGGGCTGCTCCTCACCTACTCCCTCCTGGGAGAAGCCAAGCAGCTGATGGGGTACAAGGTAAGCAGCTGCATTAGACTCAGGAGATTGGGGCAGGGCCCAGGACCTCATTCCCATCCTATTACCATTCGCTGGCCTGGCAGCAAGGAGACTGATGAGGAATGAGAGTCAGAGCAGGTGCTACTGGGATAGGAGATGAATTAACTTCCATGAGCAGGAGGGAGCCAGCTTGTCCCCTAAGCAGCTCCGACCCAGCTCTTTAGACCACCTTTCCCTTGTCGCCGGTAGCTTACTAAACCATTGCATTCACTCATGTGCTCTTCACGCACCATTTCCCTGAATAGCTTCTCTGCATACTTTGATGGGATCTCATAACATGCCTGGAAAATTGCCAGGTTTTCCAATATTTCTAAAATATAAAGGGGATTCCCCTGCCACAAACAAAGTCATAGCCCGTACTGGTAAATGTCCCCAAAAAATGACTTCAGCTTACCCTGCATCAGCGAGATCCAGCTTCTTCATTTTATTAATTGATTTAAAGTAAAATCAACAGGTTAATGCACAGTCAACCCATGCAACTCTTTGCCAGCAGATGTTGTGAAAGCCAAGACTATAAAAGGGTTTCCAAAAGTAACTAGATACATTCATGAAGGATAGACCATCAATGCTTATTAGCCAGATGAGCAGGGATGAAGTCCCTAGCTTCCATATGCCAGAAGCTGGGAATGGGCGACAGGTGGATCACTTGATGATTACCTGTTCTCTTCATTCCCTCTGGGGCACCCAGCATTGGCCACTGTCGGAAGACAGGATGCTGCGCTAGATGGACGTTTGGTCTGACCCAGTAAGGCCATTCCTATGTTCTCCTGTAAAACTGGTGTTACTTACACATCTGCACAGGGTGGGCTTATTAGTGTGAGAATCTTCCAAGGACAGAAGTGAGATGGAGTGTACATGAGAATTTATGAAAGAGTGATATAAGAACCTTCCAGAGTATTGCAAATCATGGCCTTGTGGACAGACAAAAAGCAAAGTGAGGGAATCGTCCCCTGACCCCCATGGCAATACAATGAAGGTAGCCTCTGTTTCTTTCCATTGGAAGACACTTCCCAGCTGATGGGCCAAGCCTGCTGCCTGGGACTGCAGGTGCTATAAGTGGCCAGCAGGGGGGAAGAAGGAGGAGGACCATGCAGAAGGTTTGGCGATAGGGGCAAGGAGGAGCAAAAATCACCTTGCCTTCAAAAGAGCCAAGGAGGAGAAGGACACAGTCCGTAAAAAGAGACAGCTCTAGAGATTCCTAGATGAAGAGAGGTAGAGCAGAGAGCAGACATGTAGACACGACAGTGGAATGGTCCTCGGTCACAATGCTTGTAGGTTGGAGGGTGGTGTTTCTAACAGGGCCAATGAACAAAATTACAAATAGGGTTTTTAAAAACAGCAGAGAATCATGTGGCACCTTATATACTAACAGACGTTTTGGAGCATGAGCATCCGTGGGTGAATACCCACTTCGTCAGATGTAAGAATAGGGTTTTTGTTTCAAACCAACAAAGCATGCCGGCCACACCTACAGAATGGGGAAGTATATCCGGGAAAGCAGAGACTCTGAAGGGAATTTAGGGGTGATATTGGGTAAGACATTCAACATGAGATTCCAGTGTGATGCTGTGGTGAACAGGGCTAAAGCCATCATTAGATGAATGAGCAGCATAGTGAGATGGATAGGGAGGTGGCACAGCATCAGTGAGACTGATATTGGAATACTGCATCCAGTTTTGGTGTCCAACTTTGAAAAAGATGTTGAAAAATTGGAGATGGGGCAGCAAAGAGCAATAAAATGTTTTGAGGGCTGGAGAAAAATGCTTTCTAGTGAGCTGTTGAAAGAGCTCAGCCTGTTTAGCTTATAAAAAAGATTGAGTGGTGACTTCACTGAAGTGTTGAAATGACTTTATGGAGAGACAATATCAGGTATTAAAGGGCTCATTAATCTAGCAGAGAAAAGCATAACAAGACCCAGTGGCTGGAAACTGAAAAGAGATCAATTCATAGTAGCAATAAGGCACAACAGTGAGGTTGATTCACCAAGGGAATAAACTACAAAGGGAAGTGGTTGGAATTCTCCATCTCTTGATGTGTCATCTAGTCTTCATTAGAACATGTTTGGTCAAAAACTTGCTACTGTGCTATACAATAGTTTGCAATATTCAGGAGATCAGATTACATGCTCTAATTGTCTCTTCTGGCCATAAAGTTTGCTAATTTCAAAATGAACACTCATTGAGTGGGGTGGTCCACAGGTACATTAGCACTACAGAGGAGGGGTGGGTGTGACAGTTACATCACAAGGGTCTTTTGCAGGGCCTCAGCCTATTGGACAAAGATAGTGGGAAGGCGATGATCTCACAGAGAGACCCTGACATCAGCCAGGCAGGACAGGGGTGAAGGACATTGGCAACCTCAGGGATAGACCCCTGTGGCTTTGCCTCAGCAAGTCTTCTTCTCGAGGTCTCTGCTTAAGGACTGAGAGAGAATTCGCTTTCATATTTGTGAGCACAAAGAGGACACTCTCTGGAGCTTTCTCCTTTTCTTTTACTGATTTTGCTAGAAAACAGACATCCCTGTTTAGAAGGTAAGAGCCTCTGAGAGGTTTGGAACCTATTCGGTCTGATCCATCAGGTGTCAGCTGAATTCTAGGCCTGGAAAACACTAGATTGAGATGGTAGAATTTTATTCCCCACCTAGCACTTTGTTCCTAAGAATCACTGAGGACATTGGGGTTTCTTCTTTTTGTTTTCCCTTTTCCTCTGTCCCTCCCTCCTCCTTCTCTTCTCTTGCATCTTTTGTCCTTTTCCCCTGTGCTCCTCCCATCACCGGGAGCTGTGTATGTGTGTGTGGCGGGCGGAGGGGTGGGGTTTGCTCTCCAACTCTCATTGTGGGAGGCCCTCACAAAGAGGTGGGGCTGGAATAGTGCTCTAAGAGCGTCTCCCGCCGGAGGTGACCTAGGCTATCTTTAGGATATCTGGTGAGAACTCTCAGCTTCTTACCTCTCAGAGTCTCAACTCTGATTGGGTAAGCATGGGGCTGTTGTAAGGAACCAGATTCAGGTCCTTGTTACTCTGTTTTAAGACCAAGGAAATAAGTCATAACCAAACATGTATATGATTGCTCTTGCTGCTTCTCTCCATTCATTGTCTTTGAGCAATTCATGATTCTCTTTCTAATGATCTAGTTCTTTTAAAATACTTACTGAATAATTAGGTTTTAATAAAGCCATATGTAAACCCATACTTCCAGGAACAAAAGAGTCAGGCTGCACCCTGCAGAATGGGGGACAGTCCACTGGAAAACAGTAACCCTGAAAAGGATTTAGGGGTCATAGTGGATAAGCTGCTCAACATGATCTGTCAATGTGAAGCTGTGATAATAAAAGTTAAAGCCATTCTTTGATGGCTAGACCAGTGAGTATTGAAAGGGAGGTGATACAGCATTGATGAAACTGATAATGGAATGTTGAATCCAGTTCTTGTGTCCACATTTTGAAAAGTATGATAAACTGGAGAGGTTACAGAAAAGATTCATTTTTGAGTGATGGGGAAGATGCCGTAGAGAGACATAGATTGAGCTTTTTCAGTTTAGTTTATACAAAAGAAGAATGAAAAGGGAGTTGCTTGACAACATGGAGAGAAAATACTGAGTATAAAAGAGCTCTTTTATCTAGCAGAGAAAGTCATGACAAGACCCCATGGCTGGAAGCAGAAATCCAAAAAAGTCTAATTAGAATAAGACCCAGATTTGTTAGAAGGCAATTCATCGTTGGAAGAAACTTAGAAGAGAAATGATGGCTTCTTCATTTCTTGATGTCTTCTAATGAAGACTAGGTGACTTTCTGGTAAAGGTTTGAGTAAAACCTTCTGACATACAGGAGGCCTGCCTTAGGATACGCAGGGGATCAGATTAGATGCTCTAATGGTCCCTTCTGGCCATAAATTCTACTCATTTAAGAAAACCTGATTGCTGCCTGGGGAGCAGCCTCTGATGTTTTACTGGAGAGCATGCTTGATCCCCAGAATGAAGAGTTATTGAGTGGAGTGATTCAAGGGAAGCGGCTCAAACATCCGGTGTGGCGGGCCAGGAGCAGGACATCAGCACTGCAGGGGAGGGGCGAGTGTGACAGGGACATCACAAGGGCCTTTTGCAGGACCTCAGCCTATTGGACAAATGTGATAGGAAGATGATCTCACAGAGAGACTCTGACATCAGCCAGGCAGGACAGGAGTGCAGGACGGGGGCAACCTCAGAAACAGACCCCTGTGGCTTTGCCTCAGCAAGTCGTCTTCTCGGTCTCAGCTTAAGGACGGAGAGAGAATTCACTTTCATATTTGTGAGCACAAAGAGGACCCCCTCTGGAGTTTTCTCCTTTTCTTTTACTGATTTTGCTAGAAAACAGACATCCCTGTTCAGAAGGTAAGAGCCTCCGAGAGGTATGGAACCTGTTCAGTCTGATCCATCAGGTGTCAGCTGAATTCTAGGCATGGAAAACACTGGATTGAGATGGCAGAATTTTATTTCCCACCTAGGACTTTGTTCCTAAGAATCACTGGGGACATTGGGGTTTCTCCTTCTTGTTTTCCCTTTTCCTGTCTCTCCCTCCGTTCTCTTCTTCTCTTGCATCTTTTGTCCTTTTCCCCTGCGCTCCTCCCACCACCGGAAGCTGTGTGTGTGTGTGTGTGTGTGTGTGTGTGTGTGTGTGTAGGGCAGCGGGGCGGGGGTGTGCTCTCCAACACTCATTGTGGGAGTCTCTCACAAAGAGGTGGGGCTGGAATAGTGCTCTAAGAGTGGTTCCCTCTGGAGGTGACCTATTCCGTTCTTTGGGCTATTTGATGAGAACCCTCAGCCTCCCAGCCCTCAAAGTCCCAACCCTGATTGGCTGAGGAAGGGGCTATTAACAGGGAAGAGACTTGGGTCTTTGTTCTTCTCTTTTAAGACCAAGCCAAAAAGTCATAACCAATTCTATGTTTGACAAGTTTTGATGCTGCTCTGCATTAATTGTCTCTGAGCAGTTCATAATCCTCTCTAACATTCCAGTACTTCTAGAATATTTGCTGAATAATTACTACATACAATTGTTGCTCTGTAGCTCATTTGAGAGCCCTTTTATTCTGATCATTACATGTATGAAATTCAAGATGAGATAGTTAGTTTGAAAGTCAGGACTCCTGGGTCCTATTCCCAACTCTGCCACTGGCTGGCTGCATGATCTAAGACAAGTCACTTCTCCTTCCTCAGGCTTAGTTTCTCCCTCTGTCAAATAGGAATAACCGTCCTCTCCTACCAACCTCACGGTGGGAGGAGGATGATGGCAGGACCGGCGCTAAGGGTTTTAGCGCCCTAGGCGCACGGCAATTTCGCCGCCCCGCACGCTGGTCCCGTGGCTCCGGTGGAGCTGTCGCAGTCATGCCTGCGGAGGGTCCTCTGGTCGGCGGCTCCGGTGGAGCTGCCGCAGTGGTGCCTGCGGGAGGTCCACCGGAGCCACGCGAGCAGCCGACCGTCCGCGGGCACGACTGCGGCAGCTCCACTGGAGCCACCGATCAGCGGATCCTCCACAGGCATGACTGCGGCAACTCCACTGGAGCCGCCTGCTGCCCCCTCCAGCAAAATGCCGCCCACCAATAATCCTGACGCCCTAGGCTATTGCCTAGGCCGCCTAAATGGAAGCGCCAGCCCTGGATGGGGGTCCATTGGAGAGTGTCAGTAGTAGTAGTGCAGTATATTAGGTGTCCTATCAGATTATGACATAATATGATAGCGGACAGATTCTATTTTGTTTGTATTTTACTATTTTGAAATTGTTAAGAGCAGCAACTTCTTAGCTCAGACTGAAGCATCTCATCTAATTTTCTAGATCAGTGTCTCTTCTTTCTATGCGTCGAGACAATTTAACACACTGTGACAAACAGGAGATGGTCTTTTTTTTGCAAACAAATATTTTTGCATAGAAATTTCATCTAACTTGTTGTGGTTTCAAGAAACAAACTGGTTTATTCTGAATGGATTTTCTGACAGAAAACACTTTCCATGAAAAATTTTCCCACCACCTTATTTCCTGGACTCTATCCCTGCCTCCAACAGGGGGACGAGGGGGAGTGTTGTCTGTTAATTTGAACAGGAGTCAGGACAGCTGGCTTCTCTTTCTGGCTCTGCCACCGCCTTGCTGTGTGGAAACTTGGGTAGGTCACTTCCCTTCTCTGTACCTCAGGATGCCCGTCTGTTCCGTGGGAATAGGTACAATTCTCTAACTCCAGGCAGCAGTGAGTCTGGGTGAGATAAGGGCTGTTAAGGCCCTCTGCGAAGAAGAAAGGGGGTTTTCCAGATGCTGAATGTCAAGAATTCTAAACTTTGATAAAATTGCTAATCTGGAGAAACAAGAAATAGTGGAGGCCAAATTTTAATCATTGTCTTTTTTAAAGCCCATTCAGGGATGTGACTCCAAGTGAGCCATAAAGAGGGGGAGCAACTTGCCCAAAGTCCCACAGGTCAATAGGAAAGCCAGCAATGGAACCCAGGAGTGATTGATCTAGTCACTACAGCAGAACACACTCCCTCTCAAAGGCAGGGGGACCGGACATGAGGGCCTGGAAGTGTGCAGCTCTGGTTAGTGAAAGGGCCTGGAAATGAAACCTTCTGGGTCCCATCCATAGCTCTGACACTTGGTGTGACCCTGAGTCAGTATCTTCCCCTCCCCATGCCTGTTTCCCATCAGCAGGGTTGGGGGCCCATCCTACAGCCCAAGGTGGTTGCGAGACTTCATGAAGGTGAGTTAAGTGCTGGGATGTCAGGAGCTGGGAGGTGCTGTAACCCCCGCACTACGGCAGTGTTCTGCACCCCCTGCTGCTGACTGAGTTTCTCCAGCCTTTGGCAATAAGACAAACTCTTGTTTTCACAGCCAGTCGATCACCCAGTGTCATCACCCTGCCTGCTGGCTGGGCAGGGTAACTCCTCAGGTCACCACCCTCTCCAGTCTGCCTTGGACTTAGGGAGTGAGGAGGAGAGCGAGGTGACCCTGACCATCTGCCATCCATCGCATCATCACCTAGAGCAAGTGAGTATCATTAGGGTTCCAAAGTGGTTTCCCCTGTATGTCGGAGGAGAGCAGAAAGAAGAGGAGAGAATCTCTCTCAAAGGAGATTGGATTTGCAAACAGCCCTCAGGAGCCCTTCACTCTCAGACCGGGCAGGGGCTTCTCCGGAGCCATCTCCAGTGTGCTTTGAAACGTGTGCTTGTAGGAGACTGTTCCCCAGGCTGAGAGGCTCTGAGCTGGACCAGACTCTGTGAGCTGCTGCACGTGGAAATCCATGAGGAATGAGGGGACCTTGGGCTTCCTGTGCCAAGGGACTTTGTGACTTTGACGTGGGGAATGGTTTCCCAGGAGAAGTCTGGACTCCTTGGTTCTGTTCCTTCTCTAGCCTGGGCAGGAGTGTGGTCTGGGATGACAGGAGGGGGCTGCTTTTCCAAAGTAACCAATGGTCTTTGTGACTGATCCCACCGCTCTAAAAGGAGGAGATTCCGCAGGTATTGCAGCACCAGGGATGACGAGGGGGAACGTTGGGAGCAGATCATGTAATCATCTCCTGCCAGTGTGTGTAGACTGCACTCCCTGCGCCCCTGTGGGGTGGGAGAGGAGCTGGTCTGGCTGGGGCAGGGATGGGGAGGGACCGAAAAGGCCCATTAATGAGAGGCTGCCTTGACCCCAGACTCACACCTGCTTCCCACTCGGTTCCAGGATGGCTAGGTTCCTGAGGATGTTCAGGAAATAGGCTCTGCAGGTGGCCCCAGAGCCTGAGAGAAGCAACTGCCATCTTTCCCAGGAGCAGAGCAGCCCCTCCGTCCCCGCTGATGAAGAAGCAGCTCCCATCCAGGCCAGGAGGTGGAAGTGCCCAGCCTTCTGGCAGAGGAAACCAGTTCCCGACACAGGTGCCGAGGTGGGAGAGGCACTAACCAGGCCTAAATGGAGCTGGCTCAGGATGAGGCTGCACAGGCAGGACCCAGTCCAGGAGGGGAGATGGGCAAGGTGGTTCTGGGGCTTGTTTTCTGGGTAGCACCGGCCCCAGGAGCCCAGGCCTGATTCCCAGCAGAAGGCATCGCCCTGCCCGGTCACTGAGGATCTGCCAGCCTCCCAAGAGCAGGAGGTGGAAGGTCCCTGTCCCAGCACCAGCCCTTGGCCCACTCCCTATGGGACAGAAGCAGCTCCTGGGACTCTGGCAGCAGCGAGGCTGATGGGCGCTGCTGCTTTGTTCCAGGTGAGGAGCCAGGCTAGGCTCAGGGAGGGTGAGGACAGGGTTGTGAACACCCTGGGCTCAGATACTCTACCAGTGCTATGGGGGGGTTCCCAACCCAGGTGTCTGGCCAGATCCTAGTGAACCCCATTGACACAAGAAGCAGTCACATAGCTGCCCCTGCAGCAAGAGGAACTGGAGGGTGGGGGCATCAGGAGTTGCTGCCAATTTGGTCCTTGATACTCTGAGGGTGGGGACAGGAACCTCCTAGGGAATCCTGGACAGTGTGGGGGACCTCTCTGCTATGGGCTTCTGAAGCTGTTGAGGGCTGAAGGCATCCCTGAGAAGGGGTATGGGGCCCAATCTGCCCTGCGTGTCTGAGGTTGGATGGGGAACTTTAATCCTGCTCTACTCAACACACCTCTGTCGTTCCCCCAAGTGGCAGCAGGCGTCACCCTGTTCCCTTCTCTCCCTGGTGCAGGGACCCCCAGGGACTCAGAGGAGGAAGAGGAAGAGGAATGGTTGGACATGGCCACAAATGAAGCTTCTCTCAAGGTCATTAGAGAGCAGCTCCGGGGCAGAGAAAAGTTACAAATGTTCCCCAGCTGGGCTGGGCTGGAACCAAGATTGTTCTGTCGCTTCCCAGCATCCCGACACTCTGCAGAGGGACTTGTCCCTGATGATCCACCACCCCTTTTTGTCCATGATGTGGGACCCACACTAGCTGAGGACTGCTCCCCCGACAGGCACTGCTCCACTTCCTGATCCTGCTTGTGTAGAAGTCGTGAGTGATTTGGACAATAAGCGGGTCCCCACTTTCCCCATTGAGGCCTGAGCTCTGGAGTTGTTGTGGGTGGGACAGGGATGTCCCTGCTAACAGGCTCTGTCTCTCCCCTAACCGCACTCCTGATTGGTGCAGGATGAGGCGCAGCAGTGCATGTTCCTGCATGCCATCCACCCCATGTGTCTCGCTGCACATCAGACAGGGCAGGACACACTGGAGCTGCACTGCTACAAGGCAGCTGTGGTGGAGAGGATTGTGGTGAGTGAGACATGACGCCTGGCAGCTGGAGGGAGGAGAGAGATATGGAATGAGCAGGGGTATAGCTGGGTTAATGGGTGGGAGCTGGGTGGTGTTGGAGGTGGCAGGAGAGTGCAGAGATTGCTGAGGCTGAAGATTGGAGAGAAGAGAAGGGAGAAATTCTGAGATTGGTCACTAGTGAACAGTGGGGAAATTGTGGGGCTAGAGGGCAGCTGAGGCTGGGGGACAAGGAATCAGATGTTCCCAGCTAAGTAGTCAGGATGGTGTTGGATGAGGGCAGTTTTGCCAGGAAGGAAGGAAGAAGGGGAATGGGACTGAGCTGTGCAGGAAACCTGGAAGGGGGACGTTTGATGGGCAGGAAATCAGAGGAGCGGAAGGCAGGTGGGGGGATCCTGCTGGCCATGTGGGGCACTGGCTGTGTAATCTCCTCATGGGGAAGTGTCAGTGGATCCCAAATTTCACATGCTCCTTCGCATCTCACAGGAGTTCATTGAGGAGCTGCCTGATGATTCTCTCCACCTGGTGCTGTCCTCGCCAACTCCCTGATTGCTCTGGCCACCACAGGTACCAGACCCTACCACCTGGCTCCCCTAGCCCAAGTGCTGCTCATTCCCAGGGCTGGGAGTCTCTGTCCCTCCCACTCCCAGGTCACCTCCCAAGAGTGGCTGTTCCGGCAGAGGTGGTGGAGTGGGAAGGTTCACTCTCTCCTGACTGGGCTGTTCTTTTCACTCCAATAACACTACAGGGGCCTTGGGGAGAGGCTCACTCCAGGGGTCAGATACAGGAGGGGCAGAAGGGTTCAGGGAATAGGCGCTATTCCTGCCCTGCCACTGTCCGTCTGTGAGGCCTTGGCCATGTCATTCCCTGGCTCAGTGCCTTAGTTTCCGTTCTTGCCAACCTGTGCCTATTTCCCTGTGGTTTCATGTCCATGTTGGTGCCAGTCCCATCCCTGTACTGCACAGTCTAATACCAGATCCTCTCTCTTGCCAGCACCATGAAACCTGCCCTGGAGCCAGAGCTGGAGACACACCTCTTGCGAGCCACCCTGCATGCTGTCTTTACCCTGGGCACAGAGAAGGACACCACCCAAGTCCAGGTATATCCTCCTTTATCCTGCTGTTCCTCCAGAGTGTCCTTTGGTCCCTGCTTCCTTGATTCACTGGCGCTCCAGAGATAGGGGTGGGGTGGGCAGAGATGGAACAAGCTGGGAGGGAAGGAAATACCCTTCCTTGAGGGGTTTCTTTCTTTCTTTCATTCTTTCTTTCTTTCTTTCATATGCCATGTTTTGCCCAATTTCTATCCATAGTAACTTGGCTGTTCCATACTCTGATGGCTATGAAGCATTCTGCAGAGACCTGCTAAGCTCATGGATCAAAGAGCCAGCTGTCATCAAACTTTGCTAACTGCCTGCAGTGGGATGTGAATGAGAGAGGCCAGGATATGTGTTTGGGAGTCTCACCAGTGCTTCCCACAGACCCCTCTTCTCATCTTGTGGCAAGTGTAGTCCCAGTTTTCATAACTCTGACCCAAGGATCTGCACAAGGTCATGCCAGAGCTCCTGGATGCCATTGTGGGGAACCTGCTGGCAGAGTCCCCAGAAACAGACAGTCTCCACTACATCTTGGAGGTGAGCCTCAGGAGGAGGGGCCGGGAGCGATTTTACTTTAACTCTTAGGAGGCCTGGGTAAGGAGAAACTGGAAGATCCATTTTCTAGTCCTAACGGGGTCCTCAGTGGAATGTTTTCTTTAGTCGGGGCTGTTGGTGCAATGCAGTATCTGGTCCTTCCTCCTTGAAGGACAGAGGAAGGAGCTAGGATGTTAAGCCAGAGCTCTGCCTGGTTCTGTTGAGTACTAACCGCAGGGCGCCTGGCTCGCTTGGGGAGTGAGAGTCTGAACAGCCCCCTCCCCCCACATGAGATTCAGGAGATGGTTCTCAGATAAGAGGTATAGGCTCCTTCCTACAGAAACAGGAGGACCCCAGGGAATGAGCCCTTCTCTCTGATAGCCCCTGCGATTCCTGAGGGGATTGTGCTCACAGTCACTCCCTTCATACCACCAAGGACTTTAGTACTGGGGAATGGTGAGGGATCAGTCTCCTTTCTGGTGAACTGTTCAGAAATCAGGAGATCAGGGAGGATGGACCAGCCCCAACACCAATCAATGACTCGGATATTGCACCCTGTGCATAATGTCTCAGACCCCTGGGGCTGGAGAGGGGCTCATTTGCACAACACGTGCACCTGCCCATTGATCCTGACCTACGTCCTTCACCCACAGCACGTCAACTTCTGGATCATGTCCAGGGTGTCCCAGGAGAGAGCCAGGGCCATTAAGAGCAGCACGGCCCTGCTCAGATACACCCTCTCTGAGATGGTGTAAGTGACCTCTGACCCCAGCTTGCTGACTCCAGGCATAGGTAGGCTAGCTCCAAAGGGCTGAAAGAGCTGCTGCTGCAGGGCCTGTGGGTTAGGAGTGCTCTTCTTGGGGAGGCAGTGTCAGAGCAGGGAATGATCTAGGCTTGAGTCAAGTTCTTCTTGTCCTTGTTAAGTGGTGACCCTGAGCCTTAAGAAGATCATGCTCCAGCCCGTGCTGCAGCCAGGTTCGTGTCTGGCCATGGGTCCCTTCTTGCCATCCGGGAGCAGCACCAGGCTCCCTTGGCAGCAGAGAAAATGAAGGGTCTAGCTCTAGCTCCTCTCCCCCTAGCATCTCCTGCAGATGGCCACACCTGGGAGCTCACAAGAAAATCCTGATGGAGACCCCTTTCCTCTCCCTTCCATTTGAACCAGCCGAATTCCCTAGGATGGGTCACCATGTGGCACAGCTGGCTCTGTTCATCAGTGACCCAGCCAAGGACATCAGCCGGCAGCCCACGGAAGGGATTTACCGGCTTTACCAGCTGCTGTTGCACCAGAAGGGTAAGAAACCCATCTGGGAAATGGGACCCGATAAGAGACTGAGAGTGACCACAGGTGGATAATGGGACCACAGCCAATTTCTCTCAGAGTGACCCCAACTGGAGGTTGAGTCTCTCTGTGTCTCTGTTCTTCTCCACCCCACTGTGCAGCCACCAATGGGATTGGAAGGACACAAGCACTGCAACCAGAATACCAAATGTGTGTGTGTGTCTCTTTCCCAGGGCTGATCATTCATGAGGCAGAAGATCTGTGGTGCTGGGAGTGGCACCAGGACAGCAGGATCCTGGGCTACAGGAACACAGCCAGAATGGGGGAGGTAAGGACACTCTGACAGGGCATGACACAGCTCAGGAAGCGGAGCTGACTGACTTCCCTGCAGTGGATCCCTCCTGGAGTCAGGATAAGAGCCCACTCCTTATTTACAGCTCAGAGTTCCTCATCCAGCACCCAGTGGAAGAGGCTGGTACTAAAGGTCCCACACTGGAACTTCGCTAGTTGCCGTGATTTGAGTGTCTTACATGGATCCATTGCCACGTGGCATAAGGAGAATTCCCGGGTGGATGAGTTAATATAGGTTTATGGCCCTGGGTGTTTCTCTGCTTGTTGTCCCCCTGGCTGATATCCAAGTGTCTGAGAGGAGAGCACTGGGGCAGTCAGTCACTATTGTTTGACCAGACCCTTGTTAGATTCTCTGCACACTGAGGAAGCAGAGAAATGAGGTGGGATTTTCCCAGTGCCATTGCTGGTCATGAAGCTGATGGCCCCAACCTGGGAACTGGGTACAGCAGCTCTCTTACCCGCCCCCTTTGCCGCTAGAGGGTGATGCCATTCTATCTCCAGTACTTGGAGTCTGCTTCTGGGCAATCTGCTAAACCCTCGTGTTCTGTTGCTTTTAGGTCTTTGGAAAGTTATTCTCAGAGGAACAGAGAAGATACTTCCTCCAGACAGCAGTGCTGGCCATCCACGATGCCCTGCTGCATGTCAGCCAGTCTTGCCTGCTCCTCAGCTACTCCCTCCTGGGGGTAGCCCAGCAGCTGATGGGGAACAAGGTAAGCATCTTCATTAGACTCAGAAGATTGGGGCAGGGCCCAGGACCTCATTCCCATCCTATCGCCATTAGCTGGCCTGGCAGCAAGGAGCCTGGTGGGGAAAGAGAGTCAGAGCAGGTACTACTGGGAAAGGAGATGAATTAACCTCCATGAGCAGGAGGGAGCCAGCTTGTCCCCTGAGCAACTCCAACCCAGCTCTTTAGCAAGGCTCATTAATTACAATTGTTACTTCATCATGGACTCCTGTTCTTAGGACACAGTCCTATCCTTTTACTCCTGGGAAGGGCAGGAGAGTCTCCTTAGTGCCCTCTGTGAGCTTTTCCTGCCCCACAGAGCTGCACCCAATTCCCCATGGTCCATGTCACCCAAGCCACAATCCAGAGTTGGTGACTGACCAGGCAGTTCTGAGGCACATGGGCGGGGGAAGCTTTTCCTGCTGCTGGTGGGGCTGGACCCACTCTAGAGGGAACAGGAGGATTCAGTCAACAGGAGCTGCTGACCTGACCCATTCCCGTGGGCTGCCATCCTGCGGCCTCTGCGTTAGTCACTGGGGTGACTTGGAGAAAGGTCTTAACCACCCCACGTCCCACTTCACTGCTGCCAGAATCCCTCTTGTCCCCCCTGCTAGAGCCCCCTCCCTGCCCTACCTAGGTGGGAGTGGAGGAAAGGGTTCTCAGAACTTGAACTGTGTCCCCAGGTGGGTTGGAGGTGGAACAGCTGTCAGGGGCATTGAGGGGGAGGTGGCAGGAGCTAGCCCTTCAAGGAGGGGGGTTGGCACTGGAGGTCACTAGAAAGGACAACAAGACTTCATCCCGGCGATCAGGAGGGTGGATCCACCCCTCAGACATGGGCAGCTGCTGGCTGGAAATGCTGCTGGTTCCAGGTTCTCTTAATCCTCTCTGATTCCTGGGGATTGTCTGAGCCTCTGACAGGTTCTTGTTCTCTTGCAGCAAAAGGATATCACAGCCAACATGATGTGCCAGCTCCGCATCATCTGGCACTTGCACCAGTTGCCCGAGGTGCTTCAAGAGCTGTGCCTCATCTGATGCCCTTAAAGGTTTCCCGCCCATGTTCAGCAACTCCCACTCCCTGCTGCAGGTACTGCTCTGTCTCACTGTAAATGGGGAGCTAGTGGAAGGGAAAATGGAGCCCCCTAGCACTGCCAGAAATTCTCTTCCCTATCTGTGGACCAGGGTCCTTCCCTCTACCCCCAAACTTCCTTCATCTGGGGCATCAGCTCTTCCCCTCACTCCCATTCCCTGCCCCTCTTTCCGTGGTCTGACACCCATCCCATTCCCACTACTCCCAGGCAGAGCTCTCCCTGCCCCATATGGTGCAGAAGGGCCTTTGTGTCAGGGCTACAGCATGTCTGCCCAACTGAAGCTCAGAAGGCTCCACATTTGAGGAAGTGAAGAAGGGACAGAGGCTCAGGGCTAGCTTCAGCTCCTGCCCTTTATTCTACCTGTGGTCCTTCTATGGGCTCTCAGATGTGAAATGAATAGAAGCCTCCTCCCTAGCTGTCTGCTAGGCCCTGGGGTGTGTCACAGCCTCCCAGATTGGTGCAGCCTGCAGCTGAGCCACCTCAGGGAGCAGTGGGGACAGGTCACCTTGTCCTTTCAAACCAAGCAGTGCAGGGTCTCAAAGAGGCAGAGAGGGAAGAACCTGCTCCCTCATGGAGCTAAAAGCCTGGCCAGGACCTAGCGGTGAGCGAACTCTGGTATGAGCCTGCTTCCATTATGGAAACAGCCTGGTACTGGAGAGTGGGTGGGGAGAACAGAGAGATGGGAGGGGTTCCTGAGGCTAGGGTGGAGAGGAAGCTGTGAGGCTGGGAGGAGATTAGAGACATGGCCCATCTTGTGGGAGGGATCCTGCTGACTGTGACTGGAGCACTGTGTAGCCTCTTCTATGGGAAGTTCCCATGGGTCAATGGGGCCTGACTCTCTCATGCTCCTTTGTTCTCTTTGGGCATCACAGGAGGTGTCTGGGGAACTGCCCTTGGACTCTGTGCCCAGCGCCACTCGGAAATTATTAGATTTGCTACCTTCAAAGAGACAGGGCACAGCTCAAGCTGTTAGGTAGGCTGGAGACTCAACACTTCACTTGAACACCCGACACTGAGGTGGTTTGGGAAGCATAGTAACAAAGAAGAGATTTAAGTGATACTAAGCAAGAGAAAGAGACAAGTTTCAAACAAACAAACAAAACAAAACACACTTTGTAGCGACTTAAAACTGAATTTTAGCAAGTCACAATCTTTGCCTTAGCAGTTTTCAGAATAACGTCAGGTTACCAGCATTTCCAGTCGTCCAGGCCAGGGGACCCAATGTTCCCACAATCAAAGGGTGCTGCTCCCTACGTGATGGAGAACTCAAATGTCTTTTGTTCCCCTTCTATTACCCAAAGTCCATTGTTTGTGCTTCCACAGCCAGGAAAGCTTCTTGGGGTGCAGACTCTGTCCCCTAGTGTGCTGCCCAAGCTGCCGTTTGTTAGCTTGGTTGTTTTGTTTACCTTCAGTGTCAATGTACTTTCATAGCCTATGGCTTACAAAGCTTGACTCAGACAGATAAATCCAACATTCCTGTCTCTAAGCCAAACTTGTTTATCAAATCTGATCCCAAAACATATTTTAAGAACATATTTCCAGCACACATACATAACTCATTATACCCCACTCAGACTTACGCCACACAAGGATATTCTTGACCACCGTGTTCTCAGCTTTCCTAACAGATCTTATTTGATGTCTCCATATGGTACAATAATTCTCTGTCGAATCAGCTAATTTGATTGCTCACTCTTTCAGTTTTAGACCCTCTGTTCTCCTTCTGGGGTGCCTGGACCCTGACTGTAACATCTGTCTTCCAGTCTCTGGCCCAGACTCTCACACAGATGTATGCTGCAGCCAGCCCAGCTCAGGAAGCAGTGGACAGATGATCTCATCCTGTCAAACCAAGCAACATGGGTCTCACTGAGGCTTAGAGGGAAGATCCCACTCATTTCCTGGAGGTAAGAACTGTTCACTCTTCTGGGCACTTGGAGCTTTTGCAACAAAGAGGGGTCTCCTGTTACATAGCCTATTTGTCATCATGACATCCTTATTTTATTCTCGGAGAATGTGTCCAGGATCCTGGAGACTGTTTCCTGCAGGAGGTTTGAGCGTGGAGAGATCACTTACTGTCATGACCTATGGGTCATCAACCCGGGCCTGCAGGGTTCATGGGAGCAGCCACACTCCAGCCCTACACCTGGAAGCATGCTGACAACTGCTTACCTAGGACTCATGAAGTCCAGCCCCAGTTTGAGGCTCCACCCTGAGGCCTATTGGCAGAGTCTCAGAGCAGCTAATTGGCCTCTGGGCCCACCTTAAACCAGCAGCAGGAACAAGAAGCTGTCTGAACACCCAAGTTTCTCCCTTCTGGACCGTGAGCTAGCTGTTCCCGCTCCCGCTCCCCAGGCTTGATTTCTTGGCATCCTGACTTGGTGTGACTCATCTGATTTGTGGTTCTGACCACAATTTTGTCTTTTGCTTCTGCTCTTCCTGTATCCTGCCCCAGCTGACTCTCTACTCCTGTCTTGTGAGTGTGGACTCTGGCTCTGGCTCTGACCACTAGGTCTGGCTGTCCATGACCTGGCCATGACATTGACTTTTGTACAATTCCTCCAATGCCCTTTTCTGCTCTCCATCTCTGCTCCCCCAGCAAGACCCACCAATCCCTTGGCTCCCAGAGTCCTGGTTGCCTGCTATTCCAGGGCTGAGGGGGAGTGCTTGTATTGCCCCTTCCCCTACCACAGCTGCTTTTCCTATGGGAATCTCCGTAGAGCAGAGAAGAAATCTCCTCTTCTCTTAGAATCAGTCCCAGCAGTAATTCCACCCACCCTGGCCTCAGCTGAACTACTTTGTTTACCTGGGATCAGGGACCACTTTTGAATTCCTTTGCTTGGGGGTATAGGTGGGGGCAGAGGATGAAGCTCCAGCAGTTTCCAGTGGAGAATAGCATCCTGTCTTTCTATGGTCTGGCTAGGTCTCACCATGGATCCTGGAGCTGAACACCAGATGGGAGCTGATAGATTGTCCTTGGAGGGCCATGTCCTTGTGTGTGATGGAGCTGTGTGCCAGAAAGGGCCAGGAGCAGATGCACCACGCATGGCCAGAAACAGACTAAACAGCTTGTAATGCTAGGTGAGTAAAACCATGGCCACATACAGACACCATGGGCATCCATGAGGACTGAATCTGAGCCCTTCGCTACCAAGAGCACAACTCACTCCAACCTGAGTCTTGACAGTAGTGACCTCTGCCAGCCCCTGAGGTGGGTCAGTATTATCCCTGTTAGCTGAGGCACCGGGATGGAAAGCGACTGACTACAAGGTCACCCACAACGTCACTGACAGAGGCAGGACTGAAGCACAGTACTGATACCAGTCCAGCTCCAACCACCAGACCACACTCACTTCCAAAGCAAGAGAATGCAGGAGCCCTAACTGACAGCCAGTCCTTAAATGACAAGAGCAAATTCCTACCCATTCAGGAAGACATAGAAGGGACTGTCTGTTGAGACCCCCCCTGTAATGCCCCTGTCAGAGACTATTGCTTGTGGGTGCCAAGTGACTGAGCCGGGAGCTCCCGGAGAGACTCCTAGGGGCTATGTAGTCATGTTTCACTGTGACCTCTGGGGAGCCATGCAAAGAATGCAGCATTGAAGAGACTCTCCTGCTCTAACAAAGAGTTTCTGTTCTCCTAGACAGTCAGCCAGTGAGGCCAGCTTGCAGAATGTGGAAGAGCTGTTTGGCAATGGGTTGGAAGACTCACCATGTAGGCAGCAGCAGCTGCAGAGCCTGGAGTCTCCATAGGCAAAGCCTCCACTCCTGACAGTCCGGGCCAACCTCCCCCTGCTCTCAGTGGGGCTTTGATGTTAGCTGCTGGGCCTGTGTGCCCAGACAGAGGACTCAGGTATTTCCATCAGGCTGTTCAATGGTAAATGCAGCCATCCAAAGAAGTGGACAATGGAAGCGGAAAAGCAAAGCTGGACCATCTGCTGAGCTCTGGCAATCAAGTGACCACCACCAGGGAGAGAAGAGGAAGAACCTGAAGGTGGCTGTAGGGAGGAAAAGCAGTTTGGGAGCCAGTAGAGTAGAAATAAATAGTTAATGAATACTACGGGCTTTGTCTTGTGTGGTGAAGGATTTAAAATGTCTCTTTACTATCACACTAAACTTTAAAATAGCGGTGTATGATTAAAGGGCAGGTCTATAAAGGTAAGAAGAGGTCATTCTAGAAGCTTGAAGTCTCAGATTCTGTCGCTATTTCCTGCTTCTACCAGCTTATCTCAACCCAACAAATCCCTCAGGCGCTGGCAGTAGTGAGCTCATATCCTCTTTTTCTGAAATAGCCACCAGAAAAAGGACACGATACATGTGGCCAAGGAAAAGGAGAGGCATGGGGGGCACTTGCAGAGTTACCTGTTAATGCGTCTTTTGTGGGGGAGCACAGCAGGGTATTGTGGACTCAAGGGCACTATTTCAAATTTTGGTTAAATTACTCTCCCTGCCACCACCATGATTGCAGGGGCTACTTAGGCACCTGAAAACTCTAGCGTTTTGGCAGGTAACTTAGCAATTAGCTGACAGGAGCGCTGTATCTAATTCCTATATAAAAGAAAGAGAATGAAATATTAGACCCACTGAGCTCTAATACTAATGTGTTCTGACATCTTGTGGCAAGTCACTTTAGGGACACTGGTTAAAATGTTAATGTATATTCTTACTTTGTTACTAACTCAGTGGAGAGAGAGAGACTTCGTCAGGATTCCTGGGTTCTATCCCAGCTCTGGGAGGGGAGTGAGGTCTAGTGGGTTACAGTGGGGGTCAGATACATCTGGGTTATATATAAGAATATCAGAATGGCCATATTGGGTCAGACCAATGGTCCAGACCAATTTGTCCATCTAGCTAGTCTTCCAACAGTAGCCAATACCAGGTGCTTCAGAGGGAATGAACAGAACAGGCAACCACCAAGTGATCCAACCCCGGTCATCCACCACTAGCTTCTGGCAAACAGGCTAGGGACATGCAGAATATGGTTTTCCATCCCTGCCCATCCTGGCTAATCATTTTTAAATTGTTTTAAATCTGCTGCTGATTAATTTCATTTGACGACCCCTAGTTCTTGCATTATATGAAGGAGTAAATAATATTTCCTTATTTACTTTCTCCACACCAGTGATAATTTTATAAACCTCTATCAGATCCCCCCTTAGTCATTTCTTTTCCAAGATGAAAAGTCCCAGTCTTTTAAATCTCTCCTCATAAAGAAGCTGTTCCATGTCCCTCATCATTTCTGTTGCCCTTCTCTGTACCTTTTCCAAATCCAATATATATATATTTTTTTGAGAAGGGGTGACCAGATCTGCAGGTACTATTCAAGATATGGACATACATGGATTTATATAAAGGCAATATTATGTTTTATGTCTTATTATCAATCCCTTTCCTAATGATTTCCAACATTCTGTTCGCTCTTTTGATTACCACTGCACATTGAGTGGATGTTTTCAGAGAACTATCCACAATGACTCCAAGATCTCTTTCTTGATGGCTAACAGCTGATTTAGACTCCATCATTTTCTATGTATAGTTGGGATTATATTTTGCCGTGTGCATTACTCTGCATTTATCAACACTGAATTTCATTTGCATTGTGCTGCCCAATCACCCAATTTTGTGAGATCCCTTTGTAGCCCTTTGCAATCAGCTTTGGACTTAACTATCTTGTGTAATTTTTTGTATTGCCACCTCACTGTTTACTCCTTTTTTCAGATCATTGATGAATATGTTGAACAGCACTGGTCCCAGTACAGACCTCTGGGGGACACCACTATTTACCTCTCTCCATTCTGAAAACTGATTATTTATTTTTACCCTTTGTTTTGTAGCTTTTAACTGGAGTGCCTGGCAATGCTTTCAGGAACATCTAATGATTCCTAATTTAATTTAATGACAAGCATTTTGTTATCTTAATCACCCTGCCTCTGTTTATAAACAAACTCCCACGCCTAAGGGCAGAAGCTGGGAGCAGCACAGAATTTATCACATTCCACACTCAAGCTGTGCTGCAGTTAGGAGCTCTGTTTTTGAGCTAGAGCACACACTGGGAGCAGATCTCTGGTCCAAAACACAACGGGGTGCAGGAGCCCCCTGCCCCTCCTAAATGGCACCCCTGGTTGTCTTCCTCCTAGACAGTCCCCTTTCTCACTATAGTTCTGTCATGGGAGGGTCTGTCCTTTTAGTGACTCAGCCCTCCAGCCAGGTCACACATTGAAGACCATCCCAGGTTGCAAATAAGGAATCCAATAATGTGGAAGTCATCAGAAGTTAGCAAGGGCTTCCCCCTAGGGTGAGGGTCTTAGGGTCTGGACCCTTGCACCTAGTTTCCCCAGCAAGAGATAGACTTCTGTCATTATCATCTCTTTAGGGGTTGGTAAGGGAGCCCTGGCCCACCCTCTTCACTGGGCTCCAATCCAGGGCTCAATGGTAGACAGTGAAGACCTGCATTCTGCAGTGCCATGCAGCTGCCTCCCTGGATTTCTTCCTACCAGTGTTCCCTCTTCCCCCAGAGTAAAGAAAAGAACCCAAACACAAAAACACAGATCTGCTCCCATCCACTGGCTGCCTCCCTCTGACCTGCTCTGCTTCTTCCCTTTTAAAGCTCTGCCTCCAGCTTGTGCAGGCTGTGGAGGTGCAGCAAGGCAGGGTCACCTGAGCTCCTTAACCCTTCTCCTCCAGTGTGGGATTTGTATACCGCATCACAGTGCTTCTTAAGAACACTGAACAGTGTCTGGCAAGACTCCTAGAAATGGAGTCACTAAAGTACTTTCAAGTGTGGGTATCTATACTAGGAAGGCAACTGAAATCCTTACTGCTCAGTGTTATCAGACTACTTGGGCATCACCTCACAGCCTTCCCAGACATTAAACAATTTTAAAGATACAGAATTGCTCAAATCCCTCAACAGATCTGTAAAGAGAGTTATTTCATTTATAATTAATTTCATTGCAAGTCATTCCATGTCAAGACCAATCTATGCTTTACAGCAGAGTCTATAAAAAGGTTTCTGTAAAGGTCAAAGAATGTTTGTATGTTATGTATCCTGACATATGAGGTAAATCCTCCACTCAGCAAAGAGATTTTCAAGACAGCATTTACATTTTTCTTCTTTCCACACTTATGACCAAAGTAGCAGCGTGTGGTCAGCTCTTAACTATAGAAGCACAGTGCTGCTCAACAAGTGCCTAAGATGTCAGCCGTAATTTCCACACACGCTCAGATATCGTGCCAGTCAGACAGCATGCCCCTTCCCACTTCAGCATCACTCAGAAATCATGTCCCCAACATAAGCTAAATGCAACCCAGTGGAACTATTTCAAAAAAATAATTTGCTTTCTGATGCTAGCCCTAGAATCATGGCCTTTCCTTCCATATTAACTGTTTTAGAGGAGAAAGGCTTCTAGTATAACAGAAACATCATCAGCTGTACTTATCTCTTACAAACCTAGGGTCACACAACTATCTCCCATACCTGTTGTGATGGTGATCTCCCATAAGGCTTTAAGGAAATATGCTTATGAATATATATGACATAACGAATATGTTCTATGCTACATATGCCATGTAACATATCTATGTAAAGGTTATGATCTACTGAATATATTAATCCTATATGTATGCATGTATCATTTTTGTATTCAAAGTTATGAATATTGGCTGTGTACTGGCTTGATTTTAAATAATCTTAGTACAGCATTTGGTCAGTTCCTGGAGAAAGGAATTCTCAAAGTTAAGTGCCCAATCAAGAAGCACTTAAGGAACAATGCATCTTGGAATGCTCCAATCCACATCAGAAGTCTTCCTGGAGACATTCAAGATACCATGTGGGCAATGGCTTCTGCCTGTAAAAACTGAGTCATACATGGACGTATGACTTGCCCAGGTGACTCCAGAACGCTGTCTTGGACCTGGACTTTGCATAGGAGTGAGGAGGAGGGTCTCCACCCACAAGAGAGAGTCTATTTAAGCCCGTGAGAGACCCCTCCATTTTGTATTCAGCTGGCTAAAGAGAGAACCTCTCCACCCCCCCAGGATATCTGAAAGGAACTGGAACAGAGGACAACCATGTGGGGTGTGAGTGATTGCTGGACCCATACTAGCAGGAGACTAGTCTGTAAAAGGAAGCTTACTGGAACTGGTGAGGTTTTATTTGTTTTTAGTTTCTTAGATATAGACTCGTGTCTTCTATTTTATTTTACTTGGTAATTCATTTTGTTCTGTCTGTCACTACTTGGAATCACTTAAATCCTACTTTCTGTATTTAATAAAATCACTTTTCACTTATTAACTCAGGTATGTGTTAAGACCTGGGGGGCAAACAACTGTGCATATCTCTCTATCAGTGTTATAGAGGGGGAACAATTTATGAGTTTACTCTGTATAAGTTTTATACAGGGTAAAATGGATTTATTTGGGGTTTGGACCCCATTGGGAGTTGGGCATCTAAGTGTTAAAGACAGGAACACTTCTGTAAGTTGCTTTCAGTTAAGCCTGCAGCTGTTAGGGGACATGGTTCAGACCCTGGTTTGGGTTTGGGTGTAGCCAAGTTCTAAGAGCAGGGGAGCAAACATTAAAAGGGTACCCCCCTTAGCTTCTCCTGTGGCTACACCCTCTTGGCTCCTCCTCCGACCGCTCTGCACCGCACCCCCCTCCCCCATGGCTCCTCTGGCCGTGCCATGCTGCCCCTCCCCCTTGCCTGCAGGAGTGTGCCAAGCTTCAGAGCGGAGGGTGGGCCCCGCCCTCTGGTGCCATGGTAACCCCTAACTAAGGCACCGCTTTGGAAAATGTGCTGAGGGGAAATGGCTGCTTCCCCTGCACTCCCCCTAGCTACACTACTGTTTGTAGCAGGCTAGTGGGTCTGGCTCAAACCAGGCAGGGCACTGAAGTTCTAAGCTGCCAGGATAGGAAAGCAGGGGCAGAAGTAGTCTTGGCACATCAGTTGGAAGCTCCAAAGTGGGTTTCTGTGATTCAACCCGTAACTCTTGCATCAGTTTATCAGGGGGAAATTCCCTCCACCTGCCTCTGCTCACAGGGGGACACCCCCACTTTACTTGCTCAACCCCCCAGACCCTCCACCCAAGGATGATTCAAACTGTGATTTAACCAATAGCGTCACTGGATTGCTTATTTTTTTAACAACTGAGCCTTGAACTCCAACCTGTTATTATAAAAGTGCTGTCCCCTGACTCACAAAGTCACAGGCATTTTCTAACCCTGCCTTCTCCTGAGAAGCCAATATGGCAGAGCGAGATGAGGTGGAAATTCTAATATTAGTGTTCAGGATCATGTTGGGGTACATCTCATAGAAAGGTTTGTGCAAGATTTAGGAAAAGGAGAGAATGACCCCATTAATAGATGTGGATTTTCTCAATGATAATAGCAACAAGGAGTCCTGTGGCACCTGATAGACTAACAAATCTTTGTTAGTCTATAAGGTGCCGCAGGACTCTTAGTTGCTTTTTACAGATCCAGACTAACATGGCTACCCCTCTGATCAATGATAACATTTTGTGACAATGAATGCCAAATCCAGAGAAATTAGTCTACATGAGTCTCCTGTAGAACTGTTTCAAATGCCTTACTGAAATCCAGGTAGATTCGATCTACTGCATTTCCTTTACCTAAAAATATCAGTTAACTCAAAGAAAGAGACCAGATTGGACTGGCACGATCTACCTTTTGTACAACCATGTTGTATTTTATCCCAGTTATCATTTACCTCTATGTTCTTAACTAATTTCTCTTTTAAAATGTGTTCTAAGACTTCGCATATAATTGAGGTCAAACTAATGGGCCTGTAGTTTCCCAAATCACCTTTTTCCCTTTCTTAAAGATGAGTACTATATTAATAATTCTCCAGTTAAAAGGTATGATCCCCAGAGTTTATGTATTCATTAAAAATCATTGTTATTGTGTTTGTAATTTCATGTTCCAGTTTCTGTAATATTTTTGGATGGAATTATCCAAGGCCCTCCACCAGATTTGGTCTCATCAAATTGTTTGTGTTTGACTTCCACCTCAATGTGATAATTTCAGCCAGAAACTTGGACTAAATGATAGGGGATGAATCACTCAAAGACTGCCTGTTCTGGTCTGTTCATTCCCTCTGAAGCACCTGGCATTATCCATTGTCAAAAGACAGGATATTGGGCTAAACGGACCATTGATTTGACACAGTATGGCCATTCTTATGTACTTCCATATTGTCATTTACATTAACCACCCTGCCACCATGCCTAAACTCCTCATTACCCTTATTAAAAACTGAGGCAAAGTATTCATTTAGGTGTTGGGCCATGCCTAAATTATCTTTAATTTCCAGTCCCCTCGGTGCTTAATGGTCCCACTTTTTTTCTTTTGGTTCCTTTTTATTTATATGGCTATAGAACCTTTTACTATTGGTTTTAATTTCTTTTGGCAAGTCCAACTCTACTTGGCTTTTGACAGTTTCACTTTTTTCCTACACTTTCTGACCTCCAAGAGGTAGTTTTCCTTGCTGATCCTTCCCATCTTCCATTCCTTGTAGGATTTCTGCTTTCTCTTAATAGACTATTTGAGATGCCCGCGCATCCAGTTTGATCTCCATCCCTTCCCTACAATTTTTCCCCTTGCTTGGGATGCAGGCTTCAGATAGATTGCCTCCTCTACATTCAGATCTTTCTCCTTCACATTCAGACCTTTGAGTTTTTCAGTCCAGTCCACTTCCCTAATTAATTCCCTTAGTTTAAGGTTTACCCTTTTGAAATCAAGGACCTTAGTTGCAGACCTCTTTTTGTTTATCCTTCCTTTTAGTTTAAACTGAATTAGCTCATGATCACTCAAACTAGGGCTGTCCTCTACAATCAGATCTTCTAAGAGGTTCTCGCTACTTATAAATACTAATCTAAAATGGCATCACCTCCTGTTGATTAGGTTACTATTTGATGAAGAAATCCATCAGCTATTATATTCAGGAATATCTGGACCCTACTATTATCAATAGCATTAGTCCTCCAACCTATATCTAATAAATTGAAGTACACCATAATCACACAATTCCCAGGAGTATTTATTTGATTAAAATATTAAAGCGGTCTCTAAGCATATCCAGATTGGATTCTGGAGGATCTGTACCAAGCCCCAAGCACTATCCCAATGGTGCCTCTGTTACTTTTCTTCCCAAAGTGATTTTGATGCAAACAGATTCCTTTTTAGCCATTCCATCACTTCTAATTTCCTCACTGATGCGCTCATCATGAATATATGTTACTTCACCATCTTTACCTTTATTTCTGTCTTTTACGAAAAACATACCACTCAATATCTGTGCTGCAGTCATGACTACTATTCCATCATGTTTCTGTTATCCCTATATCTGGTTTCACTTCCTGCACCAGCAGTTCTAGTTCCTCCACTTTTTCACCCAAGCTCCTTGCATTGGCATACAGGCATCTTAATTATCTCTATTCAGGGCTGGTCTTCATTACGGGGGAAAATCGATCTTAGATATGCAACTTCAGCTACGTGAATAACGTAGCTGAAGTCGAAGTATCTAAGATTGAATTACTCACCATCCTCACGGTGCGGGATCGATGTCCACGGCTCCCCCTGTCGATTCCGCAACTCCGGGTTGGTGGAGTTACGGAATCGATATAAGCGCATTCGGGTATTGATATATCGCGTCTAGATGAGACGTGATATATCAATCCCCGAACAATCGATTGCTACCCGCCGATACAGTGGGTAGTGAAGACGTACCATCAGTTTCACCCAGACTCCTTGATGATTAGGCACAGTCATTCTGCTGCCAGTATCACCTACCTGTTAGTGCCAATACCAATGAGATTATCTTTCCTCTTGATGTCCATTCTCCTACCCTCCACCCTTATCATCACTAAGCACGTGTGAAATTAGGCCTTTTGTATGAAGAGAATCTGTTTTTATTCCCTCTAGAACTATTTTACCCTAAATCGTTTAACCAGGGCAGGTGGTAATGCATACCAATACTAATTTATTTATATGTAGTGGAATACAGACATTAGAGTCAAAATCTCTCTGAAGCATTTCCACTTTTTAAAAATGTTCCTTTCTTGAAGAACTGCCCCTTTTGGTAGCATTCTTACACTTCAAAATGTATTTCAAAATCTCAGCAACAACTGTATAAAATACAGTACTCAACTGGTTCCCCATCCAACTTAATGAAGATAAAGCAGGCCTTTTAAAAAAAAGATATCTCCTACCAAACCATCATTCCCACATAAAATAAAGTTGGCACTTCATTTGTTTCCTTAAGTTTCCAGTTATAGAAACATAACTGGTCTAAATGTGAAGGGATTTCCTCTCAAATTGTTTTCCTGCCTCATTTCACTTATAATTTATATACTGAAATTCTAAAGCAGTTAAATACCTCAGTAACAGTGCATTTTATAGATTTTTCATCTAGTATTTCAGCTTTTGCAGCGCTAGTTCTAGAAGATGGGTGCATACACGCATCTACCTCCTCCTCCCTACCGCCGTATATATATATATCTTACAGCTGCACAGATGTTTATCTGAGGTAAGGGAAAGCCAGCAGTTGTTCAACAGATGACAGCAATTCTACACAATAGTGTAGGATAAGAAGTGAAGAATACCAAAACCCTATTAAAACTTTGGAGGAAGTATCATGTAGGCAGAATTCAATCCCCTGACCACACTTCCTTGTGCAAAAGTGGCATGCATGTTCTTTTAACTTAGTAAAATCTAATATTTTTTAAAAAAATTCTTAAAAATTGAATAAACAAACTTTCTTATGTAGAACCATTCTGATCCTCCACATGGGCCATCTCATGATATGCAGTCCCCTACCATTTTCACCTGTAGCGTAATTGATGGCAGTAGAAGGCTGTTATCGTCTATGCAGATAGACTACAGGTGGATGGAGACACATGCTTTGCCAGTGGATTTCATAGTTATTCCCTAGACAGCAAAGGAATGTTGAGATCCACAACTCCAGGGCTCAATTACAAGTTCTAAAGGGGAGTGTTTCATAGTGGTTAGAGACCCTTCTGCCCCTGTCTCCCCCAATACCCTCAGCCTCTCCCTATCCTGTTCTGCTCCTATGCCCCACTCCCCAGCTCCTGTCCTGTCCCTATCCCCTCTCTTGCTGCTATCCTCCCAGCCCTTTCCTGTCCTTCTCCTGGCCCACCCACACTTCTATTCTCCTTCCATGGTTCCTGCCCTTATCCCCTCCCATCTTGATTCTTCCCCCCTTCACACCCACTTTGTTCCTGCCCCTCTCCCCTCCTTGTTCTATCCCCACCTGTCTTTCTGTTTGCCTATGCTCCTATCCCCCTCAGATCCTGCCCTTGTCCCTGTCCCCCCATTACCAACCTTTTTTTACCTTTCCACAGCTGAGTCAGGGTGCCTCCTCCACTTAATCCACACTGCTTAGACAACAGCAGGAGGAGCACTGAGAGCTCAAAGGAGACAGTCTACCTGTTCTCAGTTCTAGTGCCCAGTGCTATAGTATTCCCCAGTTGCTGGGAGACAATTGCAGGGAAAGTCCTGCTCTGCCCCTGTATTTCTGGGCTTGAGCATGCTCTGCTGTTGTGTGGGGATGGGGTATGTACAGTCTGGTTGGCATGGAGGAGCTCTGAGGAGATGGAGCATCCTTTGTGCAGACAGAATATTCAGAGAATTTAGCTGCCAAACTCTAATAAGTCTCTACTGAGCATGTGCAAACTGAACATTTTGGAGAATTACAACTTGGCCAAATCTGGGCAATTTTCACAGGGATGGCAAAAGGCACATCCCTGATGCCAGAGTAGACCCCTACCAACTTTCAAGTTCCTGCTCCAAAATATTTGGGCACTAAATCTTCTCAATCAAATGATTATAAGAATTTTTTTAACATAGGGAAAAATACACATTTTCCTTAATTTTATTTTCAGAAATAGCTGAAATATTTTAGCCAAAACTCCACCTCCTCCACATGCCTCTTGCTCATCAAATTCAGCCGGAGGAAGACACGTGGATTGGAAAATTTCACCCTGAACAGTTAAAATTTAGTAAAGTTATAAGCAACTGAGACCAGAGTCTGATAGTGAGAAGTATCATGAAATATTAACAATAAGCATCAGAACCTGCACAACCCGTTATAATGTATGCATATGACTATACATACATTATGGTGTATAAAGGACTTTGAATACTGCATCAGTGTAAAGAATTAAGATAGTCATATATCATCTAATAAATTCTAACTGTATTTTACATCCCGTTAACAATCATTTAGATTCCTTATTTTATGCAGTTGATAGATTTTGGGTGATAGTTGTGCTTTTCCCAGATTTATATCTTGTATTTACTCTTCTTTTTTCATTTATAAAACAATTCTAAATATTTTTAGTGGATATTACTTTGCTACATCACCTTTCATATTATTAATTTGGTATTAATGACTATTTCTTTGGGTCATACACAGTCCTAGTGCAAGCAGATGCAACTCCCACTGGATTCTCTGGGAGTATGGCACCCATTTATGTCTAGACTTAATCTGTGCAACTTCTGAACAAAAGACTAAAGATGGAGCTTGAAAAGGAGATGAGGCATGTGAACACAAAGGGATTAAAATTGAGTGATTGGAAGACGTGATGTTGCTGAAGATGGCAGTGATCATTTTATGGAAGAAATCAGGAAATTCCTCACACCTGTAGGTAGAAAATGGGGTGGGGAAAAAAGGGTGGTGAGAAAAGAGCATAGTGTGCTAAGAGTCAATCCTGCTACATGTAAGTAATCCTTGCTCATGTGAGTAACACCAATGATTTAATTGGGATTACTCCTTGAGTAAGGTTTGCTCATGTGGTTGAGGTTTGCAGAATCAAGCTGTGTCCCAAGGCTTCTCCAGCCTGAAATCCTTGCCACCACCTCTCATGTACAGATACAGCCCCCAAATAAAGTTCTCCCCTTCCTAATAAAACACAGTCCCAGGTTAACCAGAAATCTCACTGGTAGCTTCTAAACCACCCAGTCCACATTTTTCTGCATTCAGAGCAGACTGTCTTTCTTCTTTCTCGTCTTCTATAGTACATAAAGCATCTGGATTTCATTAACTGATGAGGTTTAGCCATCTTGATCCTCCAGGCACTTAACCCTTTTCTCTCTGGATCCTGAATCCTACAGAGAAACATGGGACAGGGATCTTTTTTGAGTCTGATTCTTCTTGTGTGGGCCCAGAACTCCCTAGGATTCCCTGGAGACCCTGAAAGGGTTGTGCACAGAATCGATGACTGTAAAAAAGAAGCAAAAAGTCACCAGCACCAGAGCTTGTTTTGCATTCAAACCTTGCAAAATAATGAATTTCACATGATTTCACTGCAAAATATGCCCAAGTTCACTCAGAGAATCTGTGAACCATAGTGATCCTTTCAACAAACATAGTGTAGGTTTCAGGTGTGCCAAGAAACTTAAGACCAGGCAAGTTTCACATAATTTTGGATTTCTTGGCAAACATGTGGCCCAGTGTCAAGGGGTAATTTTTAAACTATGGCTCACACAGCTCCACTGGCAGCTCAAGGCATAATAGTATATAACTGGGTTCAAAAAAGAATTAGATAAATTCATAGAGGATAAATCCATCAATGGCAATTAGTCAAGATAGTCAGGGGTACAATCTCATGCTCCAGGTCTCCCTTAATCACCAATTGCCAGAATATAGGACTTTATGACAAGGAATGGATCACTTAATAATTTCCCTGTTCTGTTCATTCCCTCTGAAACATCTGGCATTGGCCGCTGTCAAAAGACAGAAAATTGGGCCAGATGGGCCACTGATCTGACCCAGTATCGCCATTCCTCCATCTTCAAATCTCACCCGTTGTGCTGGGCATATTGGTACTCATAAGAACTTCCCCAACTTTCCAGACACAATTAAAACCAGAAGTCTTTTTGGGGTTAGAAAATCTTATGTTAATTTCCACTAGTCCCTATTATTATTCTGTTTACTATTTTTCTATGTACTATCCTGCCAGCCACACACTTCTCCTCTTGGCTTCTGCCCCAAAAGTATTCATTACTGGAAATCTCACAACAAAGTCTGATTTCTAGGCCAGTTTAAGAGGTTCAGACAGTTCAGAGACGCTTTGCATATACATCCAAAATTCTGGTTGCTGATCAAAACTGACATAGACCTCTAAGCTTTCAGGTGGTCACCCTTCATTATGTAGCATTCCCAACAGATGCGCCATACTGAGTCTGGGAAGATCCCAATCTTGTTGTGGATTTATGCAGGCACATGTTTAAAAGTTGGCCTCAAATCTGCTTCTGCAAAATGTGCATATGTACTCACTGTACTACAAAATGGCACATTTGCACATGGGTAGCTGAGCAAAGTAATGCAGACTCTTAGGGCCACAAAGAATTAATGCACAAAACTGGGGAGCAATTTTAAGGGCCAGTTTGAAAATGTTGCTTCACATACCAGTTATCCATGATCAGTCAGTGTCTTTTGAGGAAGCTGAGATTACGCTAGTACAGCTTGACCACAACACTAATGGAGGGGTAAAGCTTAGGTATTATGGCAACCAGCTGATTATGTGCAAAAGATGGACTTACCATCCATACTAATGGGTTTTTGTCTGTCATTGTTAGCTATAAGGTTTTGTTCAGCTTTGATATTAACAAAGATGAGTTCTTTGCCTTCCAAGTAAACGGTTTTATCAGGAAAAAGTGCCCCTTTCCAATGTTAAAGTGCTCTTTTTAGTAGTCTCCTATGACTAATGAATAAATTGAGGTGGCACTTATGTGTTGTAAAGATTTATTGTATGTTGGGGCTTTTTCATCTCAGAGTTTATAACTACTTTTGATTGTTTGTTTTCTTAGTGGTTTGGAGAGCCTCTAAAAACAGCTATCAATTTTTGATGCATTCTTGACATATAAAATCTCGACACAACAACTTAAATTGAAATTGTAACTGCCCTGAAGTCGGCTTGCCTAACCTAAGAGATCTCTGGTTAGAGAAAGAGGCTTAAGCAGCACATGGATGTAATACTGTACTTCGGTGAATTTTGTATAACATGTTCTACAATATATGCAACTATTAAGGAAAACAGTGGATATTCTAAGCAAACTGATGCAAAACACTTTACTTAAAATGGAGTATAATAATAAAATCATAGAACTGGAAGGGATCTCAAGTAGTTCTTTGATAATCAAACCTAACACTAAATGAGAAGTCTGTATTCTTCTGATCATCACATAAGAAACCTATAGAACTATTGTATGAAATTCTATAGCTGAGATATAAGCCCAGAGCTGGGGTGGCAGGGAGTGCGGGGGGTGGGGGGGAGAGAGCCCAGAGCTGGGATGGCGGGGAGTGCAGGTGGAGGGGGAGAGCCCAGGGCTGGGGCAGCAGAGGGGTGCAGGGGGGAGCCATGGCTGGGGTGGGGGCAGCCAACTTTTTTTTTGCCTAGGGCAGCAAAAAACCTAGAGCCAGCCCTGTCCCTACACCCACACTTTCCCAGCTTCATCATCATGGGTCATCAGAGTTACAGAGGACATCTAGAAGATGACTGATTGCATCACAAAGAGTTTTGAATCCTTATTCCATAACTGTTCAGGGAGAGAAAGGAAAATTTCATGACTACTTGCTAGCGAAGAAAAGTTTCTTGGGAGTTAAGCACCAAAATACCTTTGAGGATCTTGGCCTTAATAATTGGGTTTGTTCCAAGTGATGGTAGCCTAGTTAATCATCTCCATTAGGTGGCTGATGCAAGTCTCTGTTATTGTAAATACATTTCTTCTTATTTTGTGGGGAAAAAATCAAGCTGTATATAAGAAAGGAAGCTGCTAGCAGATATTTTCCATGTCTTTGGAATTCACTTCCCTCATTTGTTCACCAGAGTTCAGATATGATCTTCAGGGCTCAGCAAAGGCTGTTTGGTTGAATAGCTGTTTGTAGGGCCAGGGTGAGGTTTTGGCATTTCTTTAGGGTATTAGAGAGGGTGGGGAGCTTGGATTTAGCAAACAGTGTTTGAGAGCTAGATGTTGCATGCTGCATGGGATTTGTTTCTGTTTTAACTATTGCAAACTGACCCTGATCCTCAGGTCTTACAATTTCACTGAACAAAAGGTCACCTAATTAAAATAAATAGAAATAAATACTAAATAAATATATAAAGTCTGAACAAGTCAATGGCACACAAACATGTAAATGTGCTACTTCTCTTGAAATTAGATGTGCTGCACTTACAACAGAGGGAACGGGGTGGGGGTTGTTCATGGAAAACTTCCATTGCTGGGCTGACAGCACCTGCAAGTCTTTCAGAGATCAGGGAGATAGATGTCCCCTTGGAATGATTCCATGTGCCAGTTAAAAGTGTTTGCTGTTTCCTTCTTGCATTTCTTGTCAATACTTCATCCAGTCTACAATCTGCTTCGCTCTCCCAGCCCCCTCTAATATTCTCCCTCTCACATTCCTCCTCAGACATCTGTCATAGGCCACCCCTTCAAGCCAATCAGCCTTTGAAAACTCACTCTACCTCCCCTGTGTCTAATTATTTTCAATGACAATGAAGGGATATGGGCTTTTGAAACAATTGGAAAGGGGATGGCTGCCCAGAAGCAGGGTTTCTCAAAACTTAAAAACAAACTATGGTAATCACATATTCTATTGTGTATCTACTTTCTCTCATTAGCTTTGTTGATTGCAATTGACAAAACTGCCTAAAAAGAGATTAACATGGATTTAATTTTTTCTTATTACCAATTTTTAGACAATATAGATACCAATTACAGTTAGATTTGTTGAGACTACTTTTGCCGCAAGAAAAGTCCATTGTAATTTACCAGCAAGAATAAGCTATACATTATACAAAGCAGTCACAAAAAATCCATAGTTTAGGCTGTAATTTGCTTTCCTAGAGAATCCTTTCTCTAACTTTCTCAAAATAAAGAGACCAAGTAGGTGAAATATTATCTGATTGGACCAAGTTAAGATATTACCTCACCCACTTTGTCTCTCTAATATGCTGGGACTCACATGGTTACAACTTTGCATTTCTCAAAAGAGCTCCTTTTCATCTGAATTGTCTTGTGTGTCATCTGTCTACCCTGAGAAGAAAGTTTAGGGGAAACTTTGAGATAAACTGGATAATGCATCTGTGAGAAACTGGGTCTTGGAAAACTTTTAATATGTTGTAAAACCAGATCTCAAAAATAGCTTGAACTAGAACAGTGGTTCCCAAACTTGGTTTGTGGCTTGTTCAGCGTAAGCCCCTAGTGGGCCACTAGATGCTTTGTTTACCTTAGCGTCCACAGGTACAGCTGCTCGCAGTGGTTTGCCGTTCCCAGCCAATGGGAGCTGTGGGAAGCTTACCCTGAACAAACCGCGAACCAAGTTTGGGAACCACAGAACTAGAACATTCTCAAGCATTTTATTTATTTGTCTTGGATAAGGTCCAGTTCACAGGACCAACTTTTGATATGTTTGGGTGAAAGAGTCAAGAGTCACACATTATAATTATTGCAACTGGTCAGGGCTCCAACAGGTCTTGATTGGCCTAACATAGATTAAAAGATCCACAGATGTACTTTCTGAAATTTAAGCTTGGTAAATTAAATAGCTGTGGGTGAAGAAGCTCTGTAGACATCCAGCAGAGCTTGTAATTACCTTAAGAGATATAGCTTAGCAACAAAGTTAGACAGTATAATGATACTGAGCTTGTGGGCACCATCTGCAAAATATCTAGTGAAGCTAGAATCCTGAACGTCACTGAATCCTGGCAAAACTAGTGCAATGCTGCTAGCAATGTTCCCATGCAAACCAACAATGAACATAGTGACTGGAGAGTCTACGTGGACTTGTTCATGTAACAGAGATTCCAGAGAAATGAGTAACCAGACAGTAACTTAGTCTGTCGAAGAGTATTTGAATTTCTGTCTTCAGGTATGACATCATTAACTACAGTATAATATAAAACAAATATAGCTATGTGATTTAACACAAATATCTAGAATTGGATAATTAATCAAAATGTTAAAAAAAATCAAAGTAAAGAAATTGATTTCCCTCACAAAAAAAGAGAAAATTAATATATATATTTTATCATGATAAACTCATAATCAGTAGTATATGCCTTAAAACAAACATGTTGCAGTATACTTTAAAATATTCAAACTTGGGTGCCTCAATTTAAACACCAAAATCTCTATTTAAGCACCTAAATAAGTGATGTGATTTTCTGAAGCGCTGAGCATTTCCAGTACCTATTAACTCAGTTCTCTTATTTAGATCTCTAAATATGGGTTTAGAGTTCTACATTTAGGCATTCAAGTTTGAAAATTTTGGCCTAAATGTTTGAAATTCATTAAGGTTCCCCAAAAAGGTTCTAAACTATGACTCCTCCTCTGCAGTTCACCATACTGAATTATCCATGGAATATAGATATGTCAGCGATGAATATTTAAATGCATTTATTACATTCTAAAAATCATTTACAATGAAAAAATATTTCTATGTACATTTTATGCATGCATCACTTCTTGTGTATAGGATTCTTTAGAGAATGAGGCACTTCAGGAGTCAGCAGTGTTTGCAGAGTGGATGTGCAAGAGGATGGTGTCTCATTGAATGCAGTTGATAGGGTCTTAAGTCCACCTCAAAAGGGTGCTTTCAGCTTAGTTAAAGATGATATGTAGTAAGATTGGTTAGGACACATAGAGGATATTGGAGAAAGGAAAGTATGATTTGTGAGCTGGAACAGGGCTGGATAGACCTTTAGCCTGCATATAGAGGATAAGAGGCTGATGTAACTGCCTCATTCAGGAACGATTAATTGGTCCATGTTGTATTATAAACCATGCCTTTGGCAGCTTCTTTAAGTATTTACAGTCTTTATTCAGGGAACTCACATGTATATCTGCAATGGTTCTGAAGGTCCCATACCCCGATCCTTCCAACAATGAACAAACCAAAACCAGACAGCTACACATTTCCTTGTTTAACTATTTGCCTATTCCCCTTACTGGCTAGTTTATTATACACATAACATGCCACCCACTCCTTTTAAGTTTTTACTACACTCCTTACAAAACCAAATAATAATTAGCAATGCATTTCAAATTGAAAATAATAAAACAAACAGGCACTCAGTCACCTTTTCACTATATAATCTTCCAGATATGTAGGTGAACATTTCCCACATATAGAACACCTCAATTCAACCTCTGTAAAAGGTAACTCCACCATCACTGCTGACTTCTGGTTCAAGCCTGTCATTATGCAATATGTATCAAAGCCGTCTCCTCCAGGAGTTCTATTCATAATAGCTGATCTTGGGTCAGGCTGCTACCTGCCCAGACTTCCAGAAACTGGTGCTGAACCTAAATAGGGCATTCTTCAGTGGCAATTCCATTGTTCCTGTGACTAGTTGGATCACAGAAACCCTCTTGGGAGCTGCCAACTGATGTGCCAAGACTACCTCTGCTCCTGTTTTCCCTGCCAGCTCAGGACTCCAGCACCCTGTCTTGCTGAGCCAGACACTCCAGTCTGCTCCAACACAGACCCAGGGTCTCAATTACACAAAGCTGCAGGTTTACCTGAAAACAGCTCACAGAAGCATGCTTGTCTTTAGCACTCATATGCCCAACTCCCAATGGAGTCTAAACCCAAATAAATCTGTTTTACTCTGTATAAAACATATGCAGGGTAAACTCATAAATTGTTCGCCCTCTATAACACTGACAGAGAGATATGCACAGCTGTTTGCTCCCCCAGGTATTAACACATACTCTGAGTTAATTAATAAGTAAAAAGTGATTTTATTAAATACAGAAAGTAGGATTTAAGTGGTTCCAAGTAATAACAGACAGAACAAAGTAAGTCACCAAGCAAAATAAAATAAAATATGCAAATCTATGTCTAATCAAACTTAATACAGATAAGATCCTCATCAGTTCCAGAATGCTCCCTTTTACAGATTAATCTCCTTTTAGCCTGCTAATCTCCAGCAATCACTCACCCACCCTGTAGTTACTGTCCTTTGTTCCAGTTTCCTTCAAGTATCCTGAGGGGTGAAGAGACTCCTTCTTTAGCCAGCTTAAGACAAAATGGAGAGGTCTCCAGGGGTTTAAATAGACTTTCTCTTGTGGGTGGCGACCCCACTCCTCACTCCTATGCAAAGTCCAGCTCCAAGATGGAGCTCTGGAGTCACCTGGGCAAGTCACATGTCCATGCATGACTCACAGTCTTTACAGGCAAAAGTCATTGTCCACATGGTATCTTGTATGTCTCCAGGTAGACTTCTTACGTGAATTGGAGCATTCCAAGATGCATTGTTCCCCAAGTGCTTCCTGATTGGGTACTTAACCTTGCGAATTCCTTCGTAAAGAAGCTGACCGAATGCCTCACAAAGCTTACTTAGAAACCAAGTAAGTATACAGCCCATATTCTTAACCTCAAGTAGAAAATGATATATGTGTACAAATAGGATGAATAGATATAGTAGACCATAACTTTTACAGAGATATGTTGCATGGCACAGGCAGCACAAAATATATTCCAGTTATGTTATATTCCCATAAAGCATTATAGGGTACAGTGTCACAGTTGTTATACTCACATTTCCAGAGTTTACCACAATCCTTTTTCTCAATTGATCCATGTCAGCACACAGCCCTGCCAACCCCCAGAATTACCATGTAGGAGATTAGTCCTGTAATATCTTGAATGATAGCTGGCATCCAATTGGACCAGGACCAAAATTTTAGTATAGACAGCTTCTCTAACAGTTAAACTATGCTCTTTAGCGTATTTATCAAGCTGATGCTTTGGTTTCTGTTGTTTTTGCTGTATTTTTCCCATTAAGTAGGGATGCGTATGGTCTAACCTTGACCTTAGTTTCCTTCCAATTAACATCTCTGCTGAGGACGGGCCAGTGGTAGACGTCTGACAATTAAACAGGTAATAAGATACCTGGTGGTACTATAGATATGAAAGTACCTTCATTAAAAGACTGAATTACCAATTCAGCTAATCCATTTGATGATCGAATGTAGGGTGCTGATGTAATATGTTGAATGCTGTTTTGCTTTCTAAATCTTTGGAATTCTGTGCTAATAAAAGAACGTCCATTATCTGATTCAAACATTTCAGGTAAACCTTGGGTAATAAAACTAGTCCTTAGTGTTTCTATGGTGACTTCACTAGGGGATATATTCATGGGATAGATGTCTACCCTTTTGAAATGTGCATCCACAAGTACTAAAACGTTTTACCCAGATATGATCCAGGATAATCAATCTGTACTCTTCTCCAAGGGTAATCTGGTCACTTCCAAGGGTAATAATATGGAGCCACAGTAGGAGCTTTGACTCTTTTCATAAATAGAGCAGGATTGCCTCTTACTCTTAATATCAGTATCCATCTTTGCCCACCATATATTACGCTTTCATTTTAGTAGCACCGGAGTGTATTATCCATTATTACTTCACATCCTTGCTTTGGAATGATGATCCATGCACCCCATAATATACACCCCTCTTACACACTACATTTACTTTGTTGCCTGTAATAAGGTGTGAACTCCTGATGAGTTTTGGTCTAGGACTATCCCCTTAAGCACAAGTCCTGTAATGTTTGCAGGTACTAGATCTTCACCAGCCCATGATGTTACCTGTAATGCTGTCACTTGAGGTGTATTGAGATAGTTCATTAGTAACACTCTCTTCACTTGTGTCTTTTTCATATGTCTCAGGTAAAGGCAACCAGCTTAAAGTATCTACATTTCCCAGCTTCTTACCAGCTTTGTATACAATGGTAAGATCATTGAATCTTAATGTTACTGCCCATCTCTGGATTCTGGGTGATACCATCTGTGGCATTGCTTTCATCACATTAAACAAAGAGATCAAGTGTTTGTGATTGTGGTGGGGCAGCTGTCCCACACAGGGAGAAGAAGAGGTTAAAAGCAGCACCAGGGAGGCTGCACAGAACCCATGAATCATGAAAGGGCCTATTGAGCCCACCAATAGGGGGAAGGCTTGTTGAAGCAACCAAGGCCATATATAAAGGGCTGCTCAACAGAGCAGAGGGGAGTCTCTCCCTAGAAGGAAAGGGAGGAGGACTGGCTTCCTGGAGAAGCACCATAGGAAGAGCAGAGCAGAGCAGAGCAGAGCAGAGCAGTGCTGTGCTGTGCTGTGCTGGGCAGGGACATCAGAGTGTGAGAGTGAGCTGCTGGCTGACCACTGCTAGGCTGTGGCCTTACTGCCAGGGCTGAGAGGGAGCTAGGGCTATGGAGGAAGTGGCCTAGGAAAAATAGGCAGCCGGTTGGAGGAGGACAGTAGGTGGCTGTCAGCTACAGGTCCCTGGGTCGGGACCCAGAATAGTGGGTGGCCTGGGTCCCCTCCCCTTGCACGCCACTTGCAAATGAGGAGTATGGCTGGTATCCAGACTGTAGTTAGCCCCTGAGGCAAGGGGCTGGAGCTTGGACTGAAGTTGGCATCTGAGGCAAGTGGTGGGACTAAGGACTGCCGGTTGCCCAGAAGGGGGAAGATACTGGACTGGGGCACAGCCAAAGGACTGTGCCCAGAAGAGAAAGTGTGGTCCAGGGAGCGACGCGGGTCCAAAGAGTGGAGACAGTAATGACAGCAGGTGTGATACCACTAGCTGAAGGAGGACTGGAAGGGCTCAGAGCTAATTCCCAGGATGGCCAGCAGGAGGTGCTGTGACAGTGAGTCCTGCTTTGTCACAGTGATCCACGAAAATTTTAAACCTACATCCATATATCTATAGATATAGATGATATAGATATAGATTTGTGGAACTTCCCCACAGCAACAGCTAATCCTTATCAATCTAGCAGTGAATAATTATGTTCAGCAGAAGTCAGTGTCTAGAATACAAATCCAACTGGTTTCTTTGACCCATCCTTCCTCTGGTGAACTAAAACAGCTTTAATTCCATAAGGAGATGCATCACAAGTCAATATCAGTTCTTTGTCAGTTTGATAACAGCCCAGGACTTCTGAGGATTGCAGCAATAGTTTAGGTTTCAGAGTAGCAGCTGTGTTAGTCGTGTTCCATTCTATGCATCTGAAAAAGTGAGCTGTAGCCCATGAAAGCTTATGCTGAAATAAATGTTAGTCTCTAAAGTGCCACAAGCAATAGTTTAGAATCCTGAAATGCTTGTTCCTGAACTGATTTTCCACACCTTTTTAAGTAACATATGCAGAAGCATTAGAAGTGTTGCTAAGTTTGGCCAAAAAAAAACTTTTTGTAGTAATTCTGGGAACCTAATTATGTCTTCAGCTCTGAAATATATCTAAGTGTTAATGGCTTTTACTTTCTCTTTCACTGGGTGTAGTCCCTTGGCATTCACTTTATATCCCAAGTACATCACTTCATGTGCCAGGAAGAAACACTGATCCTTTTTGGGCACAGACCTTTAGCCTGTTTAACAGTTCTACTACATTTTGTAAATGTTCTGTCTGTGGTACCTGTGTCACATCATCTAGCTATACTGCCACATGTGGAATTCTTTGAATCAATCCTTCCATGGTTCTTTGGAAAATGGCAGGGGGCTGAGGACACACCAAAAGAACACCTACACTTAAACAGTCCATTGTGAGTAGTTACGGTGAAATACTGCTTGGAATTTTCTTCCAGAATGAATCTGTTGGTAGGCATGGCTCTAACTTTGTGAACAATTACCCTCCCGCTACAACTGCAAACTGATCCTCAGTTTTTGAAATTGGATACTATTCAAAGTGTGAGACCCTATTTAGTATCAATTTTTAGTCACTACATATGGGCACAGAGCCATCTGGCTCCAATAATGGTACTATAGATGCAGAAAACTACAGGTTCAATAATAGCAGTTGTCTGCAGCCATTTTAACTTAAATTCAGCTTTTTGTTTCATGGCAAAGGATACTGATCTGGGTTTGAAATAATGAGACATGACATTTGGGTTTACGTAGACGTTAGCAGTAGTGCCTTGTAAAGTGCGCAGCTCATCTTTAAATACTTCCTTGTGTATTTAAGACAGTTCACAGAACTAGATCATCATCTGGTTTCAAATGATGCATTTTTATTTTCCAGGCCAGTAAAAGGTCAGCCAACCACCCTCTACCAAGCAAGTTAGGGCCGATGCCTGTGACCACTAGCATTAGTAGATGTCTTACTCTGCTCTGGTGGCAGACTTTCATATTGGTGGATCCCACTATCTGTATGGCTTCTTTGGTGTATGTTTTTAATATCCTATTTTTCTGCAATAGAGGTGGTTCACTATCTTTCTACAAAGTCTCATGTGCTTCTTGGCTCTCAATAGCCATGCCACATCCTGCATCAAGCTCAAATCATACATTGTTTCATTTACAGACTGCTCAGTATGAATGGGACCTACTTTAGGAATATTTGCTTCAGTCACACTATAGACAGTAAGGTATATCCTCACCTTCTTTTTCATTACTTTCCTCCTCAAGTCATGAAAAGTACCAGGGTTGAGAGGTCGCTTTTTTTTAATCATGGATTTGTGTCTGCTTTCCTGGTTTTGTCTCAACACATTCTTCAAATGTGCCCCCTCAATCTGCAAATGTGACATTTCTCATTTTTAAATCTGTAGCCCAACGAGGTGTGTTTGCCTCCACAATGAGAACAGTCTCGCTAGCTGATTGGTTCTGTTTCCCAGGTTTCCTTGCAATTTTGTGCACCATATTTTGTGTTTCCTGGGTGCTATTTCCAGTTCCCTGGACCCCTGTGACATTTTTTTGTAAATTCTATAATATAGAGATTGCAGATTTTGTAACCTGGGCCAATTTCACAGCTGTTTCAAATGTTAACTGCAGTTAAGATAGTAATCATTAATGCCACAAACTAATGTGTCTCTTAGCATTTATGTCAGGGTCACACCACAGTTGCAATCTTGAGAGAGCTTCCTTGGTGCTGCCACACACTCTCCCGCTGTCTTCCCCTGCTTTCCTTGACTGAGAGTTAACTGTAAATTGTTCTATTATTGCATTGACTGTTGGGTTCAAATGGTCTCAGCAGATTTACTAGATCATCAAAAGTTTTATCTCCGGCTTTTCAGGGGCTAAAAGTTCTCATTGATCTGTAAGTCTTGGCCCCTACATGGCTGCGCATGAGAGCTTTCTTCTTGCATTGATCTTTCTGTAAAATAATGAGCAGTGAAAAAGTGAGACTAGTTTGCAGTTTTCTTCCCAAGTTTAGGGTTGTGGATTAAGGTTTCAGCCATTTCTCTTGTGTTTGCAAGCCTTACATATAACTTCCCAGACCTATTTCTTTCTCTTTTTTTGTTCTTGTAAGTTAAGCTCCACCTCACCGCTGTGTTATATTATACCAGGTGTACAGCAGCTGCTTTAGCTATTAAGAGTTTTTTTATTCGGGTAACACCTATTTGTCTGCCTGCAAAGGTTCTAGTAGCCGTCCACTTCCTGCCGTTGCCAACTTGTTCATCTGCCCACTCCTCCTAGCAGCTGGTTTATTATACACACTAACAGTCCACGACTGGGCAAATGGCTCTTATGTAATGATTGGGAGGTTTGTATATTAGAATGCAGAGCAGGAGACATTATGAAGGTATACATGGTATTGTTTGCAACTGTAAGGACACATCAAAGATATACTAAAGGCATGGTCAGGGCTATGCAAGAGGGGCAGATTTAAAGTTCTTTGTAGATCCTTACTCTGATTTCCTTCAGTGGTGTAATTTTTTCCCCTGAAACGTTCTTTTGATGAGCTTAACTCTAACTTAAAATCCTCCATTAATCATTAGGGAATGTACAATAAAATGCTTTACCTTGACGTATTTGATTTGTGGGTTTCTATAATTCAAGGGCCCAAGTCTCTTTAAAAGTTGATTTTTTTTTTTGTCTGTAAAATGAAATAAAAAGTTTCCTGTAACTTGCCAAAGGTTATGCTGCATATCAGCTAATTATTCACTGTGGGTGAATGGCTCTGCTCTCTGTAGGCCAGCAAAATTCAGGTGCTTTATTTCCTGTCCCTAGTACTTGGAACAATGAAAAGCTTTGTTGCTAAATGTTAAATAATATGTCCTCGCCTTTAGCCTTTTGTTAGCTCAGTAAAGGTCAAGCAAAGCACATAACTGAGGAAAGCTCCAAAAATAAAATAAAAACTACGGACTAACCTAGCACAAAAGAGGCTATTTATGAACATGAGCATTAATAAGCTATCTTTAGTATCAGGCATCAAAAGCTTTTGTGTCTTTACACTTCTCAGAGAAACACAGTCACACCCATAAATACTTTCTACCGTAAAGTAGCCAGTATAGTCATATCACTAACTGCATTGCTACAAAGCCTTTTCCATTAATTAATTTCAAGTGTTACAGTTCCTCAGAAATAAAGGTGAATCCAGATGAAATGGTATCCAAGGCAAGCATGAAGGAAGACAATTTTTGAAAAAAATGCTAGTCACCTGATGCAATTCTTGAGCAATAATATAGAAGCACCTATAGATATTAAGATTAAACTATTTTTTTTCATCTGGGCTCTTTCAGATATGATTGTTACTCAAAAAAGTAGAGCCAATTTGACTAAAGGCCAGATTCTATTCACTTACTGATGTTAATTAGTACTTTACTCCACAAGCGATCTCCACTGATTTAATGAAGTACGGTACTATTCAGAGTGAGTAAGCAAATTAGAATCTGTCCCTTAAGCAAATAACTTCCAGCAAATAATCATGTGCCAGTTTCTGCCACTTATATACTCACAGTAAGTAGTAAATTATTTCATAAGTAGCTCCAAGTTAGTGGCAGAGTAAGCTGTTACTCCATGTAAGAGTAGCAGAAATTGGCCCTGTATTTTTTATGTGTCAATATTCATAGCTATAGAGATGCATGTGTGGATAGAGCTATATTTCATATGTAGCAGATTTTAAAACAGATTTTTTGAAAAACTCTGGGTAACCACTAAAAGAAATTTATGTTTTTCAATTTCTCAGACTTGTTGTTTTCAGGAATATGCAATTTGCAAAGTCAGACCTCTTTAGCAGGCAATGCAGTAATGTGATAATAACAGAGCCAGGCACCCTACCATTTCTTTCAGAGTAAATCAGTGGCTCAAACTCCATCAGTATCAAGTTAGATGTAGTGGTTCCTACAGCCTCTGCATAATCTATACAGTTATTTAACCGAGATTAGATCTTTTTTTCCTTGTAAAGGTGAAAAGCATTAAGGATCTAAAAGGATTGTGTCTAGTGAGAAGGGGTGTGAAGCTGGACACACTGATGGAAAAAATAAAACTTCAAAGCAAACTTGATGCATTTGAAAATGACGCTTATGCCTTTAAACTGTATTTAAAAAAATAATTCACATGGCCCTGCATCGGGCCTCCCACCCTCCCTTAGCCGTCTTTCCCCACCATACACCTCCCCAGCCTTGCTCTTTCCTCTTCTCTTCCATCTATTAACCCAAATTTCTCCCCCCTCCCTGTGCTGTATCTTCGACCTCCTCCCATTCCCTTCCTTCCATCCCTGGGCCATATGCTCCCTTATTTCCCCATCTCCCTTCTCCCCAAACCTGGACTGTCTCCACTCGCCCTCTTCCATCTCTAAGTTGTCCGCCCCTTCCAACTTCTCCTTCCTCCTCCTTGAGCTGCCTCAACTTCCACTTCCTCCTACCAGCTCTGATTATGGAGGTCAGCCACTCCGTACAATGTAACAGATGGTGAGATCTGCATCCAAGCTGCAAAGGATCAGCAAAGGCTGAGCTGCAGCCAAGGACTGAAAGGATCTCTAAAGCACCAGAAAGTAGGAGACACTATCAGCAACCTACACAGAAAAACCCTGATGGGCTCCACCAGCCTGGATTCAGATCACTCTATTAGGCAGCAAAGTTACAAAGCCTCAGACATCCTGTCATAGACCCTGCAGCAATCAAGAACTTGGGGAAACTGAGCCAAGATGTAGTTGCTCAAATAAATCAGATGATTACAAGAGTGTGCTACCCCCTGCAGGACATGGCAGCACTGGCCATGGGACACAACCAGACCTGCAGGGATTCAGTGGCTGGCCTGGATGAGTCAGTAGACACAAGTCTGTGAGGGCTCTCTCTTCTGATGGCCCTCAGTGAGGAAGTGGACAGAGCCATGCAACCAGGGCATGTCCTGGCCAAGTACATCAGGGAGATCAAAGGAACACTGGAAACATCTGAAGCTCTATGCAAATAGCTGAAGCCACTAGTGTTGTTTAAAATGCTCCCTTGGAAAAAACATCTGGAAAGTGAAGTCAGTTTCCTAGTACCAATAAATTAGCTAGAAGGGAAAAAAATAATTTCTGCACCTCTTGTGTGTATGCTAAAAGCACCACTGACAGGTTCTACGAGAGCTGTTTGGAAAGGAGGAGGTGTTATTCATTCAGAGTCAGAACACATTTCAGCACAGCTGTCCCACACATTGCTTTCCTATGCACGCAAAGTGTTTCATTCCTTTCCAGGGACAATAATGCTTTGTTTGTACTTTATTGTAATCACAGATTTCAAAAACCATCCCCTAGAGAAGAGCACCTCATGTAAACATCCACCAAGGCTCAAAATTGAAAACACAAAAATAAATACCGAAAACATAATACACGCTTCTCTGTCCTCAATCACTATTTCAAGTAGAGTGCTATCCACTCATTTCACTATGCAATTAATTCGATCCTCCAATTAATTTGATCAGACCTTCGGGCACCAAGTTGTTTGTGAACATATAATCCCACTTCCATCCCTCACTTGAGTCTAACGATTCTTTATTTATCCTGAGTGGAACAGCTTCAACAGGAAAGACTGAGGGAGCCTCACATCAGAGTAGCCCATAGCTCCACAATTAGCCCACTTTGCTGCAAGGTGTCTGTTAAAGTTCCTTCTTCCCCTCAGCTGAGGCAGGGACTTGAATTGAGGGTCTTACATTCCAGGTGACCACCTTGACTCTGGGGCTAAAAAGTGATGAGAGAAGGCCTCCTCTTCCAACCCCAGAGCTATTTTGTGTGACCTCAGCTAAGGGGCCCAATCCAATAGGCACTCTTTGATTAGCCTACTGGATCAGGCTCCGCATGCAACTTTTAGGCATTCAGATGCCTAACTTCCCCTTATTTCTGAATCACTTCAAGGCTAATGCAGGAGATAAGCAGCCAGACACCTAGAGGAAGGCAGAAGTGCACACGCTCATAAACAGGAGCCACCGGAACTTTTACTGCAAAAACATAGGCACTGAGGCCTGGTCCACACTACAGCGTTAAATCGATTTAAACAGCGTTAAATCGATTTAGCGCTGTACCCGTCCACACTACAAGGCACTTTAAATCGATTTTAAGGGCTCTTAAAATGGATTTATGTACTCCTGCTCAACGAGAGGAGTAACCCTAAAATCGATATTACTAAATCGATTTAGGGTTAGTGTGGACGGAAATTGAAGTTATTGGTCTCATTCTTTTACTGAGCTACCCAGAGTGCACCGCTCCGGAAATCGATGGTAACCTGGGACCATGGACGCACACCACCGAAGTAATGTGCCCTAGTGTGGACGCGTAAAATCGATTTTATAAAACCTGTTTTATAAAATCGATTTTATTAATTTCGATTTTACTCTGTAGTGTGGACGTGACCTGAATGTGTTTAGGTGCCCATAAGGGAGGGTGGTCCCAAAACTGGGTGGTCCCAAAACTGGGATATAAGTCCTATTTTAGATGCCTATGTGTCTAACTCCTTTTCAAGCCAGGATACATGGTCATTAGTCTGATCCAGTATGACAATTCTATCTGGTCCACAGGAACATATCAAAAGGTCCACAAAAGACTCTTGTGAAAATAAAACTTGTGCTATTCAAGCACTGTTACGTACATAGCTATAGACACTATAAAGTGCTGTGAAAACTTTATCATGCACCCCCAGTCACATGATAAACATGACAAATTGCTTGTTTCAGTCAAATTGACAGAGATACTTTTGGCTAGTGTAAGAGGTTGGTGGTGTAGAAGGAAACTCATCCCTACGGAAGAGATTCCAGCAGCACAGATGAAGGGCATGCAGTGATGGGGAGGAAGTTAGGCTTGTGCAGTGTTTCAGCCCCTGTATTCATGGAAGTACAAGGGCCGCTCCCTGAAAAAAACACAGAGCCCCAAAGAGGGAAGACAGGGACTGGAAGTAAGTAAAGCCATGACTCTACATCACCATGTGTCAGGATCCCAACAAGGGCAGTCAGGGCCGAGGGTCAGAGCAAGGGAAAACCTGAGGCTGGGAGTACCTGAGAAGTTCATAGTCAGATTCCAGGCCAGGGTCAATAACAAGGATCAGAGTCCGAGTCAGGTTTCAGGGAGGCAAAGTCTAAATCAAGCTGCGGTTAAGCCAGGAATTCAGGAGCAGGAACAGTCATGACAGCTACAGGAGATCTGCACTGTTGCCTGGATGCTTCCTGGCACACCCCTTGAGTTTCAATAGGGCAGGGAGCCAGTCAGGAGGCTGTGACCTGTCAAACCCTTGTGGCAGACCCTCCCATGGCCTGTGTCCACAGCAGGTTGTGGGAAGTGGAGTGTAAACTGGTTGCTGCTGCTGCTGGAGATGCCAGATACTTGGCTTCTAGACCTGTGCTGGGGCCCTCTACCATGTGCCAAAGTGTGGTGCTAGCTGACCACACTGAAGAAATATGCCTCGCCACTTACAGGGTGTGGCAGCTGTTTGTGTTCCCTGTCATGCATGGGAAACCTCTGGGAGCCTGAGCAGGATGCCAGTGGCGATCCCTCTTAGACAGTGCAGCTCTATCCTGAAGTAACACAAGGGTGTTCCTAAATGGTACAATCTAGCCCTTAATGTTTAGTAATTCTTTTAAACTTGGTCGTGGTCCAAAGGTTTAGTCCTTCTGAAAGCAACTGGCCTCTCTCTTGTGCAGTTTCCATTCGGTATCTCACCCATAACATGGTGTGAAGGGGCGTTTTTCAATTGGCAGGTTTTCCAGCTGTTTCAGTTTTGTTAGAGCATAAATAATAACTGGTTTCCAAATGTGCTGTTAAGAATCAGAGCTGTCTCCTCCAATATACAGAACCTTCTCCAATGTTAAGCACATCTTGTAGTTTCACAGATTGTTTTGAGTAAAAGGATTGCAACGTGTCCTGTTTGAGACTCACACAGCCATCAGCAGCAATTCCAAGAGCAGGTGGCGGTTCCTACAGGGTCTCACTCCCACTAGCTAGTACAACTTAACATGTGTTCAATTATCCCCATAGCCAACTATATTCTCCCCACAAGAGTAACTAATTCCAACAGTATTTGGAGTGTCTTAATCCCCTTTACATTCCCTCCTTCCCTGTCTCTTCCCAAGGCTGCCCAATCCATCTGAAAAAGCCTTTTGGGGGAAAAAAATGTATCTACCTCCTCATCTCACTTCCCAATATTGGGACAGCCTGTGGAGGGCTGCTGGAAAATCTCACACAACTTTTGTATAAAGGTTCTCCACAAGTTTCCCAAAAAGATGCATAGCATGGTGCATTACAGTGCATGAGCAGTGCCCTCTGTTTAGGATTCAGCCTGAAAGCTGAATGGTGGCAATCGTCCTAGTAGTCTATATTCCTGAGTTGCTACTGTAGCCACCAAGTAGAGCTCAGGTTCTAGTGAGGAGATAATATAGTGGAAAGCTAGGTAATACCTGCCATCCTATGCATTTTTCTACCACATACAAAAGACTGACAGGCGAAGTCCTATGTATTTGGTAATGGGTTATGTTGATGTCCCCCACCCCCCAAAAGCACTCATATTGTAGGGATATTAAAGAGGGTACTAATAGTGATTCCCCCAAGTCACAGTGACCCCTCCCCCAGTTTCACCAAGTGTAGAGGTCTTTTGGGGCTTGTGGGATCCTGTCTGCAGAAAACACTGATTGTATCTGTCCTGTGAAAGATACTCTATTACTATGGCCATGGCTACACTAGGGAGTTGCAGTGCTGGTGAGGGGGTTACAGCACTGCAACTTAGGATGTGGCCACACTTGCAAAGCATGGCGAGCGCTGCAACTCCCTGGTTGCAGCGCTGGCTGTACACCCGGTCGAGCCTCGGGTGTAGCGATTCCAGCCCTGGTGATCCAGCGCTGGTCAGCAAGTGTGGACGCCCACCAGCGCTTTTATTGACCTCCGGGATATAAGGAGGTATCCCAGCTTACCTTTTAAGCCTCTCTGGTAATCATGCACACTCCACTGCCCTGGGCTCAGCTGACCCCACCTTTAAATGCCCCAGGAATTTTAAAAATCCTCTTTCTGTTTGCTCAGCCAGGTGTGGAGTGCAATCAATCAATCAATCAATCAGCGACCATGCCTCCACGCCCCAGACGAGCCACAGCATGGAACAGTTCCGAGCTGCAGGACCTCATCAGTGTTTGGGGTGAGGAAGCTGTGCAAGCACAGCTGCGCTCCAGCCGGAGAAATTATGATATCTATGGGCAGATATCACACTCCTTGCTGAGAAGGGGCCATGAACGGGACGCGTTGCAGTGCAGGGTAAAAATTAAGGGGCTGCGCAGTGCTTACTGCAAAGCCCGTGAGGGAAATCGCCGCTCAGGAGCTGCCCCCACGACCTGCCGTTTTTACAAGGAGCTGGATGCCATACTTGGGTGTGACCCCACTGCCAATCCTAGGAGCACGATGGAGAGTTCAGAGCAGGGAGAAGTGGGGGAGGGTGTAGAGGAAGCCGAGAGTCAGGTTACTGTGGTGGAGGGAGACACCCCGGAGTCCCAGGAGGCATGCAGCCAGGAGCACTTCTCAAGCCAGGAGGAGGCTAGCCAGTCGCAGCAGCTGGAAGTTGCTGGTGAGGAAGAAGCAGAGGATCGTGCTCGGGGTAAGCATATTTTTATGTTTTGGGAGAGGACAGTTTGGGTATTGGCTGCCTGCATGCATGCCTAAACGTGGAATAGCCCACTGATTTGCTCTATCACGTCTCTGCAATCTGCCTTGGTAATCTCTTGAAAAGTTGCAGCCACAGCGTGGGCAATGTGCTTTCGCAAGTTTATAGGGAGAGCCACCGTGGTCCTTGTCCCGGTCAGGCTAACTCGTCCGATCCACTGTGCAGCGAGGGGTGGGGGTACCATGGCTGCACACAGGCAAGCTGCATAGGGGCCAGGGCGGAATCCACATTGCTGTAGAAGACCCTCCCTCTCTTCCCAGGTAACACGCAGCAGTGATATATCTGGCAGTAGGAAACCCTGTTGAGAATTTAGGGATACTTGAGTGCAGGGCGCCAGGTTCGCGGTCCCCCCCCCAGCCCCGCGGTGCGTTCCGGTCTCCCCACCCCCTTCCAGCAGGTAGCCAGCCCTGCGGTGCGCTCCGGTCTCCCCACCCCCTTCCAGCAGGCAGCCAGCCCCGCGGTGCGCTCCGGTCTCCCCACCCCACTTTCCAGCAGGCATCCAGCCCACGGTGCACTCTGGTCTCCCCATCCCTCTTTCCAGCAGGTAGCCAGCCCTGCGGTGCGCTCCGGTCTCCCCACCCCCTTCCAGCAGGCAGCCAGCCCCGCAGTGCACTCCGGTCTCCCCACCCCCCTTTCCAGCAGGCATCCAGCCCGCGGTGCACTCTGGTCTCCCCATCCCTCTTTCCAGCAGGTAGCCAGCCCCGCGGTGCGCTCCGGTCTCCCCACCCCTCTTTCCAGCAGGCAGCCAGCCCCGCAGTGCGCTCCGGTCTCCCCACCCCCTTTTCCAGCAGGTAGCCAGCCCCGCGGTGCGTTCCGGTCTCCCCACCCCCCTTTCCAGCAGACAGCCAGCCCCGCGGTGCCCTCCGGTCTCTCCCCCCGCTTCCCAGCAGGCAGCCAGCCCCGCGGTGTGTTCCGGTCTCCCCACCCCCTTCCAGCAGGTAGCCAGCTCCGCGGTGCGTTCCAGTCTCCCCACCCCCCTTTCCAGCAGGCAGCCAGCCCCGCGGTGCATTCCACCCCCTCACCAGCAGGTCAGCAGTTCCGTGGACCGCCCCCCCCCCCCGCCAGCAGCTCGCCACCTTCATGTTCCCTATTGTCCCCTGTGCAGGCCACCAGCTACCTCCTGTACCCAGTGCAGATAAACCCCAGTGAGCCATCAGTCAGTTCCCCCTCCCAGGTGAAGTCGGGACAGAAACACTCACCCCATTGCTCGCCATGCCTTCTCTTCCCTGGCCTCTCTGTGTTATGTTAGGTATGTGGGAATGATGCTACAAAAAGTCTACAAACTCCTTCACTGTGTGATAATAAACAATGTAGCTTCTGTGTATTACATGTTTCTATCTATGTTTTTTTTAGTGACCTTGACTAATGCAGCCGGATCACCGGCCTCACGTCGGTTGCAGAACTTGAGAAAAAATCCACGAAAATCAAAAGAGGAGTTGATCAAAGCAGTTATGAATCACTACAACAGAGAAAGTAGGAAGACGCAGGAATGGAGAGAGAAAATGTATGAGTGGAGGCAAACACAAAGCAGGAGAAAGGAATTGGCTACCAAAAAAAACCTCAAAGCACATGATAAGCCTCCTGGCTCACCAAACTGACTCTTTCGAGTCTCTCGTAGCCATGCAGGCAGATATGTACCGTGGTAACCCACACCCCTCCCAAAGCTCTCTTTCTTGTTCCCCAGTATTTGCACAAAACACCTTTCTCCAGCAGCCAGTTTCTTATTACCCCCAGCTGCCCCCAACACCTGTACGATCACCTACCAGCCCTGATAACTACAATTCTTACCCTGTGCACTCCACCCCCATTACTCTGCAGCATAGTAATCCTGAAGTGCAGCAGACATTGAACAGTAATCAAAACAGGACATATTCAAACCTCTGAATGTACAGTCCACCACCCTAACCCCCCCGGCCTTTTATGTACTGTACTTTGAATAAAGGATTTTATGGCTTTTACAATACTTTTTATTATTGCAGGAAGTGGTAAATACTGTACCCCAAGGTAGAAAGGAGCACAGCAAAGGCACCAAACATTACTGTTGGCTCTCAGCCTCAAATTGCTCCCTTAAGGCATCCCTAATCCTTGAAGCCCTTTCCTGGGCCTCTCTAGTAGCCCTGCTCTCTGGCTGTGCAAATTCATCCTCTAGGCGTCGAACCTCAGAGGTCCATTCCTTACTGAATCTTTCACCCTTCCCTTCACAAATATTATGGAGGGTACAGCACGCGGATATAACAGCGGAGATGCTGCTTTCCCCCAAATCTAGCTTCCCATAAAGACACCTCCAGCGGGCTTTCAAACGGCCAAAAGCACACTCCACAGTCATTCTGCACCGGCTCAGCCTGTAGTTGAACCGTTCCTTGCTCCTGTCAAGCTTCCCTGTATACAGTTTCATGAGCCAAGGCATTAAGGGGTAAGCGGGGTCTCCAAGGATCACAGTGGCATTTCGACGTCCCCTACTGTGATCTTGCAGTCTGGGAAAAAAGTCCCGGCCCTCAGCTTCCTGAACAGGGCACTGTTCCGAAAGATGCGTGTATCATGCACCTTTCCAGGCCATCCTGAGTAAATGTCAGTGAAACGCCCACGGTGATCCACAAGCGCTTGCAGAACCACGGAGAAATACCCCTTGCAATTAACGTACTCTGATGCCAGGTGGGGTGGTGACACAATAGGAATATGCATCCCATCTATTGCCCCTCCACAGTTAGGGAACCCCATTTCTGCAAAGCCATCCACAATGTCCTGCACGTTCCCCAGAGTCACAGTTCTTCTTAGCAGGGTGCGATTAATGGCTGTGCAAACTTGCATCACCACCATTCCAACGGTGGACTTTCCCACTCCAAACTGGTTTGCCACCAATCAGTAGCTGTCTGGAGTTGCCAGCTTCCAGATTGCAATAGCCACCCGCTTCTCCACTGGCAGGGCAGCTCTCAATCTCGTGTCCCTGCGCCGCAGGGTGGGGGCGAGCTCAGCACACAGTCCCATGAAAGTGGCTTTTCTCATCCGAAAGTTCTGCAGCCACTGCTCGTCATCCCAGGCTTGCAGGACGATGTGATCCCACCACTCAGTGCTGGTTTCCCGAGCCCAAAGGCGCCGTTCCACGGTGCTGAGCACGTCTGTTAATGCCACAAGCAATTGAGTGTCTTCAGCGTCAGGCGTTTCAATATCATCGTCTGACTCCTCACTGTCACTTTGCAGCTGAAGGAATAGCTCCACTGCCATGCGTGATGTGCTGGCAACATTCATCAGCAAGGTCCTCAGCAGCTCAGGCTCCATTTGTAACAGAAATCTCAGAAATCGCGCTGCAGACTCACAATGCCGCCAAACTGCTCGGAATGTGTAGCAAAGCACCACGGGGCATTGGAACAGGAAGCGGAAAGACCGGCACACTTCCTTCCCCTTCCCACAAGCCACAGCGCCAAAATGGGACGAGGTGCTCTGTGGGATAGCTGACCACAATGCACTACTCCCAACAGCGCTGCAAGTGCTGTAAATGTGGCCACACTGCAGCGCTGGTAGCTGTCAGTGTGGACACACTGCAGCGCTGGCCCTACACAGCTGTACGAACACAGCTGTAACTACCAGCGCTGCAAAACTGTAAGTGTAGCCATGGCCTATGTAAAACTTACAAACAAGCTAAATGACTTTGTTCTTGAAGTATACACTATGCTAGCCTTAAGCTGTAATTGATACAATGTAAACAAACAGACTCCCACCCTCTGTGATTACAGGGCCGGGAATCTCATCGGAATTAACACACACCTCAGAAGCGGTGGAGACAGTAAATTAAAATATGGTTAAGATATGGAATGTATGTTGATGATTGAAGTACGTGAATGGTTAGGGATGTGCCAGCCTGGAAAGGATCCATCGGCCGAAGAATGTGTCAAGTGGACCACCAGACAACCCCCAGAGGGTAAACTAGGATCCACCCCAAACATCTGGAAGGAATGTGCCACTTTAGACAGTGTGGAGCCACCAGGAATGTGCCATCTGCTAACTGAGCCAACAACAGTAGGATGAAACGGTTCCCATAGACTAACATAGGAATTAATTCCTATAAAAATGGACTCTAAAAACTAAAAACTTTGAGTCACTGGTTCTGCTGCCAACCTCCAGGAGCATCAGGTGCATCTGACACAGACTCAGCTCCATCCTCATGACCAAGATACCTGGCCAGTAACTTAGGATGAGCAACTTCTAGGCTGGTAACTATAACACCTATACAGAACCTGAATGAATGATTGTGTGAATGCCTTATTATTATATTTACAATAAATGTGGCATCTTTGCCTTATCCCTCTTAATAAGATCCTGCTGGTTTTTATTTTATTGGTATAACAATATACTGGGAAGCCATGCAAGATAGACATTCAGGGAGGGAGTATATTCATCTTCCAGAAGAAAACATAAGCTAGCCAAGAACTGAGAAATATTTGCAATAGTCAGAAATGAAATAGATACAGTATTTAGTTAAATACTGCATATTTTACTGCACTAAATAATTTACTACTCTGTACTATAGTATGACTACAAAAAAGGTAATGGATCTATGCAGTGAAAATCAGGAAAATCAGGTGAGGGAGGGAGCTATCCCAGGCTCTGAGACTTGCTGCCACAGATTTCGGCTTGCCATGTACACATACCCTAAGGGAGCAAAAAGCAAAAGGGTTTTAAAATATTGAATCTTCCTAGTCTCAATTTCTTTGTGTTTTGCTAGTTGGCCAGGGGGCAGGGATAGCTCAGTGGTTTGAGCATTGGCCTGCTAAACCCAGTTGTGAATTCAATCCTTGAGGGGGCCATTTAGGCAACTGGGGAAAAAATCTGTCTGGGTATTAGCCCTGCTTTGAGGAGTGGGTTAGACTAAATGGCTTCCTGAGAGCCCTTCCAACTCTGATATTTTATAATTCTACAGAAGACCAGGGATGAGGGGGGAAATAAGACATGAGCAGGGATGACAGCTTTGGCCGCTCAAGGTTTGACCTACACAAAAATCACAGCAGATGGTGAGAGAAACTTGATTGTGGGAAGTAGGTGGTGGAGACTATACTTAAGTGGCCTGTCACCCTCCCAGCTTCTTCACATTCCTTTTCCCTGAGAGTTTCTAAGCACTAAGGATCAGACCCTCAGGTATGGCCAAAATGCATAGAGCTCATTCAGGGTGTGATGTGCAAAGCTGACTGATAGCGCTCGGTTACACTACCCTAATGCTGGTGCTGCTCCATGTACCCATTGCACCACACGCTGTATTAGAGCAGTCTGAGGGGCTGGTCTAACTCATGACAGCCTGTTATGGTCACAAGGGACCAGCCACCTAACCAATGATTGATATAGCATCATGGCCATACTCTCCTTTACAGTAACTGTACCCACACCTTCATCTGCTAAGCCAGCAGCAAGGAAGAGTGTGGACAATGAGCCCCTATATTGTCTGAATCCCCACAGCAGATCATCCTTACATTGGGGTGTCTATTTTATTCTATAGAATTTCTTATGCTTAGCACCCTTAATCTGGATGAGCTTCCTTGAGCCACTCATGGTGAGTTTGGAGGGCACAGGATGCATATTGTTGCAGGGGGGCAACAGTTGGGGTTCGTTTGCCCGGTGTGCGTATCCCCAATGACCACATCGGAGTGGAGAAGCAAGTCTCTTTATTTGAATCAAATAAGGCACAGGGAGAAATCAATCTCAAATCCTGCGCGCATCACTATCCGTTGCCATATCTTATATACCTTACTTGTTTACAAAGATGTTCACAGGTGCTACAATTCATCATTTACAATTCATTAACTACCGGATCTTTTAATTAACTATATCTTTAACCCATACTACTAACCCCCCCCCCTTTGATCGATTACATCTTGTACCATAAACAAAAGAACAAAAGAAAATGATAAATGATTACATGTACTCATGCTAACTTTAAAGAAACATATTGTTTAGCTCGAAAGGCAATCGTAGGCCTGAGAATGTAAACTTTTAACCCCACACCATATTGCCAGTTACTTGGGGCCTGGCCTCCCCCAACAATATGATGCACTCACATTCACAGATGCTAACTTTTGTTTTTGCTGGTGGGTCCACTTCTCTCCCCCCTTTCCCCCGTGTGAGCAATGGAGGGGAAGAGGGAAGGCGGGGCCAGGGCTTCAGTCTGGAGCATGAGCGAGGTCTCAGGGGGAAGAGGCTGAGTGGGGGACGGGGCTTGGGGCAGAGCACAGTTAGAGAAAGGGGTGGGCCATGGTCTGGCTGCCATTGCCCATAAAAGATTATTCCAGCTCTGCGGGTGCAGAGCACACTCTATTATTTTTTCAGTGGGTACTTGAGCCCCAGAGAAGCCATGGAGTCGGCACCTATGCTCACACAGAATCTAAAGATCTGGCCTCAGGGGGAGAGGAGAAGGCACCTAATATTTCTAACCTCTTGCCTTTAAAGGGTCAGTCACTCTTTTGTTGGCCCAAGCTTGACAAAAATACAGGACCCCAGCACTGAAGCTTCAAGGATAAATGAGGGTTAGTTACAATGGGATATCAGGAAGGGAGAGGCCTGGTTTTGGAAGGACTTATCCAAACCAGAGTGAACCTGGAAAAAGATTCAGGTTTCATACAGTCCATGGTAAAGACTCAGGCTGGTATTTATTTTACACCCACCAGTTTATCTATTGCTAATTTTTAGTCAAATCACTGAATCCTCTACACCAGGGGTAGGCAACCTATGGCACAGGTGCCGAAGACGGCACGTGAGCTGATTTTCAGTGGCACCCACACTGCCCAGGTCCTGGCCACCGTCTGGGGGGGCTCTGCATTTTAATTTAATTTTAAATGAAGCTTCTTAAACATTTTGAAACCCTATTAACTTTCCATACAACAATAGTTTAGTTATATATTATAGACTTCTAGAAAGAGACCTTCTAAAAAGGTTAAAATGTATTACTGGCACGCAAAACCTTAAATTAGAGTGAATAAATGAAGACTCGGTACAGCACTTCTGAAAGGTTGCCGACTCCTGCTCTACATACTTTCCATACTGTAAATTCAGGTTGCTGGTAAACAAAGGAAAAACAGCCAAAGTCCCTTTTGGAACTTTGTCTTTAAAAGGTAAGACAAGGAAAAAGCTTTTATGGAAATCAAGATTTGTCTCCCTATCCCTCCCCTTTATGTCTTACTCTCTGGGATTTTTTTCATTATATTTCCCTCTGTAAGAATCAGGATTTAAACAATCCCTGGTCAGTCCCAACCACATATGTTTTTGCGAGAAAACCCTTCCACCTGGAATGTTTGGCCTACTCAGCGGTAGCTTTTAAGTTTGTGAAAGAATGAATTGAGAAACACTAGCCTCTGTTAGATAAGCACTTGAAAATCAACCTCCTAGTCTGATATTCGTCTGTTGAAAATGCACACTATCACTTTAAGATTCATTATTCAGTTTCTGGAATGTATTCTTTTCTAATTAGGCAAAGTAGAGAATCTAATTCAACCATGATAGAGGGCATGAAGAACTGCACTTGATATATGGCCTGATCCATGCTCACTGAAAGACTCCCATTGACTTCTCTGGGAATTGAATCAGGCCCATATGGTCTTTTTTAAATAATATTAATAAACATACGTTGTGCTAATGTGAGAGAAAATTCAGGTTTACATTGTTCCACAACTTTGTTTCGTACTGGAGATGAGGAAGTTTTGTGTAGATCTGGATTAGATTTAGGGATAGCATACAGACTTGAAGCAGACCCATAGCTAAGGATCGAGTTTCAGTTGGACAGTGCCAAAATTCCACAAGCTGTTCTTGTGTGATTTTGGCCAGAATGGTGAGAATCTCATAAGAAATTGTGAGATTTTGGCTGTAGCTAAACTGAATTTAATTTACACCCTCTCTTGTTTTAAATTTGACTGGAAATCAAAACAATAGGGGCAGGTTTTCAAATCTAAACTGCTCTGAAATTGAAAGTTTAGATTTCAGCTGCTGGTCCATCTCTACTCTGTATATATAAAATATAAACTGTATTATTATTCTGTTATTATTTAATATTTATATTATAATAGTAGCCAAAGAACCCAGTCAGGATGAGGGCCCCAATGTGTTAGGCGTTATAGAACCAATTGTAAAGATATAGTCAAAGAGCTTATAACCTATATCACTTATACCAATAATGTGAGGTATTAACTATTAATTCACTAGTATCAAAAATTAGGTAAACCTGAATAACATGGAAACCTATGAATAGATTTCCTGGAGGAACTACTTGTACAGTAGTCACCATTTAAAAGTCAACATTTGTCAACAGAAACTATACAGCTATCATAGTGATTCTGTTGGGTAACACTGACAACTGTAATGGCAAATATTTAACTCCAATGTGTATTGATGGGGAAACTGGAAGCTAACCTCAAGCACCTCTTTGAAAATGTAGCTTTTGTGGATCTTAGAAAAAGTCAGACTAGTACATTGGTACCGTCGTCTTGTCAATGGCTATATCAAATACTTTTTAATTGCCTGGAGGGCAAACTGTGCATGTAACACGATGCCTGTATATCCTTAAAACATATGAGGTAGAAATGTACTGTGTGATACCTTCTTCTTCCATGAACCCAGACTGAACATTCAATAAACATAATAGGGCAAATGAGTGGTTTACGAGGGTTCAAAGCCAGTGAGGACTGACAGGGCCCGAGTACTGGCATGTATTTCACAGCAGAAGCTCGATGTCTGCACTTCAGTGTTTTTTGACATTTGGCAAGAACTGGGGAAGAAATACTAAAAGAACCAAGGAATGAAGGCAATAAATATATTAAGGTAAAAAAAAAATGGAGAAACAATAAAGCTGTAAACACAGTATTACTTATCTGAGACTCCACAATGGCCTTTTCTGCTCGGCTCACACTAAATGTTTATGTTGTTTTAAGCCTCTTTGCATTGCTGCAGGCCTCAAAACCATGCATTGCCGTGAAAACTCCCCCACATATACTGTAACCCACCCCACAGGAGGGCATCACTGCTAGCACTGTAGTACTCCAGCCCCTAGATATCTGTCAGCAGGCATAAAACTGATCTTTCATTGTAATGGAGCATTTAGAACTGCCAATTGTTATCAAGATCTGGACAGCCAGTAGCAAAAGAAAGGTGGATTCCCTGATGTTCTCAAAGCATGGATCACACTTTCTGGACCTGATTCTCCACTCATTTATTAGGAGTAATTCCACTGAAATCAGTGGCATTTCAGTGATGGAAAAATCAGTGCAAAGGGAGATTCAAGGCTTGAAAACGTATTTTCAGTTGATGCCAGCCAGTAAGCTGAAGGTAATACTTTTAATAAGACAGCTTGGTTATACAGAAGCTTTACATAAATGTATTAAGAATACAATAGGCCTCAATTTTTCTTAGTAAAGAGAAAGTAGTTCATTCTTAAAATAGAAACATGAAGAGCAAACCATGGAAATACACTTGCTGGAAATTATCATTTATATCATTTTTATAAGGCTCACGCTCAGAGATAGGTTTTCTGCAGAACATCACAGCTCCTGAGAACAGGTTGCCATTGAGCAGACAATGTTTTTCCAGTGTATTTTGCAGAAATCATTGGCATCAGTCAGAACCTTTTTATTTTTCTCATATTACATATCTGGTTTGGAGATATCTTTCTGTCATGAGTGCTTTTTTTTCCTCTGGTCAAGTCTTATAGGGAGTCTGCTTTGAAATGTCCTATAGTTCCATCAGTTACCTGGCTTTCTGCTCTCCCAATTAGGAATTAGTCACTGCTCTGCCAAGAATCTGAAATCTCTATATCCATAGTTCTTTTCCCCTTTAAAGTGATCCTCTGACAATAGCCCACAGATCTACTAGAAACGGTTACTGTGATCAGAATTACAGTGTTCCAATTGTTGGTTCTGTGATGTCTGTTACAAGCATCATTCAAATATCAGCAATGCATGAGTCGATTATTTATAAAAGTAACCAGTTGTTCAGTCATTATAAAGGAGGCTCCTGTTCAGAATGGTATTGTCCAGCTAGCTGCACATATTTCTACTGGAAACTCTGAAATCATTTGTAAGTAAGGGCCAGATCCAAAGCCCAGTGAAGTCAATGGGAGTATTTTCATTGATTTAGGGTGGGCTTTAAATAAATTTGTTATGTTCATGGCATGCACACAGAGATAAAAACATAAAATACTCTTACAGGAAGCTTACAACATAACACTACTTTATTTCTTAGAATTCTGAATAATAACACACAAGAACCTAAAAACACAGAGAGAAAACACACAGCCCTCTAAAACAGGCACAATTCACCCCACCTTTCTCTAGACTGTCTGCTGACTGATTGCAGCTAGGCCAAGTTTGCACACTTCCCTGCAGAGCACCAAGTCTGCAAGTAGGACCAGGAAAAAACCCTGACATTTAAAGCGGAAGCCTACAATTTTAACACAGTTTTCAATACACCACAAAATCCCCTCTGTTGAATGATCAAATTTCTGTTCTTCAGCTGAAACGTGTTAAATATACCCACCATATATTTGACAAAATAGTCTGAGTAATCACATCAGATGTTTCTTGTGAGGCCTGACCTCCAGGGCTTGTTTTCTTTTTGTTCTCTTGTTCTCTTTGTAAATCTGTCAGGGTTGCTTTCTCATTTTAATCAATTCTTTCTTTCACTTCTCATTTGGAGTCGCAACTTAGAGATGACTACGAGAGTCATGTTTTGCAAAACAATTTCTCTCTTTTTTGTGCTGCATCTCACAGAATTTTCTGATGCTTTCAGCACCATTGAAGACTGCACATTTGAAACTGATGATTTCAGCAATTTTAACATTTCATACAGACATAGCGTCTGACCTCTGCGCTAAGGAACTTGTCTCATGAATAGATTCCTTAACCTTGTTAAGCTCTGCATGGCTGTTACACCTGCAAGTGGCACACTGTGCATTTATCATTTCCTTTTTGTCTTTCCCTCACTAGACAATATTTATTTGGCACGTGCTTTTTCTGAATTTATTTTGCTTTAGCATAGTGTTCTATTTAATATTGTTACTACTTTGGATCTTAATATTGCTATTACTTAGGGTCACATTCTGACACAGTTACTCAAGTTGAGTAGTACCTTATTCCATTAGTACCCTTATTGACTCCAGTCGGCCTATTCAACATGAGAAAGCTTGTCAGAACCAGCAATTTATATAGCCCTTGCCCTGGGTTTCAAAGTGCTTTAAGCAATAGCCATGTCAATAAGCAGGTACTGTAGCAAGCTACAAATACAACTTAATATGCAATAGTAAGAAACCTATAAGAAATTTTTTAGCAACAATGAAGAAGTTGCATTAGAAACCTGCCCTAAAAGGTGGTAATTGGGTTCACAAGACAGACATTAGAAAGAATTACCCCAAATGAAAGCCAAGTGGTTAAAAGCCATAAGATCACTCCCACTGACTCCAATGGGCTTTCGACCAAGCCCATAATGCAGAATGCATGACAGACTGAGTCTTCATGGAGACTATTTCACATTCAAATATATCTCAACATTAGGAACTGTTTCTCGATGTGCATCCTAAATTTTTCCAATAATTTGTCTTCCCGTTATTCCTAATGGTAGACTATCTGATCAGCCTCAATAATTTCTCTCCATCCTTGGTGGTTACATCCTTCGAAGACCTGTCAACTTTTCATGTCCTTCCTTAATCATTGCTTTGTCAACTGTAGCTATTCAGTCCTTTCAGTGATTCTTCATTAGGCAATCCCTCCAATCGCTTACTAAAGCAGGGGTTGGCAACCTTTCAGAAATGACGTGCCGAATCTTCATTTATTCACTCTAATTTAAGGTTTTGCATGCCAGTCATACATTTTAACGTTTTTGGAAGGGCTCTTTCTATGAGTCTATAATATATAATGTGAAAGTAGAATGAATTATATAGTAAGAATAGAAAGGATTAAAGAAATGCTGTCTGTACCTTTAAGCAAAACTGTTGGAATGCTGCAATCCAGGTGTCAGGAATACAGACATTAACATAGAACAATCGCACCGTTTAAGGGCAATTGGTGAAGCATTAGCCTTAGATCGATAACAGTTAGTAAGGAAATAGGATATGCATGCTGTGCCCCAGGTGAATTTTACTGTTCTTCTTCGAGTGATTGCTCACATCCATTCCAGTTAGGTGTGCGCGCCGCGCGTGCACGTTCGTCGGAAACTTTTTACCCTAGCAACTCCAGTGGGCCGGCAGGTCGCCCCCTGGAGTGGCGCCGCCATGGCGCTCAATATATATCCCTGCCGGCCCACCCGCTCCTCAGTTCCTTCTTACCGCCGTGTCGGTCGTTGGAACTGTGGAGCGTGGCATAGCTGTCCTCCACGTCCCTAGCTCTCCTTGTTATCTCTCGTTATCTCTCGTTATTGTTATAGTTGTTAGTTAGATTGTTAAGTATAGATAGTAGTAATTAAGTGTAAATAGTTGTTCGCCGGGGGCTTTAGCCCTTCCCGGCACCCGGCACCCGGCACCGGGCTCATGCCTGGTTCGCCGGGCTTCAAGCAGTGTGCGGCCTGCAAGAAGCCTATGCCTACCAGCGACCCCCACGACGCGTGCCTGAAGTGCCTGGGGGAATTGCACAGATCGGACAAGTGCTGCATCTGCAAGGCTTTTAAGCCAAGGACAAAAAAGGAGAGAGATCAAAGACTCCGGACTCTCCTTATGGAGGCGGCACTTGACCCGGCGGCTTCGCAGGCCGTGATCTCGGCGCCGGCACTGGATCGCACCGGCACCGAAAAGACTCCCCGGCACCGACCTTCTCCGGCACCGGGGGCAGAACCAAGACAGTCGAAGTCTGCTACTCCGGCCAGGCAGACCCGACTGGAGCGCCCGGCCTCAACATCGGCCGTGGCGCCGCCGGCACCGTCGACTCTGGGCCCGGCGGGTCCGTCGAGTCCGGTGCCGCCAAGCTCCCCCATGAGATCTGGGGTTGAGATATTGGTCCCATCCACGCCGGAGACCTTCGCCTCGGCACGGGACCTCATTGCCTTGACTGAGTACTCAGCTGCCACCCCCGGTACCTCCGGTGCGGGTCGCGTCTAGAGGCAAGCCCATGATGTTGGCACCGTCTCGGGACTCGCGCTCGCGGTCCAGGTCCCGACGTCACGGCAGGTCGAGATCTCATCGCCGCTCGCAGTCCCGGCACCGCTCTCCTCGGCAGTACCGGTCGCACTCGCGGCACCGGTCGACCTCAAGGCGGTCGCGGTCGGACTCCAGCCACCGATACCGGCACCGTGACTCCAGGAGCCAGTCCCGCCGTCACTCGCCGCACCGGTCGACCTCCCGGCACCGAGCTGGTGGCAGGTCCCGGTCCCGGTCGACCTCCCGGCACCGAGCTGGTGGCAGGTCCCGGTCCCGATCCCGGCACCGAGACAGAACCCGGTCCCGGTCCCGATCCCGGCACCGCTATGACTCCTGGTACCGATCCCCGGCACCGAGAAGATCGTCCCTGCCGACCCGCGCAGACCCTTACCAGCCAGGGTCGGCCCCGCCGTGGCCTTCTAGACAGCTGTCGGTCTCCTCACAAACGGACAGCGGGTATGCGCTGGGCACCGACCGGCAAGCGGCGCTCTTTCACGACCCGCCACAACACGACCAAGGCCCGCAGCAGTGGGGGTTTTGAACACCCTGGGCATACCATCAAGCCCAGGGGCCCCAACAGCTTCCTGCTAGGCCTGCGACGGCGGAGCACAGGGTGCCGGAAGCCTCGTTGTCTCGCCCCCCTCCCTCCCCGGATGGGGAGGAAGGGTCCAAGCAGCAAGACTCCGCTCTGGCTCCTGAGGAAGAGGCGAGGGCCGAGGGAGACCCCCCATTAGACACTCTCTTGCCGGGGGTCTCCTCATCCTCCTCCCCTGATGAAGCGGTGGCTGGTACCTCCTCCAGTAGCCCCCCCCCCCCCCTCGCTGGATCTCAGGGCGCACCAAGACCTCCTCAGGCGAGTAGCTCAGAATCTGAGCCTACAAGCCGAGGAGGTCTCGGAAATAGAGGATCCGATTGTTACCATCCTCTCATCAGATGCTCCCACCAGGGTCGCCCTACCCTTCATAAGGACCATCCAGGCCAACGCCAATACCATCTGGCAGTCACCGGCCTCCATCCCCCCTACGGCGAGGGGCGTCGAGAGGAAATACATGGCCCCCTCTAAAGGCTATGAGTACCTCCATATACACCCGACACCGTGTTTCCTGGTGGTACAATCGGTAAATGACAGAGAGCGTCATGGGCAGGAAGCTCCAGCCCCCAAATCCAGGGAGGCCAGGCGAATGGACCTCCTCGGACGTAAAGTATACTCGGCTGGGGCGCTGCAGCTCAGGGTTTCGAACCAGCAAGCCCTGCTCAGCAGGTACGCTTTCAACTCCTGGGTGGCAGCAGACAAATTTAAAGAGCTGCTGCCGCAAGACGCCCGCCAGGAATTTGCAGCCATCTTAGATGAGGGCAAGAAGGTTGCACGTACATCTTTGCAAGCTTCTTTGGACGCTGCAGACTCGGCTGCCCGCACCCTCGCGTCGGGGGTAACGATGCGCCGCATCTCCTGGCTGCAGGTCTCTGGCCTTCCTCCGGAGCTCCAACATACCATCCAGGACCTCCCATTCGAAGGCCAGGGCCTGTTTTCCGAAAAGACAGACCCCAGACTTAAGAGTCTGAAGGACAATCGGGTCATTATGCGCTCCCTCGGGATGCACAGCAGCGCAGGCCATATTCCCAGTTCCGCCAACGGCAGGACCTTAATAGGCGCCGTGGCAGGAATGGAAGGCGCAGGCATTCGGGGAACCAAGGGGGGCAGAACCAAGGCTCCTCTAAGCCCCCGCCTGGACCCAAGCCTTCATTTTGAAGGTGCGCTCGAGGGCGCAGTAACAGTTTCCCCCACGGATCCTTCCCCCCCGTTTTCCAACCGCCTTTCGTTTTTCCTCCCGGCGTGGACCCAAATAACATCGGACCGCTGGGTCTTACGCACGGTGCAGACGGGATACCGCCTGCAGTTTGTATCATTTCCTCCTTCCCACCCCCCTTCCTCGTCCCTCTTCAGGGACCCCTCTCACGAGCAATTCCTTCGGCAGGAGGTACAGATGCTCCTCAGCAAAGGAGCTATAGAGGCGGTTCCGGAAAACGAGAAAGGCAAGGGGTTTTATTCCCGTTACTTTCTGATCCCCAAGGCCAAGGGAGGCCTCCGGCCTATCCTCGACTTGCGAGAGCTCAACAAGTACCTGGTGAAGTTGAAGTTCCGCATGGTATCCCTGGGGACCATTATCCCATCCCTGGATCCGGGAGACTGGTACGCTGCCCTCGACATGCAGGACGCGTATTTTCACATTGCCATTTGGCCACACCACAGACGTTTCCTTCGTTTCATGGTGGGCCCCCTTCATTACCAGTTTGCAGTCCTCCCATTTGGCCTTTCTACGGCCCCGAGGGTATTTACAAAATGCATGGCAGTTGTTGTGGCACATCTTCGACGCAGTCGTATCCACGTGTTCCCTTACCTAGACGATTGGTTAATTCGGGGCACGTCGGAACGGCAAGTTTGCAGCCATGTCCGCGTGATCACCGGCCTGTTTGCTACTTTGGGCCTCTTGATAAACATGGACAAGTCCACCCTGATCCCCACGCAGAGGGTGGAGTTCATCGGGGCCGTCCTGGACGCCACTGTGGCCAGGGCTCTGCTGCCGTTGCAGAGGTTCCAGGCATTGTCGGCAATCGTTCAACGACTACGGGCAGCCCCCTTGACATCAGTGCGGACATGTCTAGCCCTGTTAGGCCACATGGCGGCTTGCACCTTTGTGACCGGTTACGCTCGGCTCCGCATGAGGCCCCTCCAGTTGTGGCTCATCGATCATTACCGGCCGGCAAGACAGCCGCTAGACATGCTGGTCACGATCACCCAAGGGGTGTTAGATTCTCTCGACTGGTGGCTAGACCAGTCCGTGCTATGTGCGGGGCTCCCTTTCCACCCACCTCAGCCCTCGGTGTCCCTGACAACGGATGCCTCAGATTTAGGCTGGGGGGCCCACCTGGGAACCCTGAGAACGCAGGGCCTGTGGTCCCCGAAGGAGGTGGGGTTGCACATCAACATGCGGGAGTTGAGAGCGGTCCGCCTTGCTTGTCAAACGTTCTGCCATCAGCTTCAAGGTCGTTGTGTCGCGGTGTTTACCGACAACACGACGACCATGTACTATATCAACAAGCAAGGTGGCACCAGATCCTCTCCCCTGTGTCACGAGGCGATGCGACTCTGGGACTTTTGTGTAGCCCACTCCATTCACCTCACGGCTTCCTTCCTCCCCGGAGTACGGAACACGCTGGCGGATCGCTTGAGCAGATCCTTCCTGTCGCACGAGTGGTCCCTTCGCCCGGATGTCGCCCTCTCCATCTTCCAGAGGTGGGGTTATCCCCGTGTGGACCTCTTCGCGTCCGGGGGGAACAAGAAGTGCCAGGCGTTCTGCTCCTTTCAGGGCAGGGAGCCCGGGTCGATAGCGGATGCCTTCCTTATTCCGTGGTCGACCCACTTGTACTACGCGTTTCCCCCGTTCCCACTGGTCCACAGGGTCCTTCTGAAGGTGCGCAGGGACAGGGCTCGCGTGATCATGGTAGCCCCGGCGTGGCCCAGGCAACATTGGTACCCCATGCTGCTGGACCTGGCCATAGCCGTCCCCTGCCCCTTCACCCGGACCTGATTACCCAGGAGCACGGGACCCTCTGTCACCCGGACCTGCAGTCGCTGCACCTAGCGGCGTGGCTCCTGCGTGGCTGACCGGCTCTGAGCTGCGCTGCTCCACACCGGTGAGGGAGGTGCTTTTGGGCAGCAGGAAGCCTTCCACGAGAGCAACATATTCGGCCAAGTGGAAGCGTTTCTCCTGTTGGTGCGTGGAGAGAAATCTCCGCCCTATGGAAGTTTTGGTGGCCAATATCTTAGACTACGTTTGGTCCCTCAAACAGCAGGGTCTGGCGATATCGTCGTTACGAGTCCACCTGACAGCTATCTCCACCTTTCACCCGGGTGCGGATGGTCGCTCTGTTTTTTCTCACCCGACGGTGTCTAGATTCCTTAAGGGACTGGAACGTTTATACCCTAACGTCCGACTCCCTGCTCCAACCTGGGATCTTAACTTGGTGTTGTCTCGGCTCATGGGACCCCCCTTTGAGCCGTTAGCTACTTGCTCCCTGCTTTACCTCTCTTGGAAGACTGCCTTTTTAGTAGCTATCACCTCAGCTAGGCGGGTGTCGGAACTCCGGGCTCTTGTGGTAGACCCCCCGTATACAGTCTTCCACAAAGATAAGGTGCAGCTGAGGCCACACCCTGCCTTTCTCCCCAAGGTAGTCTCGTCCTTCCACATCAGCCAAGAGATATTCCTTCCGGTTTTTTTCCCGAAACCTCACTCCTCAGGCAGGGAGCAGCAGCTCCACTCGCTTGATGTCCGTAGGGCTCTCGCATTCTACGTGGAGAGGACCAAGCCCTTCCGCAAATCCCCCCAACTTTTCGTGGCGGTAGCGGACCGCATGAAGGGGCTTCCTATCTCCTCCCAGAGGTTATCCTCATGGGTAACGTCCTGTATCAGGACCTGCTATGACTTGGCCCACGTCCCTACGGGCCGTGTGACTGCGCATTCTACCAGGGCGCAGGCGTCGTCGCTGGCTTTCCTCGCCCGTGTGCCCATCCAGGAAATCTGTCGGGCAGCGACCTGGTCATCGGTCCACACCTTTGCTTCCCACTACGCCCTGGTCCAGCAGTCAAGAGAGGATGCGGCCTTCGGATCTGCAGTGCTCCATGCCGCGACTTCTCACTCCGACCCCACCGCCTAGGTATGGCTTGGGATTCACCTAACTGGAATGGATGTGAGCAATCACTCGAAGAAGAAAAGACGGTTACTCACCTTTGTAACTGTTGTTCTTTGAGATGTGTTGCTCACATCCATTCCACACCCGCCCTCCTTCCCCACTGTCGGAGTAGCCAGCAAGAAGGAACTGAGGAGCGGGTGGGCCGGCAGGGATATATATTGAGCGCCATGGCGGCGCCACTCCAGGGGGCGACCTGCCGGCCCACTGGAGTTGCTAGGGTAAAAAGTTTCCGACGAACATGCACGCGCGGCGCGCACACCTAACTGGAATGGATGTGAGCAACACATCTCGAAGAACAACAGTTACAAAGGTGAGTAACCGTCTTTTTTGATTTCTTTGTCCCTTTGTCTAATTCCCGCTCTTTTATCTGTATAAATAAGACTGTTTGGGCCTTGCATGGCCACTCACATATTCTGAATGTTATTGGCGGAGCGCTGCGCTAATAAACAGAGTGGTCTGACAAATTGTGAGTCCTGATTCTAACTTTGACAATAACTAAGCTATTGTTGTATGGAAAGTAAATAAGGCTTTTAAAATGTTTAAGAAGCTTCATTTAAAATTAAATTAAAATGCAGAGCCCTCCGGATCAGTGGGCAGGACCTGGGCAATGTGAGTGCCACTGAAAATCAGCTCATATGCAGCCTTCGGCACATGTACCATAGGTTGCCTACTCCTGTACTAAAGTATAGGAAACCCAAGAGTTAACAATACAACATGAAATGGAATCTCCTCTGTCATCAAGACTTTATGTGGGTCCTAAAAGCAAAGTGATGCTCTACTAGGCTAACAGCATCAAAATAAGAAAATCATGAATCTGTAAATTCAACTAGCTGGAATGGACGGATTGAATGGATTGCAAAATCTGAACAGATACCACTGGGAAGCTAGAAAAATCAACATAGCATTAATTTAAATAAGACTTTGTCACAATACTACCAGTCAGCACAGACGTTCTAAGACTTTTTCTCAGAAGGATACCGATATAACTTCCTGTTAGACTGCTAGCAAAAATAAGCCTCACTAGTCATTGCAACTCTCAGCACTCCTCTAGCAACAGCTCCCATGGGAACAGCGATTCAATAGTCCTAAAACTCAGGAACGGACTCACAAATTCACTCCCTTCTTTGGTCATTCACTTCCCCCTGCCCTGTGAACATTCATTCTTTTGTGAAGTTCAGTGCTGCAATGTCTCTTGCATTCTTCCAGATGCTTCTCCATTGGATGCTGATCACCATTCAGCAGCCAGGGGAAGTTTTCGATCTAGAAGAATGTGTCTGCCATTGTTCAGTCTGGGCTATGTTATTTACAGCTGCATTACATTTAGATAAGGCTATCACGCTGTGTAAACAGCTATCTGAAGGGTTACTGGAAGAGAGTTACTCATTTCCCCCATATGGACTGTAATGATGAGCAGCTTAGGGCGCTTCAAGAAGAAATCTGAAGATGGCTACACTTGAAATTTCAAAGCCCTGCCGCATCAGCGCTGCGGGAGCACTGCAGTGGCAGCGCTTTGAAGTCTGAGTGTAGTCAGAGCACCGGCGCTGGGAGAGAGCTCTCCCAGCGCTTGGTGGGAGAGAGCTCTCCCAGCGCTGCACGTAAACCATATCCTCTACGGGTGTAGCTTGCAGCGCTGAGAGCCGCGCTCCCAGCGCTGCAGCACTGCTTACACTGAGGCTTTACAGCGCTGTATCTTGCAGAGCTCGGGGGGTGTTTTTTCACACCCCTGAGCGCGAAAGTTGCAGCGCTGTAAAGTGCCAGTGTAGCCATGGCCTCAAGAGACAATGGAAGACCACATGACTTCATACAAACCCTGTAACATGAAAGCTCCATAAGCCCACATATTGTAAAGAACTTAGGTCCTTTTTAGCTAGGACTCCTAGTTTTGAATGATGCCAGGGCCACGGCAAATACAGAGACGTCCCATTGATTTCACATGCTGAAAGTTACAAAACAGCTTATGCAGCTTACTGGAGCACAATCTATGTGCATTATAAGCGAGATGCTCAGCTTTACTTTGAAGTTTTAGGTGTTGTCCACTGTCAGAAGCACCTGATGGACTGGAGTCTTGAACTTGATGTACTTGTCTAGTCTGGTTCAGCAAAAGCTATATTCCCATCAACTAACAATTTGTTACATTTCTTATGTGCAAACCTAATAAAGTCCAAATCAATAATACATATATATACTTGGTGCTTTAAAAAGATCAGTTTCACAAAGCTGAAAACAACTATGAACCAAATTATCTGAAAGAAAGAATTTAAACATAAAAATATGAATGACTGTTGGAAACTGCTTAAGGACATTTTACTAGATTCCCCAAAAGCCATAATCAAGAAAGCAAGCCATACTGGTTAAGAAAATAGCTTGGCTTAGAGGGGAAGTGAAAGTAAATAGATTAAAAAAAAGAGAAGATGATGGTAATGAATATAAATCAGAAGTTAGCTACTGTAGAAGATTGAGAAGGGAAGCAAAAGGACATAGACTTAAAAACAAAAAGAAGGATTTTTTTAAAGTATTAGGAACAAAAGGAATCTTAACAATGCTATCAGTCCATTACTAGAGGGACATGGTAGAATTCTCAATAATAATGCAAAAAAAAGGAAGAAGTGCAGAAAATTTGGGAAAAAGCCAGAAGATATTTGATTTAATTTATTTATTTATATTACCATAGTGCCTAGGAGCTCTATTCATGGCCCAAGACCCTATTGTGCTAGACACTGTTCAAACACAGTCCTTGCCTGAAAGGACTTACAATCTAAGTGATAACATTGAAATACTTTCCAACAGTAAATTTGGAGGATGTTAAAAAACTGCTACTAAAGCTAAAAAAAAAATTTTAAATCAGGAGGTCTGGATAACATATGCCCAAGAGTTTTAAAAGAGCTGACCAAGGTGCTCTCTGAACTGTTAATGTTGACTTTCAATACATTTTGGAATACTGCAGAAATTTCAGAGACTGAAAGAAAAGTAATGTTGTGACAATTCTTTAAAAGCATAAGTGGGACAAACCAGGTAAGTATAGGCCTGTCAACCTAACATGATCATAGGCAAAATAATGGAATGGCTGATATAGGACTCAATTAATAAAGAATTAAAGACAGAAAGGTGATATAATTAAAGCTAATAAGCATGAATTTATGGAAAAAAGGGTTATTGTGAAACTAACTTGATTTTTTAAAAGAGATTACAAGTTTCGTTGGTAAAGATAATGTTGAAATAATATACTCAGACTTCCATAAAGCATTTGACTTGGTAGTGCATGACATTTTGATTAAGAAATTAGAACAATACAAAATCAACATGACACGCATTAAATGCATTAAAAATTGGCTAAGCGATAGGTCTCCAAATGTAAATGTAAATGGGGGATCGTCATGGAACAGGTATGTTTCCAGAGGGGTCCCACAGGGATTGGTTTTTGGCCCTACACTATTAAACATTTTTATCAGTGATCTGGCAAAGATATAAAATTAGCACTAATAAAGTCTGCAGATGACACAAAGATTGGGGAAGTAGTAAATAGTATAGAGGACAGGTCATTGATAGAGAGCAATATGGATCACTTGGTTAACTGGCACAAGCAAACAGTATGTGTTTTAATATGGTCAGATTTAAAGCAATGAATGTAAGCCAGACTTATAGGATAGGAGACTCTATCCTGAAAAGAACTGATGATGAAAAGGACTTGAGGGTCATAAAGGATAGCCAGTTGAACATGAGCTTCCGATGTGATGCTACGGCCAAGAGAGCTAATGAGATTCTTGGAAGTACAAACAAGGGAATATTGAATAGGAGAAGGGAGGTTACATTACATCTGTATTTGTCACTGGTGTGACCACTGCTGGAATACTAGATCCATATCTGGTGTCCACAATTTAAGAAGGATGTTGATAAATTGGAGAGAGTTCAGAGAAGAGCCACAGGAATGATTAAAGGGTTGAAAATATGACTTAGGGTAATACATTCGAGGATCTCAATCTATTTAGTTAACCATCTCTTCGTTAAAGAGTGACTTGAGCACAATCTATAAGTACCTACATGGGAAATATAAATTTCATAACAGAGGACTGTTCAGACAAAGATATGGCTGGAAGTTGAAGCTAGACGAACTCAGATTAGAAATAAGGTGTACATTGTTAACAGTGAGTGTAATTATCTATTGGAACTCTTTATCAAAGGTTATGATAGATCCTCCACTACCGACCATTTTAAAATCAAGATTGGATGCTTCTGTAAAATATATGTTCTAGCTCAAACAGGAATTACTTCAGGGATGTCCTATGGCCTGTGTTATGCAGGAGGTCAGACTAGATGATCACAATGATCCCTTCTGGCCTCATAATCTATGGATTTATGAACAACTAATTTCAAAAGAATCAAGGGAGGGAGGATAAGAGGGGAGAAGGAATAAGGCAAAGAGTTGAGGAGGAAGTAGGAAGGAAAATAAAAACCTGATTGGGGGAGAGGGAGAAAAAGAAAGAGGGAGGAAGAACAAAGGGGAAAGAGAAGAGGGGTGAAAAAGAACAGGAAATTAAATATAAAAATTAAAACAAACAGGGAATTCTACAACCAGGGCTGGCTCCAGGCACCAGCATAGCAAGGAGGTGCTTGGGGTGGCCAACAGAAAGGGGCAGCATGTCTGGCTCTTTGGCTGCAATTTCAGCGGCGGGTACCTCAGTCCCTCTCAGAGGGAAGGACCTGCCGCTGAATTGCAGCTGAGGAATGAAGCGGCGGCGGTAGAAGTGCCAATCACTTTTTGTTTTTGTTTGTTTGTTTTCTGCCACTTCGGGCGGCAAAAACGCTGGAACCGGCCCTGTCTGCAACCTGAGATTTGCCACTAAGAAGACACTCAAAAATGCCACTTCTGTCTGAACATTTTAACCTGCTATTGTGACAAGTAACTTGTTTTCTGTATGCTTCCCCATATTGGCTCTTTCATCAAAGGAAAGAGTCTCTTTTCACCTTCTCAGGATCAGGCCCTGAGACTAAAAATCATAAATGACATTCTCAGGAAGTTTCCAGTAAGTTCAAGAGGGCATCCATTTTTCCATTGCTGAAAAGGCTCCTCTTTGTAGAGGATCCCATCAGTTAACATCCCAAATCCTATATCTCTTTGCTAAAATAATTTAGATGAGAAGTTTTCAATTTTTTTCCTAGGCCTGGTCAATGCATTCCACAGACTGCTGACAGCACAATACTTGACTGAAATGTGCAAATCCTCTTTAGAACCGATGTGCAGTGAACTGCTTCACAGCCTCAAAATACCTGAAAAATTGCCTAATTTGTTATTAGGTGGCTCTTCAAAGAGGGCCTATTCCTTCAAACTAAATTCAAACAGCTTTTCCTGTGTGAGGACTACAAAAACACATCATAATTTTAAAAAATATTAAATGTTTTCTCTAAACATAATAAATTTACAGATTTTAATACCAGAAGAGACCATTACAATCATCTAATCTGACCTTCATAGCATAGGCCATGGAGCTTTGCTCTGTAATCCAAGCATTGAGTCCAGTAATTTGATTCAAGCATCATAGCACAATCAAAGTAAGTTCTTCTATTGGGGTACTGGATTGTTGAAACTGACTCTTGGATGGATCCGTGGAAAACATGGGAGTTTGCGTTCAAAGTAGGGCTGTCAAACAATTAAAAAAAATTAATCATGATTAATTGTGTGATTAAAAAAATTAATCACACAATTAATCACGCTGTTAAACAATAGAATACCATTTATCTAAATATTTCTGGATGTTTTCTACATTTTCAAATATATTGATTTCAATTACAACACAGAATACAAAGTGTATAGTACTCACTTTATATTTATTTTTATTACAATATTTGCACTGTAAAAAACAGAAGAAATAATATTTTTCAATTCACCTAATACAAGCACTGTAATGCAATCTCTTTGTCATGCAGCTGAACTTACAAATATAGAATTATGTGGAAAAAAAAACCCTTTATTCAAAAATAAAACAATGTAAAACTTTAGAGCCTACAAGTCCAATCAATCCTATTTCTTGTTCAGCCAGGGATTCAGATAAACAAGTTTTACATTTGCAGAAGATAATGCTGCGTGTTTCTAGTTTACAGTGTCACCTGAAAGTGAGAACAGGCATTTGAATGGCACTGTTGTAGCCGGTGTCACAAGATATTTACATGCCAGATGCACTAAAGAATCATATGTCCCTTAATGCTTCAACCACCATTCCAGAGGACATGCATTCATGCTGATGATGGGTTCTGCTTGGTAACAATCCAAAGCAGTGCGGACCAACACATGTTCATTTTCATCATCTGAGTCAGATGCCACAAGCAGAAGGTTGATTTTCTTTTTTGGTGGTTTGGGTTCTGTAGTTTCCACATCAGAGTCTTGCTCTTTTAAGATTTCTGAAAGCATGCCTCACACCTTGTCCCTCTCAGATTTTGGAAGGCACTTCCATTTCTTAAACCTTGGGTCAAGTGCTGTAGCTGTCTTCAGAATTTCACACTGGTATCTTCTTTGAATTTTGTCAAATTTGCAGTGAAAGTATTCTTAAAATGAACGACATATGCTGGGTCATCATCCAAGACTGCTATAACATGAAATATATGGCAGAATGCGGGTAAAACAGCAGGGGACATTCAATTCTCAGCCAAGGAATTCAGTCACAAATTTAATTAATGCATTATTTTGTTAACAAGCATCATCATCATGGAAGTATGTCCTCTGGAACAACAGCCAAAGCATGAAGAGGCATATGAATCTTTAATGCATCTGGCATGTAAATATTTTGTGACGCCAGCTACATAGTGCCACGCGAACGCCTGTTCTCACTTTCAGATGATGTAATTAAGAAGTGGGCAGCATTATCTCCCGTAAATGTAAACAGACTTGTTTCTCTTAGCTATTGGCTGAAAAACAAGGAGGACTGAGTGGTCTTGTAGGTTCTAAAGTTTTACATTGGTTTGTTTTTGAGTGCAGTTATGTAAAAAGAAAACCTCCATTTGTAACTTGTACTTTCATGATAAAGAGATTGCCCTCCAGTACTTGTATGAAGTGAATTGAAAAATACTATTTCTTTTGTTTATCATTTTTTCAGTGCAAATATTTGTAATAAAAAATACAAATTGAGCACTATACACTTTGTATTCTGTGTTGTAACTGAAATCAATATGTTGCAGGGGGGGCAACAGTTGGGGTTCTTTTGCCCGGTGTGCGTATCCCCAATGACCACACCAGAGTGGAGAAGCAAATATCTTTATTTGAGTCAAATAAGGTGCAAGGAGATATACAATCTCAGATCATGCACCCATCACTATCCGTTGCCATGTCTTATATACCTTACTTGTTTACAAAGATGTTCACAGGTGCTACAATTCATCATTTACAATTCATTAACTACCGGATCTTTTAATTAACTATATCCATAACCCATACTACTAACCCCCCCCCGATCGATTACATCTTGTACCATAAACAAAAGAACACAAGAAAATGATAAATGATTACATGTACTCATGCTAACTTTAAAGGAACATATTGTTTAGCTTGAAAGGCAGTCGTAGGCCAGAGAATGTAAACTTCTGACCCCACGCCATATTGCCAGTTACCTGGAGCCCTGCACCCCCCAACAAATATTTGAAAAGTAGAAAAACATCCAAAAATATTTAATAAATGTAATTGGTATTCTATTACTTAACAGTGCAATTAATCACGATTAATTTGTTTAGTTAATCGCGTGAGTTAACTGCAATTAATTGACAGCCCCAATTCAAAGGGATTTATGCAAGCATCATGGGCTCTTTCATGTCATGCGTCTTTGCACCTTAACTGAGTTTCAGTACTAAATTACCTCAAACACAAACACTACCAAGTGTTAGCTGATTTCATGTAAAAAACATGCTTGCTCAATACTTCAGCTGGACCCACTCAAAACTGAGACCAAATTAATTCAAAAGGTTCACAAATCTTAGTGACTTTCAGCAAACCTGGGATTAGATTTCAGTCTGTAATGAAACCTCGACCCTGGCAACTTTCACTTCAAGTTTCATTAAGAACATTTTTGCAGATCCCTTCTCATGGATTCTGTTGATGAAATGTTCTTTTGCAATTAGATTCTGTTGTCCTTTAACAATAAACATCTTCCAGAAGACATAGATACAGTATTTAGCAGAACTGCAAATAATATATTGCATGTATTTAATGAGATTGTGACTATGTGAAGATTGTGGCTCTCTGATTGCCTCGTTACTGTTGCTTTAAAATTTGGGGTTCATTCTCTCTACTTTATTAAACACTGAATAATTTCTGTGCCACTCTTCTTTTTGATGTATCATTCTATCTCCTTTTCCTCATCTGATATACTATAGCCTGTCAGAGATATTCATTCTAGCTACATTTCACTTTTAAAGAGATTCCAATTTTAATTAACTTCTATGCGGAATTGCTTTTTTGTTGCCTAGTTGTCTCATTTCTTACCCTTATCTATTAAAAGATGACTATTTATTTAAAGAAGACTAATTTAACTCAAAAGCAATCAGATGATCTCTTTCAAAACTAATAGCAATGTGAGGGTGCTAATGGATTCTGTTTTGTTTCTGTTGTTAATCATATTTTTTCCATTTTCTTTCACCTACTTAGGCAATACCAGCAGACTACAGTACAAATATTTAGATACAGCCTGATGTAGAAAGAATGTTGCATGCCTTTGTGGTTTTGTACTGCAGAACTTTACTCACTTTGACAAGACTCTTACAAATGGCGCAGCCCTAAATAAAAAATATCTCATTTCTTTTCATGGCACATGCCACATTTGCCCAAAACATGGCATGATAATTCACTTACCATGCCCTGGAGAACCTTTGGCTTCTCAGCTGAGACTACCAACATAGGTCCTATGTAGTACCAGGTGTGATGATGGTTTCTGTATTGGGGATATTTCTCCAATGAGAGTCGCAATGTAGAACTGATAAATGAAATTGTTTTTAATTGTTCACTTTATTAATGTAACTTCTGTTCACCATTCACTACACTTGCCTACACTGTAACATCTGTTCCATATTGTAATTCAAACCGCATTTTAAAACACTCACTCCATTTTGTAAAAGCTTCCTCCAACCTTCATTTTTGCAAACCCTGCTGTAATCTTATTAGTTTAGTTTAAATGTGTGAATAAGGTATGTATGAATGACGGAATCAACCTCCAGCCCCAGCCTGTCCTAATGAGATAAAGTTCAAATACCAACGGCTGAAGACCTAGACAACAGCCCTAAACAAAGTAAGGAGCATCCACCCTAAAAAGAAAAGGACAACAGAACAACAGAAGGAAGATCAAAGCCAGGGTCAAGGCTGAAAGTCACGCCTGCAATTGATGGGTGATCAATCCAAACCCAGAGGCAGCGTGACACAGCAAGACCTATAGACTTTGAATCCAAACTAAAAGCCTATAAAAAAGAAGGGTGAGATGAGAGACTCTGGGTAACATTCTGCTGCCAACATGGGAAAACATCGGTGCCTGCCCAACAGAGATCCAGCTCAGCCTTGTGCCCGGCTTTCCTGGCCCGTTAGCCGCCACAAACTACGAACCCAAGCTGCAAAATCAAGCCATGAACTTAAGCTATCTTCAGGACTGGTAACTATGCAGCAGCTGCAGAACAGCTGATGAATGTGGGTGTGTGTGTGAATATGTGTGTGTGTCTGTGTGTGTGTGTGTGTGTATAGGTATTAGGTATAATGTGAATGTGTGTGTGTGTGTGTATAGGTATTAGGTATAATGTGTGTGCGTGTGTATAAGAATTAAGATATCAGTTATTAGTCATAATAAATGTGGCATCTTTGTCTTGTCCCTTTTAATAAGATCCTCCTGGTTTTTACTGGTCTAATATAATTGGTATAACAACACTGATACCCCCTTATACATAGACCACCAACTGCCTTGAGAGGATAATGAGTTTAGTTATTCATGATCTGGCCTGGAATTGAACCTGTAACTTAGTAGCAAAGGGCTTCAGATCTTGTACCAACATAGAGCTCCTGTAGCTCAGCCCAAACACTTCTATGTATTCCAGATCCAGTCTGTGAATGTGATGGCAGGATTTTGTTTTAAGTATGGTATGCAATAGAAGAGATCTGCTTTTGGGGGGGCCTCCACAGAGCCAGTGTCACAACTGTTGTCATTGTTTGACCGCAGGGTGATAAGTTATCGCAAGTGAAAAACACAAGAGAATTGACAATTATGGGGAGAGGGGATACATCTTTTCAGAACTTTTGGAACATTCAACTGAACAAGCTTTCTTTAATAGCCACATTTTGTCATGTTTTGTCATTTTTTGGTCCTTGATTAGTTTGTTTGCCCCACCCTTGTCCCGAGGTGCAGGCCTGGTTGCCAGCCCCATTTCCCCCTTGTTTTGGATTGGTTGTTTTGAACCCACCCTGTTCTTTGCTCCATGCGTGAGGCACACCTGATTTCGCCCTTCCCTGCATTCCACCCCACTGTTTCTTGCCCTCCCTCCAGGTCAGCCCTTATTGCCTGTGTGTCCACGTTCCGCTGTTGGCGTTTGAGATTCCCCCCTCCCTTTTTTTAATTGACTCCTTCACTAATGCACTATCCTCCATGATGTCTTAGTTTTCCCTTCTTTTCCTTAGTGCAGCCAGGGGAGTCAGTTTCTTTTTCATCTTGTGCTGGAGTTGTGTCCCTTGTTTCCCTTTCTTCCTTTCTGTTGGTGCCCCTCCACCCTGCTTTCAGCCCAGTGAGTGGGGTGTGGTAGCCATTCTTTCCCTCTCTCCCTCCCTTGCCCTTCCCTTTCCTCCCATTCCTCCCTCCCTTTCCTTCCATTCCCCTGCCCTAGTGGCTGTCCCCTTCCCTCCCTTTCTGTGGTGGGTGACTCAGGGCATGGGACTTCCCTGGATGCCCCTGCAGTTCCTTTTTGATCCCTCTCCCCATACCCTCCCTTGTGATGGCCTCCTTGACGGCCGCTGCTGGGCTGCCCGCCATTGCTACCATTGAGGCACTGACAGGAACAGATAGGGGTTCCCAAGACTCCACTGTTGCTGCCGCGACCTCAGCTGCCTCCACTTCTGGGACTGCTCCCTTGGCCGGTGGGATAGGCCGGGGGACGAAGAAGGGCAAGGGCCCTCCCTGGAAGGTGAAACCCCCCGTGGCAGCGGTTCCTTCTCCTGTTGTGGCCCCGTCAACGGCCACAGCTCCCCCTTCTCCTTTGACCATTGTTCCCTCCACCAGTTCTGGGGGTGCCGCTCCCTCGGCCCCCAGGGCGTACACCCAGGTGGCTGCGACCCCTCTGTTCTCCGCCTCGCCGTCTGCTCCAGCAGCCTCCCGGAATACCATTCCTGGCGGCAGGGGCCCCTTTCCCACTGTCACCAGGGAGAACGGGGTGCGTTGCCTCCTGGTGCCAGCCTCGCCTCAGGTGGAAACCTACGTGCGGGTGTTGGCGTGGGTGGTGGGGCCCACGGCCGTGGTGGCGACATCTAAGATATTTGGGAAGGTGGTGTTCTTCCTGGAGTCGAAGGCCACTGCCCAGGAGGCGGTGGAGCGGGGCTTGGCAGTGGAGGGCATTCACGTCCCCCTCGAGGCTTTGGAGGACCTGGACTTACGGATAGTTCTCTCTTCTGTTCCTCCCTTCCTCCCCAATGCCGCCCTTTTGCCATTCCTCTCCCCCCTGGGGAGGCCCCTGTCCGTCCTCAGCCCCCTTTTGTTGAGCTGTAAGGACTCCACCCGCCCCTACGTTTTGTCATTCCGCTGGTAGGTGCAAGTTCAAGTTCCACCGGCAGCATGTGACGGGGAGGCTTTGGAGGGGTCCTTTCTGGTGCCCCATCGAGGGGCCCAGTACCGGTTTATTATTCTTTGGGGTGGCCCGGTGCTTTCTCTGCCAGGTGGCAGGGCACGTCCAGAGGAACTGCCCCCTGGCCCGGCTTGGAGGGGCATCCGGGACCCCCTGATACCCGGAAGGGCGTCGGCTCTATCATCGCCAGCGGCCCTGATCACCTGGTCCCTGGGGTCACCCCTCCACCATCCATGACCATTGTCAACTCCGCTCGGGTTTTGGGGGAAGCCCCCCCGATATGCCCAGATGAGCATGCAGGCCCCGCCACTGAGGCGGGCAGTAGACAGGGGCCTGAGGAGGAGAGGGTGGCAGGACTGGTAGTGGGACTCGAGTGGGGCTTGCCTCAGGGGGAGTTTGTTCCTTTCCCTGTTGTTCAGCCCTTGTCTTCCCTTGCCCTCCCGTCATTGCCCTCGTTCCCAGGCCCTGACCCAGCTGGCCAGCCCCCCTCTTCGGGGAGCTGGGAGCTTGTGAGGGGGAGATGCCACAAGCGGGAAGCATGGGCCCAGCACCCCCTCCATTGGCGAGCGGGAAGGGACCCCCTTGTAAAACTATGAAGGGGATTGCTGATGCTGGGTGTTCCATTGACTCCCCTGCAGACATTCATTGTTTGGAGTCGGCTGAGGTTGCAGCAGCTGCGGATGCGGGTAGTACCATCTCTCCTATGGAATCCCTCCCTGAGGGGGTTCCGGATGGTGCCCCCGTTGCCCTGTTGCCATCTGTGGCCCCTGTGAGCGCCGCAATGGCTACTGCTCCGGCAGCTGTCGAGGGGGAATCCTTAGCGGCGGGCGGGGACTTTGCTTCTATTTTTGCTGAGATCTAGGCCCTGGGCTTGACCCCAACCGCTGAGGGTGTGGAGGCCCCCCTGTTGGAGGGCCTCGGTACAGGCAATTGCTATCTGGCACCCCCACTTCTCCCCTTCCCTCCGTCTCAGGTGGTTGCCCCTGTTTTGGCCTCTGCAATGCCCCAGGTCCTGACCACCTGCCTGGCTGCGAATGGTAGTCTGGCTGACGCCGCAGTGCCCTTTGTGGCGGTGGCCGACGCTGAATGGCCAGGCTCTGAGCCCATGGGTGCCCTACCCCATGAGATGGGACCGCAGTTTTTGCCTCCCCTCAGCGCTGTAATTGTGGGTGCCTCATTTAGTGGGGCACCTGAACCTAGCACTGTGGAGGCATCCCACTCCCTTGCTGTCCCTTTAATTGCCGTGTCGGATCAAGAGGCACGGTGCTCCAGCGACTCTGCCGCTCGGGCCCTAGATTTTGTCCCCGTTCCCTGCCCCGACCCTGCTCCCATCCTAGATCTGTGTCCTGTCCCTGTCCTTGACCCTGTTCCAGCCCTTGTTCCGTGCCTTAACCTCTTTTCCCTCCCTTCTGCTGTTGCTGCTGCCCCCAAGGTTGCCTCATATTCTTTTTATAAAGGTCCTCGGGAGGTGGTTTTTGTTTTTCCCTTTTCTGGCCCATCTGGGGCTGCAGTTCTCCCTCCACCATCATCCTTAGGGCCAAGTATTGCATCAGGTGGCATGGTGCCGGACGGACGGGCACCGCGGCAGGGCTTTGATCCTTGCGTGCCCATCTCTATAGGCCACAGGGCTGGCAGGGGGGTCTAACTGGGAGACACCATGGGGTCTACGACCCCGGTCCCTGTGGCTCAGAGGAGCAAGGTGCGCTCTTTTTTGGAGGACATTCATGGCTCCACGAACAGAGTGCATCTCGCTCTTCAGCGCTGATTCGATTTCCAACTTGTTCTCCAGACCATGAGGGCCATTATGGGGGAGGAGGGCAAAGGGACCGGAAAGCTGGATGTTGCGGCTTACCAGAGGACCAGCGGCTTCCATGATACTCTGCTGGCTTTTGGGGTTGGTCACAGTTTACTGTGGGGTCCAATGGGTGCCGCTAGTGCCCCAGACCTAGAGGATCATCCCCAGCCCTCTTTATGCCACCATCCATCTTTGCCACTTTGAACACCTGCAGCTGTAGTTCAGGTCTCCGCAGGTGCCAGGTGCTCTCCTTCCTTCGGGAGTGGGGGTACTCGGTTATTTTCCTGCAGGAGACCTACACGGACCCAGCTGCAGAAGTGAGCTGGCGGCTGGAGTGGGGGGACGGGGTCGACTTTAGCCACCTTTCAGCCTGTCAGGGCGGGGTGGTGACCCTGTTCTCCCCGCACCTACAGCTCGCGTTTACCAAAGTTGTGCCGGGTCGCCTGCTGCACCTCTGGGTTCGGATGGACGGGCTACCATTGAATCTTGTCAATGTCTATGCCCTAGCATCTGGCCCGGTGAGATAGCGCTTTTTTTGGCAGGCGTCTGCCTTTTGGTACTTTGGATCTTTGGGAGTGCCTGGTCTTGGGTGGAGATTTCAACTGCACCCTCGAGGAGCGGGACCGCATGGGGATCAAGCCGAGCCCGGCCGCTGCAGACGTCCTCAGGGAGATCGTAGTCCATCACTCCCTGGTGGACGTCTGGCGCGACCACCACCCGGACAATGACTGTACATTCACTTTTGTGAACAACGGTCGAGCCACTCCCAGTTGGATCGCATTTATTTCTCTCGATGTCTTCTCTTGCAGGCCCACTCCTCCAGCGTTCGGCCGGCCCCATTCTCGGACCACCATTTGGTGGCTGTGATGGCCTCTCTTTCTTCAGAGAGGCCAGGGCCAGCCTATTGGCATTTCAATAACAGCCTGCTGGAGGATGTGGGATTTGTGGCATCCTTACAGGAGTTTTGGCTGGCCTGGCAGGAACAGAGGCATGCCTTTCCCTCAGCGCCCCGGTGGTGGGATGTAGGGAAGGTGCGCACTCTGCTCTTCTGCCATAGCCACACCTGGGGCACCAGCTGGTGGAGGGATGCAGTGATCGAGCAGCTGGAACGGGAGGTATTGGAGCTGGAGAGGCATCTGGCCACCAGCCCCGGTGATCCACCCCTCTGTGGAGCGTACTGGGAGAAGCGACAGGAGCTCCAGGCCCTTGACAATCTTCGGCCCTGGGGTGCCTTTATACAATCCCGCATCCATCTCCTGCAGGAGATGGATCATGGCTCCCACTTCTTCTACACTCTGGAGAAGAAGAGGCGGGGTGTCATGGTACAAACCCCCACTCTGAACCTTAGTGTCCAAAAGATGGGGTACCAGCATGAATTCCTCTAAGCTCAATTACCAGCTTAGTACTTGTAGCGCTGCCACCAACCAGGAATTCCAGTGCCTGGTACACTCTGGTCCCCACAAAACCTTGCCCGGGGACCCCCAAGACCCAGACCCTCTGGATCTTAACACAAGGAAAGTAAACCCTTTCCCTCACCGTTGCCTCTCCCAGGCTTCCCCTCCCTGGGTTCCCCTGGAAGATTACTGTGATTCAAACTCCTTGAATCACAAAACAGAGAGAACAATTCACCTTCCTCCCTCCTTCTCTTTCCCCCTCCCGGACTCTTCCTGAGAGAAAGTAATCCTGGCACAGAGAGAAATCAGCCTCTCTCTCCCTCTTCCCTCCTTTCTCCCCACCAATTCCCTGGTGAACCCAGTCCCCTGGGGTCTCACCAGAATAAAAAAACAATCAGGTTCTTAAACAAGAAAAGCTTTTAATTAAAGAAAGAAAAACAGTAAAAATGATCTTGTAAATTTAAGATGGAATAGGTACAGGGTCTTTCAGCTATAGACACTGGGAATACCCTCCCAGCCTAAGTATTCAAGTACAAATTAAAATCCTTTCTGCAAAAATACAAATTTGAACTCCTTCCAACCAAATACACATTTGCAAATAAAGAAAACAAACATAAGCTTAACTCGCTTTATCTATCTAGTACTCACTATTTTGAACTTATAAGAACCTGTATCAGGGAGATTGGAGAGAAACCTGGTTGCACGTCAGGTCACTCTGAGCCCCCAGAGTGAACAACAACCAAAACTAACAGCACAGCCCAAAAACTTCGATCCCTCAAGATTTGAAAGTATCCTGTTCTCTGATTGGTCCTCTGGTCAGGTGACAGCCAGGCTCACTGTTCTTGTTAACCCTTTCCAGGCAAAGAGATATGAAGCACTTCTGTTCTATTAACTCTTACTTATCTGTTTATGACAGGGGGGAAGAAGCACGTCCTTGTCAGAGGATGGCGCCCCCCTTATGGATCCAGTGAAGCTGTGCAAGAGGGCCAAGGCCTTCTATGCTGGTCTTTTCTCCCCGGATCCAACTGATGCCGATGCCTGCGGAGCGCTTTGGAACAGACTCCCGACAGTCAGCACAGGCAACCGAGACCGGCTGGAGCTGCCTCTCACTCTGGCTGAAGTCTCGGAAGCCCTCCGTCTCATTACCACTAATAAATCTCCAGGCATGGACGGGCTGACCGTGAAGTTCTACCGCGTGTTCTGGGATGTCCTCGACCCAGACCTTTCCATCATCTGGGCCAAGTCCTTGGAGAGTGGTGTCCTCCCTCTTTCGTGCAGGCAAGCGATGCTTGCCTTATTGCCGAAGGGGGACCTCTGCGATCTCCAGAATTGGCGTCCCATCTCACTCCTCAGCATGGACTATAAGGTCGTGGCAAAGGCCATCTCACTGAGGCTGCTGTCCGTGCTGGCAGACATGGTCCATCCAGACCAGACCTACACTGTCTCGGGCCGTACCATGTTTGGCAATTTTTATCTAGTCCGGGATCTCTTGGAGCTTGAGTGTAGGGATGGTCTGTCGTTCGCCCTCCTGTCCCTGGATCAGGAGAAGACTTTTGACCGGATGGACCATGGGTATCTCCTGGGCACTTTGCGGGCTTTTGTCTTCGGACCCCAGTTTGTGGGGTTTCTCCAGGTGCTGTATGCTTCCGCAGAGTGTTTGATCAAGCTCAATTGGACCCTGACTGCACCTGTCAGCTTCGGGCGAGGGTTGTGTCAAGGCTGCCCGCTGTCGGATCACCTGTACACTTTGGCCATTGAGCCCTTCCTTTGTCTCCTATGCAAGAGGTTGATGGGGTTGGTGCTCCGTGAGCCGGAGGTGCAGCTGGTTCTGGCAGCATAGGCTGACGACATGCTCCTTGTGGTCCAGGACCTGGATGACCTGGTGCGGGTGGAGGCTTGTCAAGCTGTTTATTCAGCGGCCTCCTCCGCCCGGGTCAACTGGGTCAAGAGCTCTGGTCTGGTGGTCAGGGCCGGGTGGTGGGCGAATCCCCTCCCACCCGTGCTTCAAGCCATTCGGTGGAGTGCGGGTCCACTGCTCTAGCTTGGCATTTATTTCTAGGCCATGTATCCATCTCCACCAGAGAACTGGCACGGTTTAGAGAGCAGGGTGACTGGGCGGTTGCGGAGGTGGACGGGACTGCTCCGGTGCCTCTCCCTTCAGGGGAGAGCGCTGGTGCTTTACCAACTGGTCCTGTCCATGCTCTGGCACCACCCCTGTGCCCGCCCCCAGTGTTCCTGGCAAATCTCTAGAGGTTGGTTCTGGGGTTTTTTTGGCAGGGACTGCACTGGGTCTCTGCGGGGGTTCTCCATCTCCCTTTGGAGGAGGGAGGACAGGGCCTGACGTGCATGTGCACGTAGGTCCATGTCGTCCGCCTCCAGGCTCTGCAGAGACTCCTTTATTGTGCAAGTGGCTCGGCATGGAGCATATTGGCGCACGCCTTCTTCCGCCGCCTGCGAGGGCTCCGATACAACTGGCAGCAATTTTTTCTCCATCTGAGAGGTCTTCCGCGAGACCTCTCTTAGCTGCTGGTCTTCTACCAGGACCTCCTCCGGACCTGGAGGCTGGTTTCAGCAACCAGGTCCTTTGTGGCCACCTAGGGGGTAGATCTCCTCGCGGAGCCCCTATTACACAATCTCCATCTTCGTGTACAGGTGGCGGAGTCCTCCTTGGTGTGCCAGAGGCTGGTCCTGGAGGGAGTCACCAAGATCAAAGACCTCCTGGACTATGACCTGGGGAGCTGAGTGGATCCCCAGGGGCTCAGTCGGCGCATGGGGCTCTCCACCCTTACGACCTCCCGGCACGTACTCCAGGAGGTAGAGGCAGCCCCGCCTCCCACGGCTCAGTTCTTCCTCGAGCGGGTCCTGCGAGAGGATGAGACCCGCCCACCCCTCACTCCAGACCCTCCGGATCTTTCCATCGGCCCCCTGCCCTGTGAGCCTTCCCGGCCTTCCCCCCCACATACCTTTAGCCGGCTGCATATCATGAAGCCAGTTCGTTTCCAAACCGCACCAAGGGACCATCTGTACACGCTCATGCTGCACACATTTCATTACCACACCCTCATGTCCCGCCCAGACACCAAGTGGCGGGACCTTCTACCAGCAGCGGCGGGTGGGGAACCCCAGTGGGCCAGTTTCTATTTCACCTTAGTTCTGCGGCCCGCCGGGGATATCAGCTAGCGGCTCCTGCATGGAGCTGTGAGCACTGGTGTCTACTTGGCGCGGTTTACCACTGTCCCTGACGCCCTGTCCCTTCTGTGACATGAGGGAGACCCTGGCTCATGCATACCTTCAGTGCGCCAGGCTGCAGCCCCTTTTCTGGCTCCTTCAGAACCTCTTATTAAGGTTCTGGCTGCACTTTTCCCCACATTTATTTCTCTATGCACACCCAATCTGAGGCCTCATGAAGTCGTGGGACCACCTCGTCAATCTCCTAGCTATGGCCAAGGTGGCCATTCGTAACACCAGAGTGGGGAGGTTGGCAGAGGGAGGGGCCTACGACTGTGGGGCTGTTTTTTGTTCTTTCATCTGTTCGCGTACCCGGGCACAGTTCCTCTGGGCAGCGTCCGCCAGCTTTCTCAATGTCTTCAAGGAGCAGTGGGCACTGTCCGGGGTTCTCTGCTCAGTGTCCCCTTCCGGTTCCTTAGTTTTGGCCCTTTGGCCCCCACACCTGTTGTTGTCTTTGTTGTCCCCCGAACTCAGTTGGGTTCCGGGTTTCATGGCCCCTCCCTAGGCTGGAGGAGGGACTTTCAGCAGTGGGCGAGCTACTGCTCGCCCACGTCCCAGTACTCAAACGGACTACCCTCTTATATCCTTGTGGCCTGAGTACTTCACAGTATATCACATAATCTGCCACTCAAGGGGCTCAGGCAGCAGTGCCCGTCAGTCCTTCCTGATCTCTGCCTGCAGCACAAAATAGTTGAGTCTCCTGAGAACTATAATATTTTGTCCTAATTCTGGTAGTTGGGCTTGGTGTGGAGGTGGCTGAGAAGCATTTAATGGCCTGTGTTTTATATGAGGTTAGACTAGATGATCTGGTGATCTCTTCGAACTTAAACTCTATGACTCTCTTGCTAGATGCCATTTTCAAAGCATAAATTCTTGCTTTTGTAACCCCTCCGGCTACTCTCCCCTCTTGAGGATGGCACAGTATGTCCCTGAGCCGTCATCATGGCCACTTCTCAGGTCAAATCTTTCTGTGCTGCTGCCACTGATGGGGCATCTTCTATCTCTCCAAGCACTGTAGTGGTGTGACTCTCTGCCATCTTCGGCTGCACCCCTGCATCCACTTGCAACAATCGCTCCTCCTCCTCACGTATCTCTTGAATGAGCTTGTGGAATGGGAGTGGGTTTTGGGCCCGCTCCCTCAGCTGCAGTCTCCACAACATCAACCCATCTTGCCGGGTGCCCCAAAGGATTTGGTCCAACCTAGCAGAATCAATGCTCTTGGTGGGGATGCCCTCCTTCCGCACTACCTGCTGTAGCAAATCCTCTAGTCTCCTGATGAAATCCGACAATTGTTTGTGGGGCTCCTGGTAGGTATGGCGGAAATGATAATACAGGTCTTCACTGCTATCAGTAGTACCATAGACGCTCTCAAGAGCGGTTAAATAGTTTCGCAGCTGGTTGTGAGTCTTTCAGGGCTCGGATAATTTGCACGGCAGGTCCCCTCAGACTCTCAAGCACACGTTTCCGCTTCTCAGCATCAGAGCATTCCCACTCTTGGACAAGTGGCACAGTAAAATCCCTCCAGGTCTCAAAATCATCCTCCCCTGATGGTACAGGTGACACCCCCCGAGAATGAACGTAACTGCTTGTAAGGAGCACTTTCATATACCGGCTTCAATGCATCTTTGAGAACATTTCCCAGCTCTTTGGCCCATCCCACCAGGCTGGGTGCTGCAAGTGTTGGAGCCCCTCCTAATGCTAAAATTAATTCTTCTCTTGTCCGCTTCTCATCCACCATCAGAGCTTGCAATTTCTGCGCTAAAGAATCCACCTCAAGTTACATAGGTACACTAGGAGGGGACTGCTCTGCCCCCAGAATTGTCCAGGTGATACCTTCTACTTGCACCTCTTTGGGCACTTTATCAAGATCTGCTTCCTTTAAGTGAGTACATAGTGCTACCATGCCCTTCACTTTGAGGTTGTAAATACAGGTGTGGACCTTTACCCTCCCCAGTATTTCAGCTGCATATAGGCTGTCCTCAATTTCATTTGGTTTCATCTCTTCTGGGAACCCCACCACCAGCACAGCTTTGGTTACTGGGATTCATGCCCCTCGGCACAGGTCTTCTATTAATCCTCTCTTCATTTTTTTTAAAACTGAGATGAAAGTCACTCAGGAGTTTCTTTGCTCTGTGAAGAAGAGCCCAGGGTGCACAACATAGGGGTATGGGTATGTGTGTGTACTGCAAAGTCCCCGTACGGGCCACCACATGTAACTTTAGCCCCTTCGTGGCCAAGATAGAGTCTGCTCTGCAGGCAGCTCAGGCCAAGAGAAGACATGCGCAGGAATGCAGCAGGAGAAATCCCTTCCACCCCAGGGGCACCTGTCCCAAACCCGACAGAGTGAACACACACACCCACAAGAAAAATACAATGGATATAACAAAGGGAGATATTTATTAACTCTATCTCCCTCTTTTAAAATGTTTTTCTTCAAAAATAAAAAGTTCTAGGGAAAACTGGCAAATGCTAGCATATATACTGTATTCTAAATATTTTGGGTTGTGTATCTACAGTGTTGCTACATTTGGTTGGATGCACCTTTCAGTGGCTGACAACTCTTCAGCTTTGGAGCACAAACTGATCACCATATGGAGTCACAAGGGAATGTTCCTCCCCTGGGACAGTGCAGTATTGCACAACAGGGAGGCAGGGGTACTAGGTTTTGTTGGTGTTCTCTTGCTGATGCATCAGTTATAAGACGCTGCTGGAATACATGGACTAGTTTTCCAGTATAGCAGCTCCTGGGATTTAGTCAAAGCTTCACACATTCTCTGACTCCTTGTCCAGCATCCAAGCTTAGATTTTTCATACAACAAACAATGTGAAAGAAACCACATCATAAAGCACTTGGGACCCTCAACCAAGATAATATCAGCCAGAATGTTCCTCCTCTGCTACTATACAAAGGCCAGTCACTCAGATTCAAAAGGTGGGGAGACAGTAACTGAATAAAAGAGGAACTTCTGTGTGCCTCAAGCACCAAATTTGTTGTTTATTGATAGTAGTGGTGGGTTTCTTTCCCTGAATCAACTGTATGACTCCTCTAACAAGTAGCAGGAAGCTGGTTGGTTTGCCTCACAAACTACAAGCTCCAACGTCTGTTTCTACAGCTTCATTATATGTGCGCTGTCTACAACTCCGTCAGCCGTTCTTACTGTGTGTCAGATGTTAGGGCAGTTTGGAAGAGTGACTCAAAAGAAATAACTTAGCAACAGATCCTATCTACAAATCTCATTGGTCTCCATCTCATCTCTGATTCTGTTTTCTCACTTTACTTTGTAGTTTCTAAGGCAGAGCTATAAAATTATTATGAGAACTGATCCAGTTTCAAGTGCTTAATTATTATGTGTTTAGGTACTGTACAGCCATGTAACTCTTCCTTGGGTACACGGCAAGTCTAATTATTTGCACATTGGTATGCAATAGGCATAACATGTAGGTGATCCACATAGAACTGAAGAACATAAGAACAGCCATATTGAGCCAGGTCAAAGGTCCATCTAGCCCAGTGTCCTGTCTTCCAACAGTGGCCAATGCCGGGTGCCCCAAAGGGAATAAAGAGAACAGGTAATCATCAAATGATCCATTCTCTGTTGCCCATTCCCAGCCTCTAGGAAACAGAGGCTAGGGACACCATCCCTGCCCATCCTGGCTAATTGCCATTGATAGACCTATCCTCCATTAACTTATCTAGTTCTTTTTTTAATCCTGTTACAGTCTTGGCCTTTACAACATGCTCTGGCAAGGTGTTCCACAGGTTGACTGTGCATTGTGTGAAACAATATTTCCTTTTGTTTGTTTTAAACCTGCTGCCCATTAATTTTATTTGGTGACCCCTAGTTCTTGCGTTATAAGAAGGAGTAAATAACACTTCCTTTATTTACTTTCTCCACACCAGGCATGATTTTATAGACCTCTGTCATATCCCCCCCTTAGTCCCCTCTTTTCCAAGGTGAAAAGTCCCAGTCTTATTAATCTCATATGGAAGCCATTCCATATCCCTAATCATTTTTGTTGCCCTTTTCTGAACCTTTTCCAATTCAATACATCTTTTTTGAGATGGGGTGACTATATTTGCATGCAGTATTCAAGCTATGGGTGTACCATAGGTTTATATAGAAGCAATATGATAGCTAATTAGTATTTCACTTCTAGCCCATCTAAATAAGCTTGTCCCTGTGCAGAAATATGCAAGAAGTTAGAAAAATACACCACACTCTTTTTAGGAATCTGTTATGGGTGTTTCTGTGTGTTCAGGGGTTTATTGCCATATGGTGGGGTTCACTTTGTCCCAGTGGCAATGCTCAACTAAATGAACAGCCTGTTCTGTTCAGGAAGTGTTATCAGCTCGAAACCAACAGAGTTCACCCTTTCTTTGGTCCTTCCTCATTTTGATTTAAAGAAGGGAATCACAATTACAATGCTTTTATTCCCAGCAGTTTTGTGGGAGCCAGTCAAATAGAAAGGGAAATACACAGCAGGTCTTTTTGTTTGCTAATTAGTTTTCTATTTGTATTCAGCAGCCCAAGCATAATATGTAAAAACAATGTGCTTTCAATTTAATTATTTTCCACTAATTGTTACTTTTCTGGTGCATATGAGTAACACTCTTTTTATTCTACATTTTGGATTGAAAAAGAAACAATTTCATTATAGTCTGTTTACCTCAAAAGATGTTGCCAGCCTCCTTTTAAAAAAAGTTTTATTAAAGAAACATGCTATGTCATATACACATCCCAGAGATGCTACAAATTTCCCACAGAAGGGAAGATGTCAGATAATCACATTGGTAAACTAAAGTAATAGGCACTTTTATAACAACTTTTATCCAAGGACCTCAAAATATTTCACTAACATTAATTCATGAGCATGGGAGGCAAGTTTGTAGAAATTTTGGTGGTGCCCAGAACCCCCGCTCCCAACTCCGTCCCCTCAAACTCCGCCTCCACCTGCCTAAGGCTCTGGGAAGGGTTTCAGGGGGAAGGTCTGGAGTGCAGGTCCTGGGCTGGGGATTAGGGTGCAGGAGGGGTGCAGGCTTTGGGAAGGAGTTTGGGTGCTGGGTGCAGGCTCCGGGCTGCCTCAGGGGGTGGGTGTGCAGGAGGGGGTGAGGAGTGCAGGCTTTGGGACAGAGTTTGGGTGCAGGCTCTGGGCTGGTGGTGGGGGTGTAAGAAGGGTGAGAGGTGCAGGCTCTGGGAGGGAGTTTGGGTGCAGGCTCGGCTGGGGGTGGGGGTGTAGGAAGGGGGAGGTGGTGCACGCTAGGGCAGAGGATCAGGCTGCAGGGGAATGAGGGTTGGGGCTGAGGATGAGGGGTTCATGATGCGGGGGGGCTCAGGGCTGGGGCAGAGGATTTGGGTGCAGGGGGATGAGGGCTCTGGCTGAGGCTGAGGATTCGAGTGCAGGGGGATGAGGGCTCTGGCTGGGGCTGAGGATTAGGGTGCAGGGGGATGAGGGCTCTGGCTGGGGATGAGGGGTTTGGGGCGTTGGAGAGGCTCAGGGCTAGGGCAGAAGAGCAGGGTAAGGGCAGCCTGCCTTGCCATTAGCGGGTGGCAGGCGCTAGGACCCTGGGGCAGCAGACAGCAGTTTTGCCTGGAGCCGTTCTCTGGCAGCACGAGCAGGCAGGGACGCGGTGGAGGGGGGACGCAGGGGGAGAGGTAGAAGGCGGAGGCCGGGACCCGCTCCAGGCAGGGACACAGCAGGGAGGGGCGGTGGGGGGAGACCTGCAGAGGCCAGGGCCAGGACCCGATCCAGGCAGGGCTGGGGGAGAGACCCAGCTCCAAATATTGCTGGAACAGGGCCCCCAGCCCTGAATATTCCTGGAGCCCAGGCACCTCGAGCCAATATAACCTGCCGCCTATGTTCATGAGGACTTGCCATATTATGAACAGTATCCACATCTTAAAATCCATGGAGTTTGATGCTGGGGGCCTTCCTTCCACAGTTTGAGAGTAATATTAACTAACAACATATCCTTTTCCATCAAGGGGGAATAAAATTTTAGCCTGCAAAAAGATGACATGACTATTCAGTCATGAGCCTGCTGAAACAGTGAATGGAGTATGCACACTGTACTATGTATCATAAATGGCATGCCCATCTGAGACACCATAAATCAGGGAATTTTATCCTTCCTTCTTTTCAGGATGGGCTTAACAATTGTTATAACAGGGGTCCCCAAAATGGCGCCCACAGGGGCATCTAAATGCGCCCACCTCCTGGCCGGCAGTGGAGCACCCGCCGAAATGCCGCTGAATTTCTGCGGCATTTTGGCAGTGACGCCTCTCGATGACACCGCTTGCTGCTGACAAGCGGCGTCATCAAGAGGTGTCGCCCCCAAATTTCTGCAGCATTTTGGTGGCAACGCCTCTTGATGATGCCGCTTCCCACCGACAACTGATGACATCGAGAGGCGTCGCCGCCGAAATGCCACAGAAATTCGGCTGCATTTCTGTGGGTGCTCCGCCACTGCCACGGTCCTTTGTCTGGCGCCCGCCAGACGAAAAGGTTGGGGACCACTGTGTTATAATATGTGGCCTTTTGCTTTCTCAGAGGAAAACTAATATGCCTTTATATGCTTCTCTTTCCTACCTTATCAGTATACAGAGGGGGAAACAGTTATATAGTGTTCAAAATACTGTATAGATAGTCACAAGGCAGAGAGTGGCAGCTGTCACTTTTCCCCATATATAGCTGTTTGGTCTGCTGTCACTCCTTGTACCGATCCCTTCTAATCCTGTTTTCTGTTATTCAGCCACCCCACCCCATGCCTTATGAGCCTCACAAATTAATTCCTTAGTCCTCGTAGACTCCTCAACAGTTCTTATAGCACTGCATTACTGTGTGGGTGTGAGACGGCCCAGACTTGGATATCTTCGCATTCCTTGGAGCTGATTGCCTGCAAATATAAATGAGTTTGTATTGGTCCCACTTCAATGACAGGCTGCATTTCTACCTTTGCCATTTTCTGTCTCTGGCAGCAATTGTATTCATCTTGCATAGAAGGGATGTTAATCCCAGATTTATATTTGGCCCAGTTCTTTCTTTTGAATTGAATATAAACCAGGTTGTTAAAATCTTATATTATCATTTTAGAAACATCTTGAAGCTCTTGGCCTGGGATCTCGCACATAACAGCTGTTGAAGCTACATGCATTCATTTCCATTTGCCAGGATTACTGTGCCTCCCTCTTCATTGATCTTTCTGCTGTCTCTTAAAAACATTTGCAGTTTATTCAAAATCTGGCTGCCTGCTTGCTTATCCAATCCAATAAAATTGACCTTATTATTTCTGTGTTAAGAGAGCTTCTTTAGTTTCTCATGAAAGAGCAGATCTGTTAAAGGGACATCATCAACTGTAAAGCCAGTTTTAAAAAATATCAGTTAAAAGCTATTTCAAAGGGCTTGTCTCAACGAACACTTGGCTTGCAGCAAGCTGTGGTGTAAATCTACTCCAGTAGTAGCCTGCCACACACTAAGTGGCTCTGTGCACGAAAAGTTTCTTAGTGCACTTTGATCTACCCTGCTTTGAAACAGGAGTAAATTAAAGCAACTAAGGAACTTTTAGCACACGGCAGCAGGGTCCACACAGACACTTAGCACACAGCTTGCTTTTACATGATAGATTTACACCCCAGTTTGCAATGAACTAAGCATTCATGTAGACAAACACATATACATCAGCTGCCATTTATTTTGTGGTTTTACAATCATATTTTCAGCATTGCCAACCCCACCCATACAAATAACATGACTCAGACCCCCTCACAAAAGTATGAGCTTTAAAAAAATGAATTGGGGGGGCTGTCTTTTGGTTTTTGAGACTTTGGGGTACACTAGGCTGACTAGACAGCAAGTGTGAAAAATCAGGACAGGGGGTGGGGGATAATAGGAGCCTATATAAGAAAAAGCTTCCGATATCGGGACTGTGCCTATAAAATCAGAACATCTGGTCACCCTAGGGTACACTATGGTCATATTCTTCAGATTTTCTCCACAACAATGAGGGCTAGAAACTTAATTTTTGGTTTTTAATGAAGACTTAGATTCTCACATATTCACTTAATTCCAGGAGTGGAGGTTCAAGAGAAACACTAATTATTGTGAGACCCATGATAAAATCACAAGAATTGGCAACACTGCGTTTTCCTATTATTTCAAATGTTTTCATTTCTTGTTCTTGTGTAAAGACCCATTAAAAACCAGAAGGGAAGCTCACAGTACAAGGGAAACAGCGGAAACTGGCTGTACACAAAGATCTGACATGCACTAAGTAAACAAACTGATTAAAAAAAAAGGGTAAATAATTGTTTCCTCTTAGCTACAGTAATCTTAGATGTTCTTTGTAATTACAGGAGGTAGAACATTTTAACAACCAACTGTGATTTTTTTTTTACAAGTTGTCAGTTATCCATTAAAAGATCTGTCTGACTATACTTCGATTTTTCCCCCTTTGTCTGTGACTTTGTGTGTGCCTGCACATACATTGGTCTGTATGCCTTTTGTCTTCATGAGACCACAAATTGTATGGATTTAGTTCAGAGTAGAGGTTGGCCATTCAGTGTGATGCGTAGAACAGGAGAGTGAGGTTTAGGGTTCAGAGGGAACGTAGTATGATGTGTCACCGGTGCTCCGGCGTTCAAGCTGGAGTGAGGCCACTAACCAACAAACTTCAGAGCTTAGAATGTAACACTGGTCTCTCAGTATGACAGTAAAAATCTTTCTTACAACTCTGTCACCCTGCCACATCTCTTGTTGCCAGTGAAACAGACTTGATCCAAACCTCAGGTCAGGCCAATGCCTCCACCCACACCTTGGGGAAATGTACACTCTGTGTCTAGGGTCATTTTTTATCAGAGATCTTTACTTCTTTCCATGCTGTGGAATTCTTTGGGTCAGAGTCACTGAAGATGAGGCAGGGAATGGGGTATACTATAACTTCCTGTGCTTGCATGAGCCTCAGCATCCCAAGGCTGAGTAATCCTGTATAATGTTACCAGCCCTACCTTCCCTCAGAGTGATCTTCCAGCAGAAGCTTTAGTTTATTGCTGAGGTTCTCAGAAGTAGCTTTGTTGAATCAGCACATTCTCTGCCTAGCTTCTGCACCTCACATTTTGGCTGCCTTCGGTCCTATAAGCACATGCCCTCACTTCTACGGTGACACCTCATGCCTGGATGCAACGTTGTGGGGGGTCTTCATCTCTGGTGCCTTCCATTGGGCTCTACCTCAAATCTACATCTTCTCTTGACTCCCCCTCTGAGTGTTCTGTGACTTAGCCCTCTGACCAGGTCATGTAAAAGCCTCAACCCTTCTAAGGTAGGGCAAACAAGTCCAAATAACAGTTTAACAAATCCTCAAACTAGTAGTCCTTCCATCCCTCTCAAGCTTCAATGTCATTTCCTGATTGGTTCTACCTCAGGGCTTCCTCTACAGGAGCCTAACCTGGTCCTGTATGTTCTTCCTCCATTGTTACCTGTCTAGTTAATCCCTATCCAAGGGCGTCTCTCTGCCACCAAAACTTTTCTTGTCTGTATCCAACTGACCTCCCTGAATCTACTTATAAGGCATAGATCCACCTCCTCTTGCCTGGAGGCAATTAGTTAATTACCTCCCAGGTGCAGCACATGACTGGCTGGGGTTCTTTCCCTTGCCTTGTAGGGGATGGGCATTAAGCCATCTCACAGGACCCCTGTTTGGTGGAGTGGAGGCTGCCACCACTTTTTGCTGCTGCTTCTATTCTTTGAAGGACTTTCTACCATTAGGGCCCTGTGCCTGGGTTTCAGACAGAAGTGGCCTGCATAAGCCTGGCTTAAATTAGGCATTTAGAAAGGATGGATGGGTCTAGAACAAGAGTAGTCACTTATTTTTAGTCCAGGTCCAATTTCTTGGTCAAGGTATAGTGAAAGTTCAGACTGCAGAGAAAATAATAATACAAATATAAAGATAATAATAAGTAAATAAAAAGATTTTGGAGTCCATTCAAAAGCATCTGGCAGTCTGGATTTGGCTCACAGTCCCCCTGTCAATTACGCCTGATTTAGTGATTAGGGAACTAGCCTGGTATGTGGGAGACCAGGGCTAAACTCTACGCTCCACCACAGACTACTTGTGTGATTTGGGGCAAGTGACTTAGTCTTTCTGTGACTCAGTTCCCCATCTGGGATAATAGCACTTCTCTACCTCATCGGAATGTTGTGAGCATAAATATGCTAAAGATTAGGTTCTCAGATACTACAGTAGTGGGGGCCATATAAGAACTTAAGATAGATACCAAAGATTTACCTTCTTATGTCTGGGTTTGTTTGGTTTTTTTACATGTTTTTCACAGGCTCTCCTATTACTGCAGGGAGAGAAAGCAAACACATTGTGTATTCCAAAGAAATGCAATTAAACTAAGCATCTTCCTCTCATGTCAGAATGTGTCATTTCTTTTTGAAAGGGAGAAATACATTTAATAAGCAATTTTTTTTAAAATGACAATTACTACCCTGCCCTTCCTCTGAGGGAAATAAACACAGCTGCCAAATGCTGCTATAGTTGTAGTGTAGTAAAACTAAAGATAGCTATAATCAAATAATAGTGGGTTGATTATGAGAAAAAATAAGCTCCACTGTTATTTTCTATGTCACAGTGAACCTGTGCAGATTTACAGTATCGCCTGCTGAACCAAATAGATGAGCCTAATTCTTCTTTGGCCTAAGTCGATTCAGGTCAATGGAGGTACACCAGGAATTAATTTGGCCCATGACAGGTAAAACAAAAGCTGGGGAATCTTTCTGATTTTTAGCCTTCACCCTTTCTCCAGTAAACAATCTGTCCTTGCTGTTTTATTAAGATTCTAACATATTTTTGTGGCCTGCCAAAATCCAGCATCAACATATTCAAAAAGAAAACATGCATCAGACCACAAAAAATACAAGCATAATTTTTTGTGGCAAAATTCCAGGACATATATTTTAAACCACATGTTAAAAAAGAACCATATACACAAATAAATCTTTAATATGAGGTGATCATGTTTAACTGACTCCCCCACCTTACCCCCTGTGCCTACCTGCTGGTGCCGCTTATGAGCAGTAGAATTCTATGGGGCTTGTTTTCCAGGAGCCCAGTGCCAAGGAATCTTCTCTCTCTGACCCTTGAAACAGTAGGGAAGGAAGAATAGCGTGAAACAGGTTTCTGTTCCTTCTTCAGTAGAGAAGTGAGAAGTAGGGAAGCAAGTTGAAGGAGGCATGGGTGCTAGAACGAGGTGAGCGGGGGGGGGGAGTGATTGAAGTGGTTTCTATTATATACAGGGTTTACAGTTTGCTTCAATGGCTTTCAGCGCCCCCACTATAAAAATTGTTCTAGCACCCCTGGAAGGAGGCAAGGAGGGAAAGGTACCAGCTGCTGGAGTCAAGGGAGAAAGATAAGATAAAAGGGAGTTGAGAGGGCTCTAGCAGCAAGCAGGCCTCCCCTCCTATTTACCCCGACGTAAAGTAATGCTATGGAAGTCAATGGATTCATACTAGTCCAAAACAGTGTGAGGAGAATCAGGCCCTCTTAATATAAAGTATAGTCTTCTCAAATAATAAACACTGAACATTGTTTGCAGATAAATGGCCACATTCCTGTTTGTTTTTCTTAAAAGGAGGTTAAAAACCTATATGTTGTGTTGGGTCATCTAAAAACCCAAGAGGAAAATAAATGTGGACACAGCTCAGGACACCCGTGGATGCTAATGCAGGACTGGCAAGTACAGAAATTTCAGGGCGGCTGGGTGAAAAACTACAGTAAACTCTGCAGGCCAATAAAAATGCCTCTAATTATTTTCTTGGGAGGGATAGCTCAGTGGTTTTAGTATTGGCCTGCTGAAACTCAGGGTTGTAAGTTCAGTCCTTGAGGAGACCACTTAGGGATCTGGAGCAAAAATCTGTCTGGGGATTGGCTCTGTTTTGAGCAAACGGTTGGACTAGATGACTTCCTGAGATCCCTTCTAACCCAGATATTCTATAATTTCTTGAAAACATGAATCAGATTTTTCTAGTCACTGCCTTTTATTAGCAGTCAAAGGCAGCTTTTGGCAGGGCTCTCTGGGGAGATGGGGGAAAAGGAAGCAAATTAGTGAACATAAACGCAATGTCAAAATAACTGTTGAAGGTATTTGATCCTTTAATGAAAGCTGTTTGTCCTGGTACAGTTGCAGCAAACAAGCCAGAAAAAAATCCATATATATTGTATATGATTTAGTACAAAAATTACAATGGATTCCAACCAGTACAGCATATATATCATTATCTAAGTATTGTTATAGACTGAGACACATATATGTGGCAACACTTTTCAGACTTGGGTACCTTAAGGTAGGCTTCTAAAACTGTAATTAGGTGCAGAAGCGCTTAAGTTTCAGAAGTTCTGAGCCCCTCCACAATTCCCAGCAAAGTCAATGGACACTTGAAGGGCTCAACATGTTTGAAAATATATTATTAAAAATATTCTTTCATTAGGAGTGTAAATATGGACAAATATAGAAGCCTATATATCTATAGAATCATAGAAATGTAGCGCTAGAAGGGATCTTGAGAAGTCATCATGTCCAGCCCCCTCTACTGAGGCAAGACCAAGTAAACTAAACCATACCTGACACATCTTTGTCCAGACTGTTCTTTAAAACTTCCAATGATGGGGATTTCACAACATCCCTTAGAAGCCTATTCCAGAGCTTAACTACCCTTATAGCCAGAAAGCTTTTCCTAATATCTAACTTAAATCTCCTTTGCCTCAGATTAAGCTCATTACTCTTTGGCCTTCCTTCAGTGGACACGGAGAACAATTGATCACAGCCTCTATAACAGCCCTTAAAATATTTAAAAACTGTTATCAGGGCCCCCCCTCACCAGCCTCTTGTCTCAAGACTTAACATGCCAGTTTTATTAACCTTGCATCGCAGGCCATGTTTTATAATTTTTGTTGCTCTCCTCTGACTTTGCAGTTTGTCCACATCTTTCTTAAAGTCTGCAACCCAGAACTGGACACAGTACTCTAGGTGAGGCCTCACCAGTGCCGATACATAGGAAGTAAGTATCCCATCCTATTACATACAACATTCCTGTTAACACTTTCCAGAATGATATTAGCCTTTTTCACAATTACATTACATTGTTCACTCATATTCAGTTTGTGACCCAGTATAATCCCCAGATCCTTTTCAACAGTACTATCAACTAGCCAGTTATTCTCCATTCCGTGGCTGTGCCTTTGATTTTTCCTTCCAAAGTGTGGTACTTTGCACTTGTCTTTATTGAATCTCATCTTGTTGATTTCAGATCAACTCTCCAATTCATCAAGGTCATTTTGAATTCTAATCCTGTCCTCCAAAGTCTTGCAACCCCCACCCCCACCCCCACCATTTTGGTTTATCTGCAAATTTTATAAGAGTACTCTCCACTCCATTATCCAGGTCAATAATGAAAATACTGAATAATACAGGACCAAGGACTGACCCCGTGAGTTCCCATTAGATTTGGCCTCCCAGTTTGACAGTGAACCATTGATCACTATTCTTTGAATAAAGCCTTTCAATCAGTTATCCACCCACCTTATAGTAATTTCATCTCAGCCAGTAGTTCTCAAACTGTGGGTTGGGTCCCTGTTTTAATGAGGTCACTGGGTCTGGCATTAGTCTGCCTGGGGCAAAAGCTGAAGGCTGGGCCCCACTGCCTGGGGCTGAACCCCAAGCCCCACCATCTGGGGCACAGGCTTCAGCTTCAACCCTGGGCGGCAGGGCTCAGGTTACAGGCCTCACACTCAGGGATGAAGCCCTTCAGCTTTGGCTTTGGCCCACTCCCCACCCAGGGCTCGGGCGGCCTCAGGCTTCAGTCCCCCCTCCTGGGGTCGTGTAGTAATTTTTTTTGTCAGAAGGAGGTCACAGTGCAATGAAGTTTGAGAACCCCTGATCTAGACTAGTTTGATCCCTAGTTTGCTTATGAGAATATGATGTGGGTGTGACTTTGCACTCTATAGGATTTTATAATATATGCTAATGAGTAAATATAATGAAACTGGAATATGCTTCATGCAAAAGGTATCATTACAAAGCTTATAATCTACTGAGTGTGGTCATCCTATTTGTATAAATGTATCACTTTTGTATCTGAAACTAGAGATATGAAATATAACTCTGAGGGCCTATTGTAATTATGCAAAGTGTGGGCCATTAATGGTGGTTTGGAATCTTAATGGCTCCCATCAACCAGAACAATTGACTGTGACAAGCTGTCCTTTGTGTCAGGCTGGGAGGAATGAAGGCTTGAAGTCTTAGAGTGACATGTGATCATGTCACCTGAACTGGAATCCATTTTTAACCTAGTGTCTTTCCATTGAGAAGGAGGGGGTGGGAAGCCGGAGAAGGACAAAGGATTCCCGCCTTATGCAAAAGATATATAAATGGGTGGAACAGAACAAAGAGAGCAGTCATCATGAGGAATCCCCTAGCTACCACCTGAGCTGGAACAAGAGCTGTACTAGGGGAAAGAATTGTGCCCAGGCCTGGAAGGTGTCCAGTCTGAAGAAAAAACTTACTGAAGCATCTCTAAGGGTGAGATTATCTATATTCAGCTTGATTAGACATAGATTTGCATGTTTTATTTTATTTTGCTTGGTGACTTACTTTGTTCTGCCTGTTACTACTTGGAACCACTTAAATCCTACTTTCTGTATTTAATAAAATCACTTTTTACTTATTAATTAACTCAGTGTATGTATTAATACCTGGGTGGGCAAACAGCTGTGCATATCTCTCTATCAGTGTTATAGAGGGAGAACAATTTATAAGTTTACCCTGCATAAAAAACAGATTTATTTGGGTTTAGACCCCACTGGGAGTTGGGCATCTAAGTGTTAAAAATAAGATCATGTCTTTAACTGCTTTCAGGTAAGCCTACAGCTGTTAGGGGACATGATTCAGACCTGGGTCTGGGTTTGCAGCAGGCTAGCGGGTCTGGTTCAAATCAGGCAGGGCACTGAAGTCCTAAGCTGACAGGGCAGGAAAGCAGGGGCAGAAGTAGTCTTGGCACATCAGTTGTCAGCTTCCAAGAGGGGTTCTGTGATTCAATCTGTCACAGTGGGACTGTGCCAAAAGCCTTACTAAAAACAAGATACATCATGTCTACTGCTTCCTCCCATCCACTAGGCCAGTTACCATGTCAAAGAAGGAAATGTAGTTGGTTTGGCATGATTTGTTTTTGACAAATTCATGCTGGCTATTCCTTATAACCTTATTATCCTCTAGGTGCTTACAAATTGATTGAATCATATGTGTCTGGAGATCACATATGTGTGTCTGCTTGTTTGTTTCTTTCTTCTGTTTAATGTCCCAATCATAACATTGTATTAACATAGCTTAGTTGCATGATATATTGTAGCCCAATGCTGTCAGCAATATATACTGCATACAGCCAGCAGAACAATCGTCAATCAAGTTTATATAATATAGTAATGTACAATATAATAAAAAATAAATTTTGAAACAAAGTCATTTCAAAATAAGAGCAAAACTTTCTCTTCTGATATGATCAAAATGCTTCATTTCAATGTTTCCCCCCTAAATATTGTGGAAACCAACATATTCTTGTGGAAAATTTCTATTTTGATAAAATGGCATTTTCCAGTGGATAAACTTTCTACTCGGAATTTTTTAACCAGATCTAATGAGTGTGTGTACCACATTAAGTTAAAATACATATATTAAAAGAAGAACTGTATACAAAGTGAAATACTCCAAAGTCAAGAAAATGTAATTAAAAAAATCATGAATTAGCAAAGTTAAGGTAGGACACAACACTAACCCTGCCCTCATTACATGTGATTTAGTGCTTTATTACATATGTATCTACTGTTTTCCTAATGATAATACAATATAATACATTTTTGAAATATAATTATTTATATGCATTTGTGACATATTTTAGTAATGAGTACAATCATGCCTTTCGGAAACAGTCAAGGGCCTGGTCAAAACTAGGAATCAGAATGTGATTCTGAGAGGTATTTAGTGGTGTAGATGGAAAAGGATGACTCTCTGCCACCAAGACCCCTTTTGGGGCAGTAGCCATTCTTTCTAATCAAATGTGACCTTGCTATCCTTAAATCTTGGATGTCCTTCACTGGTCTTCTCTTACCGACCCTTAAAAGATATGAACTCCACAGTTCCTATCAGTGAGTCACATCTCCATCATTCCTTCATTTGTTGATTTTGCTTCCCCACAATCCTTGCAAGTCTATTCTTTCCTTAGCTCTTGATCAACTTGCACTCTTTTGATCTCCAAATCCTCCTTCCACTCCAGTGTGAGTGAGACTGGCTCCATTAATTCAAGTCTACTTGTTGACACTTGCACTGGGACCTGTGGAAACCCCAGTTCTCTGTATACCAGTGGCCAATTTGTGGTGCAAAAAAAATCTTGTTTCTTTCATCAGTCATTGGAGAGGTGACCAATGGCTGGTTTTTGGCTGTTGAAACAGGGACAAAAAATTAGTTAAGACGAATCACCAAAAAAAAAAAAAAAAAAAATCAAAAACCTTACGAAAGATAACAGCGGGAGTTTGTTTTCCATTGTTCTTTACCAAATATCACAGTAGCAGCTAGCTATTTAAAGACTATTCCCAACAGGCAGTTGAAATTACAGTGCAAGAAAATGAAAAAGTCAATAATAATGTCTACAATGAAAAACACCACACAGAGCTTTTGGCTTCTCAGTGCAATGAAGAGGCTGAAAAATATGTGACTTTCCTTTTTGAAGAAAGCCTTCAAAATGTGAAGTGAGTATAACTCATGCAGATATATACATGCCTGCGTTTGCAGAAACCCTGAAACAATAATGCTGAGCAGTGTGAACTTCCCAATGGGAGCTAATTCAGGTGCTAATGATACTTTAAATATCAACATTTTGTGAACTATTTCACTAGACATCAAACCACATAAGAAAGGATGAGAAGTATCATATTATAAAGACCTACATTAGCACATGTTTCAGAAGGGGAAGCTCAGCTTTCAAATACACCTCTACCTCGATATAACGCGACCCAATACAGCACAAATTAGGATATAATGCGGTAAAGCAGTGCTTCGTGGGCAGTGGTGGCTTAATAATTTTGTTGCCCCTAGGCCCTGAAATAATTGTCGCCTCTCCTGACCCTGGCCCCGCCCCCCCATCCCGCCCCAACTCCACCCCCACCCTGCCCCTATTGGATCCCTTCCCCAAATCCCAGCTCTGGCCCCACCTCTTCCCCCAGTATGCTGCATTTCCCCTGCTCCCCCTTCCCCATGAAACAGCTGTTTCGCAGCGCAAGCTCTGGGAGGGAGGGGAGAGAAACAGGATGCGGCGGCATGCTTGCAGAGGTGGTGAGCTGGAGCAGGAGAGCTTCTTTGTGGGTGCTCAAATTTGCCGCCCCTTCAAATTTGCCACTCTAGGCTTAGGCAATAATACGCCACTGTCCGTGGGGGCGGGGCTATGCACTCCAGAGGCTCAAGCCAAGTTAGATATAACGCGGTTTCATCTACAACACAGTAAGATTTTTTAGCTCCCGAGGACAGTGTTATATCGGGGTAGAGATGTATCTGGGAAACATAGCTTTATAGTAAACAGTCTGTAACCAACATCTATGATCTACTACTATTATGAACTACCATGCCCCTGGGTGAAGTGTCTGCCTAATCCCAGACAGTAGTTGGCTCATGCCTGGAATTAAAAGGGTTGCTAGTACTTATAAAGCTAATTAGAAAATGTATTTTGAGCTCCAAAAAATATTCAATGAAAACTAAGACATTTCTGTATTCATTGAAATTTGTCTTCAGTGGTTTGCAGGTTTTTATTAAAAAACTGGAAACCCAAAAACCAGACACTGACAATCAAAAAATATGTGCATGTTTTGTGTTTTCAAGCTCTCTCACTTCTCCTATGAGGCCTCGCCCCCGGGTTGCCCTCACCAGCCTGCACAGGAAGGTGCTACTGAGTTTGCAAAGAAAGGAGCGAGGACAAAGAAGAGCCACAGGTGCTAGGACAGGTGAATCAGCCAACATCTCTGGAATTTCCAGTATCTTAAGCACTTAGGCACAGCAGTTTATTGAGGATTCTTTTGTCACATCATTCATGAAAGATACTAGAGAGGCAGCAGAGGGAGGATGGGGGGGAAATACAAATAAATCAATAAAAGTTCCTCTGTTGCCCTAGGCCAGTTTGAATTTCTTCTTCATGTCAGTTTGTCCCAGTGTTTCATTTGTTCCATGTTCTAGCTGAACCGTGACTGAACAAAATAACTAATAATAAACCTATTAAAGAGCAAAGGGTTTTGTTTCCTTAATTTCATGGGAACCATTCAGTTTCCAGTTCCCAAAACAGAACAAAAGAGCAGAGTTGCCGCTGTTTTCTTGGTGCTCTTATCTGGATATAAGTCCTGTGGAAGTGGATGGGAGGAACCCAGGTTAGCTGTTGCCATTACAGATCTTATTTTCTGACTTTATGTATAGTTTCAGAGACTTGCCAACATCATAGTAGCCATCAGAGAGGACCTATTTTACTTTTTAAAGATCTGTCCTTTTTGTAAACCAGTAATAGCAGTGAAGCCTTGTTCCCCTCGTTGTTTAATATTGTCATGTCTGAAGATCATCACAACATAATGCACTTCACTCCTTACCTCTCTTCATGCCAGACCCTGAAAAGAAACAGAAAAATGTCAATTTTTTGCTGTTGTAATTTAAATAGTAAGTGTACTCAGCAGTGAGTGTGGGTGTTGGTCCCCTTCTGATGGCTAGGCCGTGTAAGAGAACAGTCTTCTACAGCTGCCAGATAAAGGAGGTACTCTAGTGGTAGAAACAATAAAGGGTCATTCTTTTAACTTTTTAGATCCCTGGTTCATAACCCCTCTAATGGTCCAGGCAGTATTCTCCCATCAGTATTACCTGAATTTAATTTGAAGGGATCATGTGCAGTATTACTCTTAACAATATAATCAAAGCACTGTGTTCTTTATATCCTGCACTGATTATAAAACTTGGGAGAGATTTTTTTTTAATTTAGGAATTTTGACATAAGTCAAGAAGGCAGTGACTGCTTTATTAAGAAGCTGAACAGATAAAATAAATGGATTTTATTTTAAAGACTAATCTAGGTCAGAAGGAAGCAGAAATCAGGAACAATTCTATCTAATTTACAGCTATGGTAGCCCTTGTAGCCCTGACATTAAAGTCCCAGATGACCTTTAAAGCTAACATGTTGAAATAAAATCACAAAATCCAAAGGTTAGCCAGGTCATCCTTAGGGTTTATTGCTATATGAACCCTTCGAGACATTAAAGTAATTGTTCATTGAATTACAAGACTATTGTGCAAGGTTTGTTGGGTTTGAGAATGGCTGATTCTTGAACTGAGTCACTAACAACTATAACGTGCCAGCTTACTTCCACATAGCAATATCACTGCTCTACACACACACACACACACACACACACCCTGAGTTCCAAGAGTAAGTTGACTGAAGTCAGTGGAGTTTCACCAGCATAAAACCAATGGCAGTAACAGATCACAGACTCTAGTTAAACTGATCAGACTGTTAATGGAATGAACCATTTTTTCCTTATGCATACAATGCGCTGCTTAAGCCCTGTATTAGGCCTTTAAGCGATATGTGGGTCCTTCCACAGACTTATTACTATAAGGATGAAATTCACCCCTATGCAGAGAACTCACCAAGGCCTATGCACAACTCAAACCCACTGAGACCAATGGGAATTGAAGGGCCCATTTAAGTCATTGGAAGTTTGGCCATTCACTTCAATGGGGCAAGGATTTCATCCTTAATAATTTGCAGGATCAGACCCTCTCTGATATACAGACCCACAAAGTAAGCAGGCATTTTGATGCAAAAACAAATAAATGAAGAAGGTAGAGGGCCAGATACTAAGTTGGTGTAAATCACTTTTTGGGCCATTGATACTCATGGAGATAGTCTGATTTACACCAGCTGAGGATATGGCCCCTAACTCTCAGCAGCCTGATCCTGAAACCCTTACTCAAATAAACACTTCTCACCAGGGCAAACAGTCCCATTGACATCAGTGGTAATATTCCCGAGACAATGGATTGTAGCCTTTATTGGCTCACTGACTGCTGTGCATTCTACAGTTAATTTACAGCCTATTCCAGGTGTTGTAAAACAGACTTTGATTATAGACAAACTCAGCACTAAGCCCCAGAATGGCTGTGTAACAGGTTGGGACTCACAACCCAGGGCGCCTCCTGCTGGTGACTCTGGGAATTAGCTCAATTCCAGTGAAGCACCCCCTCCTGGTGGTGTCCTGTCCATTGTTCTGCCCTCTGCTGCTGTCGCTGGAACCACATTGCTCCCTGCTCGGCAGCATCCTCTTCAAGGCCACTGCCCTCCAGCAGTGTCCCTTAGTCCATCTGCACCCCCATCCAGGGATCGATGATCAGCAGTCCAACATTCCAGCCACCATATGCAACCACACACCCCAAAGTCTAATCCCTCTTGTCAGGGATCAGGCATAGTCTATAATGGCCACTCCCTATGGCTAATGGCTGGGTGTACTGCAAGGAGGAAGGGGGTGACCCAGGCCCACCCTCTACTTTGGGTCCCAGCCCAGGGACCCTCTGGCATCAGCCTCACTGTCCTCTTTCTTTCTCCTCCTCTGTCTGTTCCCCTGGGCCGCTTCCCCTATGGCCCTTTGCACCCGCTAGGCCCTTCCCTTCAGGGCCTGCAGCCTGGCGGCTATGGGCTAGAGCCTTCTAGCCTCCCTGAGCCTGCCCAGCATTGTGCTGTCCACAGTGCTAGTCTCCCCCTTGGAGACTGACCTTCCCCTGTCAAAGGCCTGGGAGAGACTGACTGCTCCTGTTCTGGGCAGCCTTTATATATGGGTAAGCCTGGCCCTGATTGGTTCCCTCCAATCTGGGCCCTGACTGGCTCCCTATAAGCCCTTTTCTGATTGGTTCCTGGGCTGCGCAGGCTCCCTGGCCTGCCACAGCCCATCCTCCCAGGGAGTGGGGCATTTCACCCTACTACAGGCTGCCACACAAAAACTAGGATATCTGATCCTCCAATGTCGAGTGAATCCATTGAGAAAAATGGATGAAGCCAAAATAGAGGCATGGAAAGGCCTAGGGGAAGGACCCACTGTAATAGGGCCTCAATATTTAGGCAGTTCAAAAATGAAGACATTTATACCAGATTGTATTCCTACATCTTGAAGTTTCTAGCACTCTGTCATTTTTGTTAAACCTTAAAAGCAAGAGCTCGTGTATTTTATGAAATTTCTTGCTAGACATAGTGGCTATGCTTATAACATTTTTATTAAGTTTGATGGACTAAGTGAATTGCATAAACTCATTTAAATTCTGACTGGACATTTTCAGCAGTAAGAGTGATTAACCATTGGAACAATTTACCAAGGGTTGTGGTGCATTCTTCATCACTAGCAATTTTTTAAATCAGGATTGGATGTTTTTCTAAAAGATATGCTCTAGTTCAAATAAGATTTTTTTCAAGGACATTAATAATAACTTCAGTTTTCCCCAGTTAGTTTTGGTACCAGAAATCAAACCAAAATCAAAAGGTAGTGAATGGCATTAAAAACTCATCATTTATCACTCTACACTGAATGCAGTACGTCCATATATCATTCTAGCATAGAAAAAGGCTGTGATTACAGCATGTACCTGTAGTGAGTGGATCAGTTTTTAATGGTCCCCATCATACAAACTCCAGGATTGCCAGTCTATATAAGTGATCAATATATTGGCATCACTTCAGTTTCAAATCATTTATATTTTCTCTTTAATCCAGAAAGATTAAATGTTCAGATATTCATAAGCAAGGCCAAAAAGAAGGATGGAGAAGAGTGGGAAATATTTGTGTGTGTCCTTAGGTAAATTAGGATGGGGCACTGCGAAGTATTCATTAGGATTCAGTATGATGGATGAAAACATTGGGCAGACTATAAGGAAGAAAGTGGAGCTATGCCCATTCACACCAAGTGAGGATCTGGCCCATTGACTTTACACTAAAATGAAATTCTGCAAGAGAATAACTGATGTAGTCACAATACTTTTTGGCATACAGGGATATAGCAGAAGTAGGGTCATCACCTACCATCACCTTCCAGTAAAATGTATAAAACTCTTCTGAAGTCATCAGCCACGTGTATGATTGGTGCAAATTAACTTGGTATAATTTTATGTGGTTTTATTCACTTTCATTGACACTGACTGACATGTAATGGGGAAAGAAGGAGTCTATCCAATTTTTAATTCAGCTACGCCTCCCCAATGTTGTTTTATTGGCAAATAATAGACTCATAGACTTTAAGGTCAGAAGGGATCATTATGATCATGTAGTCTGACCTCCTGCACAATGCAGGCCAAAGAATTTCACCCACCCACTCCTGTATCCTAACCTATGTCTGAGTATGTCCTCAAATCGTGGTTTAAAGACCTCAAGGTGCAGAGAATCGTCCAGCAAGTGACCCGTGCCCCACGCTGCAGAGGAAGGCAAAAAACCTCCAGGGCCTCTGCCAATCTGCCCTGGAGGAAAATTCCTTCCCAACCCCCAAATATGGTGATCAGCTAAACCCTGAGCATGTGGGCAAGACTCACCAGCCAGCATCCAGGAAAGAATTCTCTGTAGTAACTCAGATCCCACCTCATCTAACATCTCATCACAGGCCATTGGGCATATTTACCACTAATAATTAAAGATCAATTAATTGCCAAAATTAGGCTATCCCATCATACCATCCCCTCCATAAACTTATCAAGCTTAGTCTTGAAGCCAGATATGTCTTTTGCCCCCACTACTCCCCTTGCAAGGCTGTTCCAGAACTTCACTCCTCCAGTTGTTAGAAACCTTCATCTAATTTCAAGTTTAAATTTCCTAATGTCCAGTTTATATTCATTTGTTCTTGTGTCCACCTGGATACTGAGCTTAAAAAATTCCTTTCCCTCCTTGATATTTATCCCTCTGATATATTTGTAAAGAGCAATCATATCCCCCCTCAGCCTTCTTTTGGTTAGGCTAAACAAGCCAAGTTCTTTCAGTCTCCTTTCATAAGACAGGTTTTCCATTCCTCGGATCATCCTAGTAGCCCTTCTCTGTACCTGTTCCAGTTTGAATTCATCCTTCTTAAACATGGGAGACCAGAACTGCACACATTATTCCAGGTGAGGTCTCACCAGTGCCTTGTATAATGATACTAACACCTCCTTATCTTTACTGGAAATACCTCACCTGATGCATCCCAAGACTGCATTAACTTTTTTTAAAGGCTATATCACATTGATGGATCATAGTCATCCTGTGATCAACCAATACTCCAAGGTCCTTCTCCTCCTCTGTTACTTCCAACTGATGTGTCCAAAATTAATAACAAAAATTCCTGTTATTAATCCCTAAATGCAGGACCTTACACTTTTCACTATTAAATTTCATCCTATTACTCCAGTTTACAAGGTCGTCCAGATCTTCCTGTATGATATCCCAGTCCTTCTCTGTATCAGCCATACCTCCCAGCTTTGTGTCATCCACAAACTTTATTAGCACATTCCCACTTTTTGTGCCAAGGTCAGGCAAGGTTATTCATATTTACCAAATAACCCAAATCAGTGTGCTCCTGATTACAGAAAATTTTGCTTACTTATACATAAGGTCAAATTAAATATATAAGGAAATTCATTCACATGACACTTCTTGCCAATTTGAGACCTAGCTTGTCCCCTCCCATTCATAATAAAAAGGTAATGCTAATGGAAAGGAAGTATTATACAGCAAAGAGTAAAGAGCCAGAAACCGAGTTTATTTTCATAGATTCATAGAGTTTAAGGCCAAAAGGACCATTAAATCTTATAGTCTGATCTGTATAGCACTGGAAGAATTTTGAAGAAATCCTGCAAGGAGAATTCTACAGATATTACTGTATTCCTGTCACTCCTCTGCAGGTTTTCCTGGAGGATGGCAAAATCCAGCCTTATTTTAATAAAAGCATGCAGGATGCAATAAAGCATCTCTATATCAGATGAGTGAATAAGCTTTCAATACAGATTAAATTTGTTTTTGTTAAAATATATGTCAATGGTTTTCAACCTGTGGCCTGCAGACCCCTGGGAGTCCACAGACTATATCTAAGGTGTCTGTGAAAGATGATTATGAAAATAAAGTTTAAATCCCAGAAAAGATATTCCATTTTTCTGATCAAAGTATGTAAATACCCCCGTCTACAGGTCAAAACCCAGAAGTGTTGTCATTACCATAGAAGCACACAGTTCAGTGCCCTTTCTCATGCTGCATCGAATGCCATGCCAAATGTAGTATTTATACTTGAATCCTGTTCAGTCAGTTGTCAGTCTAAGACTTCTATGGTAGGGGTCTACGGACCACAGGTTGAATTTTCAAAGTGGTCTGTACCTCCATTCCAAATTTTTTAGGGGCACACAAATGAAAAAAAAGGTTGAAAACCACCGTGTTATGTAAAGTTCACAAAGGATATATCCATCTATTGTCTTCCATTTCAACAATCAGCTAACGTGACTAGTGTTGTCTACAACAATTGACAAACTGGCACATGAAAACCTGATAAATCATGACTGCTCTTTGTTATAATCCTGACAAGTTTTGAATGAGCAATGAAGAGCAGCAGTAGTACAGTATGCATCAGCTGCAGACAAAGGGCAAACTGAGGGATTGGACCCTTTGCCTGGGTCTGTCACAGTTTAAATTAGTAGGGTGTTGAGGATGCTCAGCCCTTTGCAGGATTGGGCCAACAGAGTCGTATTTCCATGTTTATTTAATTTTCCTTCTTTTCCATCAGTAAGTGGGTTTTCTGTGGACAACTGTGATTAACATTGCTCCCCAATCAGGTGAGCAGACTGAATAATTCATTCCCTTTTGTATTCTTAACCTCACAGCCTATAAATGGCAACAAGAGAGAGAAACAAAATCTGAATGAGCCCAAGGCCTGATGCCAGACAATAGCATTGACAGATTGCTCCTCACAGTCAGTTCATCATTACACTGATGAAAGAAAAAATAAGCTGATTGCTTCCAGTATAGAAAGTAACATTCAGTACCCCTCAAACACACACCAAGAAATCTCTACAGCCCAGGAGTGGTTCAACATATTATTTTCATACATTTTTATTTAGTATGGCAGTAGATCAATTAGTTCAGAACAGGCAGCTAACAGTCTAAATTGAGGTCAGGGTATAACCTGCTAATTGTAAGGCCAAATGGTCTCAGAGTTCTCAGATTAAAAAAATCGCAGAGTTGGCTGGAGATGTCAAACTTGCACAAAAGGTTCCTAAAAAGGAAAGAATTCAAAGATCTAGCTCTTTGAGCCAGTGACTGCCTTTTTGTTTGGTGTTTGTACAGCACCAACACAATAGGGTCCTGACACAATGGGGTCCTGGTCCCTGATTGGAGCTTCTAGGCATTATGTTGTTGATGATGATGATACAGAAACCCACACAAGTATGGTGAGTGAAGGGTGGGACTTACAATATCTTTTTGGGTTCTGCTTCTGTGTGAACTGAATTCTTTCCCCCCCACCCCTTTTCTTCCCCCTTTCTAGAAAGATCCATGAAGTGGTCAATATCCACAGGAGTTAGGCAAAAGACTCCACAGGTAATCTCATCTCTGAGAAAGGTGGGTATGCACAGAAAAGGCCCCTGATGACATGCAAAGATTGAGAAGGGCTCCCAGGGATTTTGCATGGGCCAATGAAGGAACAAAATCAGAGGGAGGCAATGACTAGTTCCACCCACAAGAGCTAGTTGCAGGGCTTTGGCCCTGCCAGTACAGGATACTACAATGCTGGAG